>NW_019392849.1:692025-1252445 GCF_000648675.2 Cimex lectularius
TTAACACGTAGAAAACATTAATGAATTCATACTTAAACGTGCGCCAAAGATTTTCGAAACTTGCAACAACAGTAAATAGGCTTTAGTTTGAAGCATAGGAGGGATCCATATGTCACAAGGGCATACAGGAAATAATGCTAATGTTATGTGATTAATAAAACTGTAATATATTTATTTAACTTATTTATTAACTTAATTATTTATTTCATAGTTACGGTTTTATCATTTTTCCATGAAAACTAAACTAAATTAATTTTACCTAAATAATTATGTTAAAGTTGTTACATTAAATGTGTAAGTGGAAAAAGTTTTTATTATGTACCTCAAAATTATATATTGTAAAGACGTATTATTTAGTGACATATGGATGAATAAAGTGAATAAAACAAACAAAGAACTCCTTTAAAACGGTCTAAATACCGTTGTAAGTTAAACGATGCAGGATTATCTAAAAGAAAAGAAAATTGAAAATATAAAAAGGCCACTTTTTTGGCCTCTCATTTTTTATAACTCACATGTAATGTCAATTTCCTTTATAGCATCTTGTATTGATTTTATTGATTACATTTTTTCATATATATTGTAAAATTAACTATAATAAAAAATGTATACATACAAAACTACGCTTGTAAGCTCCTAAAATCGGTACAAGAAACCTAAACATTCGCTACCGTTCTAGACCGCAATTCTCTGATTTGCTCTCTATAACTGCCAAGGATCGACACCCTTCAAATAAAACATATTGTGCAACCATTTTCCACCCGCCGCGGGCTTTGACTCAAATATAGATATCCGTCATAATTGAGTATACGCGAATAGCCTGGTTAGGATGATTCTTCTTCTGCGATATAAATTCTCTGGGGGGAGGGTTAAGAAGAAAGAGCTTATCGAACGACCTGGGCCACTGAAGATGTCATCTTTTCGTTATCATATTTTTTATTGATCAGATTGTGATAGTTAAGATCTGCAGGATGGTCTTTCGCCGCCTAGTTCGTTGCTCTCCGGCGCTACACGTGTCAAGGTACCCAGACAATTACTACATTTTTTAGATACGCGCCAACTCGGCGTAACTTTCCAACAAAAGCGACGATCCATCGAGAACTTCATTATTATGAAGATTACAATGGATAAACAGGGCCGAGAGAACAACATTGAAGTCGGAAACATGAAGAACACGAAAGACAAAGAAAAACACAGACTTTCCCATATCAAACTACCAACAATAAACCAGTTGTTAGTAAACTCATTAGTTGCTAAAATAAAAATTTAACATGAAGATAAAAGGAACTAGATGGAAACGACAAAGACAACACAAGGAGGACCGTAAAAGAACAGAAGAAAAGATGCTCCAAGAACGGTAGGTACATCCGATGTAAAAGAATTTTTGTACGTTGAATGATTTTCCTGATTTGGTCGGTAGTAGATGTAAAAGTAAACAACTTTAAACATGAACAGGAATGTTATATGCTTCAACCAGAATACAAAAAAAAACTACATCACTGCTATTCTGTGTTGAGCTGAATTCAGATAACATCTAGTGATGATGCTGGAGACCGTTGGGATGTACCAAAACAAATTCGCCTGAAAACATTAAAAAGGGGATCACACTTACCCGATTCAACGCCATGTGATGCTTCCCGATACTACTCGACGCTTGTCGCGTTTTTGTAGGGTGTGCACACCTATGCGTCAAGTGCACACCACGTACGTCACACAGCGTGTATCACAATCTCAACGCCTTTTTTGTTCTTAATGCACTATTTTGAGCAAAACCTTGTAAAAAATTATAATTAAATTTTATGAGCACAACCATGTAATAAATTGTTTGAAGAACTTAATCGTTTTAAATAAAGTTATTCCGGTGTTTTTATAAATTTTCTTCCCAACCACCTAATTAAATAATTTTTATAAAAACTCATGACGTTTTGATCTAGTTTAATATGGTTTACATTAAAATAAGAATGTTTTAATTAATACAACGACAATAATACATGTAATTTGAATAAAAACATGAGTGTCCGGTTCTTTTGTCTTCAAATTTACTCGATGCTACTCGACGAAAATCTGGACAGTGGGGATCGCGTAGGGTAGCGTAGCGTGGCATCGGGCAGTAGTGCACGGGGGTACAACAATTTAGAAAATTGGACTTTGCATTTGCGTCCGGTAGCATCGGGTAGCGTCGCATCGGTAAGTGTTCCCCGCTTGAGTTGTCTCTATGCTGTAATGAATGTGAAGCCTGGGGAACGGTACATGAATGAAAATGAAGGCCCATATTCTACATCGATTAGGCAGAATATATGAAATCATGGTTCAGTATCAAAGTGATGGCCGAATTTTCGGCGTCGGGCAAAAGAGCCATAAATAACTAATATATTGTACTATAAGAGTCCGCCACACTCGGCGTTTGTTAATGAAAATGCATGTATTTGTGTGTTAAAGATTGATATATCTTATTTTTATTGTTACTTTTCTATTAATCAGAACCAACTACATTAGTGAAGTGTCTACCATCTTATAGATATTTTCCGCCGATACCCATACATAAATATCGAGACTGATAAATAATAAATAACTTGTATTTGTAGATATTAAATTATTTCTTGATTTTTGGTTAAAAGTAGCTATATTATTTAAGCAGTGAAAAAGAAATATAGAAAGTTCTTATAACCGATTTTTCCACAATGGACATTCTTTCAGACAAAACCATAATTAATAAAAGCTGAATATATCAGGGAAATCTCACTTTTTATATGAGAATATTAATATTAAATGAACACATAGCGTTCACCTCATCTATTGTTTAATTAAATTGTTAAATTGAAAGCAGTTTCTATCCTTTATAAATATGATTTCTTTTTAGTATTTTTTTCTTTCCCTCACATCATTAATATAATGTGGTTTTCTCATTGTGATTTGTGGCTTTGATAACAAACCAGATCTTATATGTGAATTTTTATAATAATGCATTCTCACATTGGAATCACATGGAAGAATGTTGTATGAAAAACGTAGATTTCTTTAACTTCGGTCTTCTCAGGGAAATTTGACTAAGATAACCAAGTGCTGTATCCCAGAGAGAATTATCGACCAGTGATAATTAATAATTGAGGATTGAGATCAAGTGTGTGGTCCAAAATGAAATAGTCGTAACTTTCTTGCAAATCTTCGGCTTTTTATTAAGGCCTCCTCAGGGACCTCCTTTATAAAATTGCATCTAGTCACGGTTAAGGTATTTATTTGGCAAATTATTTACTTGTTAAATTACAAAAACTTAATACTGTATAAAGTAAAAACATAAGAATAAAATGTGTGGTGATTAATGACCGTTAGTCGATGATTATTCGGAAATCGTGAGATGCGGTCTGGTGTGATGTAGGTACCCAAAAAACATTTCCTTTACCGTCCCAACGTTTCGATCTTTATTAAGATCATCTTCAGCGTCTGGGATTTACAAACATTGTTTAAATTTAATAAATTCATGTAGGATATATGCGTAAGTATCCAGCTCTGGGGAAGGCTTAATAAAAAGCAAAAAGCTTGGCAAAAAATATATGACTACTTGGATCATTTTGGACCATATACCCGATCACAATAAACAATGTCAAGTGTTGCATCTTTGTAGATAAGAAACAGATCATCCAATGTTAAGGACGAGTATCTATTGTAAGCAAAAATGTTGATTTGACATTCTCATTGATAATTTATCATATCTACAAACTTTCGCTTCATCTCAAATCAATTAATTTAAATTTCGGCGTTTCGCCATTTTTTCCCTGGCTATTTTTCCGCGGAAGGGATTTCCAGGACGAAGGCTTTTGCCCGCCTCTTTGGCATTTTCTCTTCGGCAATTCAAGACGTAAAACTTTATCTAACCGAAGTTCCTAAAGGTAACTTGGTTCAGTATTTATCTGTATCCGGTATTTGTCTAGAACGGGCTATTCTATTTTCTTTGTTTTTATATGACCTCTCGACAAGAAAAAGGCGGATCGTAAACTCAGCAGAACATCTTTTACAACGTGCTCTGAATTACTTTTTAGGTATCCGGAGCATAAAAAGCCAAAGTTAGATATAAAAAAGTTACGCATGCATAGTTCACTAAGTACTTAACAAAATTGGTGCCCTGTGCGCGTTGTCGCCGTTTGGAATATTCGAATGTTGAATTTAGTTGGTAATTGATGTACATAAAAAACAATTGTGCGTTGTCTTTATATATGAAGACGAGAGGAAAAGCAATACTTTTATTCTATGGTAAGAAGAAGAATTTTTGTAATATACATAGTGATAAGATGGCCTTTTATTATTATTACTTTTACATAGAAAGTTTAAACTACGCGGTCTCGAAAATAGGTTTCAAATGTTGCAGCAAAATGAATTAAGAAAGAATTAAAACGCTTTTTTCTGTTAAGTTATCTAATTTTATGTTTTCGAAGTAAGGTTACCGTTGCCATTGGGGCTGCTTTCTTTTCCATGAACATAAAGATCTCCACAGCAGTTCTCTAGTCCAATTATCTAGTTTTCTGATAGTTATGGGTGTCTACAGAATAGAGTAGAAACTATATTGGTGACCGTTTTAGATGTTATTTATTACTTAAGGTCGTAAAAACTTCTTTTTTCTCTCTTTAGATTTCTATTTTCTTTTACCAAACAAACATGAATGCTCTTATTCAAATGGCTTATTAATGCTAGGTTGAATTGTTTTTGAAAACTAATTCCTTCCTCGACTATTAAACTTTCAAAACGGCTATGCAAGACATGGATTGTGTTTTCTTTGGGTTTACTTAAGGTGTATTGCGAACTCCTGCGAATTCCTGGTGGTGCACCTATCTTCTTTTTTTTCTTTTTCACACAAAGTGAATTATGGTTTATATTTCATTGCTTGCGAATCTCGTGTCTCATTATTTTATGTATTACTTATACTTGTTTTGTAATAAATTACTGCTTACTGATTTATGTAAACCATAATCTACATAACAAATGTGCATACATAGACATGGGTGCCGAGCTGAGCTAATCACATCATTCCTTCTTTCGTAATTTATAATAAATTCGATATCGAGAATCACCCGTGTGTTGGCAGTCCGAGGAGAAACCTCGGTCTCATCCGTCTAGCCACCGAGGTAGGGCTCCGGGTCAGCTAGGTCATTTCAGCACGCAACGCAGTCTGTCAGTTCAAACTCATTCCCACTCCCACTTCTATAATTTAATTAATAGTATGTTTTATATTTTTTATTTATTTTTGATTTCATGATAGCTCTTAATTTGAATAATTTCATGTAAAAGCTTTGTTTCTTACTTTTTAGGAAAAAAACATTGTTTTGTGATATATCTGTACTTAATGATTTTTTGTGATTAAGTATTATTCGAAATCAAGGCCCGCTTTATCTACTTCTTATGCAAACATAAGGTTAATCTGGGCCCTCATGGCCATGATGATAAAATTTACAGATTGACGCGAATCTTTCAAAACAGATTGGGTCAAATTTTGTCGTACTGCAAGTAAAAAAAGAGGTTTTGATTATGTAAGACTTAAGTTCAATAAATAGAAGTTCTATTCGCATTTGTTTTGGGATGGAAGAAAACATGCATTACTTTTAAACAAAGTTCGTATTTTAAAAGTTATTCATAAATCGGAATTATGAGTATGAAATTTTCACTGATATAGTAAAAATACAAACATGGTTGCATGCGCCTTCTTGATTACACAAAGAAGGAATCATGACAACTTCGAAGTAAAGACTTGCAGCGTGGTTTTCCAACCACCTAGCCGAAATGCTGGCCGTTTTGAAAACAACCTCTAGAGAATGACCGGAGGTGAAAAAAGAACGATAATTCATCATACGGATAGTGTAGTCTCCATCTCAATGATTCAAGGTCACAGAAACCATCATAAGTGAGTTGAGGAAATCAGGAAAAAACTAAATATATTGCGACATGATTTCGGTTGGAACATTACAATTTGTTGGGTCAAGGCTCATTCTGGTAGGGAATGAGAAGAGAAAAGAGGAACAAAGGTTGATAAAAAACATTCCATGAAGTTCATGTAAGCTAGGTTAAAAGTCGAACTGAGGAGAAAACATAAAGAAGCTGGAAGAAGAATGGAAAAATACCAACGATACAAAAATAACAAAACGTTATTTTCCGACTAACATCTCGCCTTCGACTGGATATAAAGCATTCGTTCAAATCCACAATGGCTGTGACAGACCATGGTAAAACTAGATCATATCTTGAAAGGTTTAATATAATAAGTAATCCTGCATGCCCTTGTGGCTACATTACCAAACCTGGAGTCACATAATGACAGATTATGTTATATTCGACATGGAAAGATTGATTTTGATGATATTGGGTTCAAAATAGTGAAACTTGGCCAATAGAACAAGAAAAACTGATTTCTAGATAACCAGAAGCAGTACTTTAAATTTGTGAACTCAATAAATATTGAAAAACTATAAAGAAATACATAATTCGGTATGTTTGGGCAAATTTGCTGTTGTTTATATAAGTGTAGTTTTTATTTATTTACATTATTAGTAGTATGTTATTCTTTTCAATTAATTAATCTTTAATTAACGTTTTGGTTGAAATAAAAAGAGGCAGAACCACAAGCGGGATTCGAACCCACGACCTTCGGCTAAATACGCAGCTGCTCTACTTGAGCTCATTTTTCTCATTTTATAAAATTCAGACTGTTAATAAATCCACTTGACAAAATAACCTCACTAGGTATCACACTTAATTTAATTTAAATTTACCGAGTTCTGTAAAACAATGTTGAATAATGTTTGACATAATTTACAATTGTTTATGTATACAAACCGGTAAAACAAAATCGATTTTTGTAGTCTTTATCTTTGTATACTAAATTCACTAATTTCGTGGTCCGCTTGACCAATTAATATATTACAATTAATTAAGGTTTTTAGTTGAGATAAAAAAGTCAATAGCACGAGCGGGATTCGAACCCACGATCTTCGGCTAGATACGCCGCTGCTCTACCACTTGAGCTATCGTGTCTTCGATCCACTCAGGCACTAACTTCCCATCTCTCTATTTATCTCGATAAAGGGGTGCAGGCAGAAATAAAGTTATTTAAAAATACATTTTTTGCGAAGTTCAATTTTGGGAAAATAATTTTAAATTTACTTCACGTGAATATACAGATAACAACAAATTGCACACAACATTTAAAATTTAAGACAATATAAATATTGAAGAGAAAAAGAACTGACAATCGCAAAAAACGACCGGAACAATAAAAAAACGGAAACAACCAACCTACATTTCATCCCCCAGCAGGCCACAACAGGAAATGCTTCGGTGAATATTCGAAACATTTGAAAAATGGTATTAAATCAGTCTGGTGTTGTATAAGTATTATTTTAAGATCGAAATGTTTTTCGATTGCATACATTTTTTACGTGACCATTTTTGCATTACGGTGGAGTGTGCACGGGTTGGCTAGGTTAAGCTTAATTGGGTTGGTTTATTTTAGGTTAGGTAGGGTTACAGTTAGCTTAGGTTACATCATATTGAGCTAATGTTTTGACATCTGAATCAGAGAAAATGCGACTTTCACTTATGATTACGTATAATGCAAATTTTATAAGAAAAAATTTATTTCATTATCTGTTCTTATTTGGAATAGAAAAATGCAAAATTTAAACGTTACATGCCCAGCAACAAATTGCGACTTTTCAATAAATATTAAATCATTTGCTAAATTTCGACTGCTATAAACAATTTGTATATAAAGCCGTATTGCGAAGTTTAATTTAGTTGTATTTACTTACCGTCGCAGTACAGCAATAGGACTTTTTCAGCGTTTACCGCTTTTGGTTAAGCAAAGTGGAGCCGTTTCATTTGATTTTATTTCTTCTGTAAACATTCCGGCCAGCTGTATAAATAACTTTATAAACATTCAAATGCGAATTAGATCAACCTTGTTTCCAATGGCGTTTTGGTGTAGTTTCCCTATTCTGAAAAAAGTATATTGATTTTAGCCAGTTTGGTTTATAATTAAAATGGTGCTATAAATTAAAATCTGGATCTCACCAAGCACTGGCTACAATTGGATGGGGCCAGACTTACTGGAGTGATGGACTATGAACCGGTCACTGCCTTCTGAGAAAACATCTACATAAAATTGGCATAGAAATGACAAATGTGGGGTGAGTATGTATGTTCTACTTTTTGTGAATCAGTTTCAACCCACAGATTTGTTGTTTACAACGATCCGAATTTCAAGCATTAATCGCTCACCATCAGGTTGAAGGAGTTACAAACACGTCTTTGCACATTGACCGTCAACGCGACGGTCTAAAGGTAAGTTGGTTAAATTTTGGATGTGCGAAAAAACGTGCATTACAATAGAACTAAATATTATCCCAATAAATACTGTAAGAAAATAACTTTCAATTAGTGATTCACTTGTATGTCAAATAATATTTAGACACGTGGTTAAAATAGGAGGTAAATTAAAATCTATTACAAATTCACTAATTTCGTGGTCCGCTTGACCAATTACAAAATTTGTTGATTTATCTCCATGTTTAATTTTAATTTTTTATTTCAAATTTCTCGAACCAATCTAAACTGCGCAAAAATGAATAAGGATATTGCCAATTTTGTAGTATTTATTTTCCCTAGCATTTTTATTATATATCTATTATAAATTGCATTAAAATTTATTAGAAATTATTACGCTTTTACAGAAGATAAATTTAATTAAGGGATTTTGAAAAATAACGAACTAAAAAGTTTTAGTTCCATAATTTTGTTTATTGGGCACTATAATTTTTTAAACAATTAATACCATTAATAACCATAAGAATTAATAATATCCTTTGTTTGCTAACACCTCTGTGCACCTGTTAGGCATACTCTTTGGTACTTCACGTCACAGGACCAAATGCGGGTTAGTCTTCAATCTCCACAGCTGTGCATTACTTAAATAAATTCGCTATCAATGCCGACCTCTTCTCCTCGTCCTTTCAGATCTTAAAAAAAATATTTTTTTAAAGATTATAAGTATAAGTCAGTTCGGTTGTCACTAATATTTTTTTATTTTATTTATTTATAGTCCAAACAGGTCAGGTACCCAAATATAGGACAGTCAAGAAACACAACAAAACAATAGTTATGATATAAAATACTAAAAAAGGATATAAAAATAATAGCAATAAAAATAACAGCAAAGAAGCGCTTACACATTTAACAAAAAATCAATATTATAAATAGATTAATAAATAGAACAACAAAAGTAATAAATAAACCTTCAATTACATTTTAAAGCACGTTTAATATTTTTTTTACATCTGAAAGGACGAGAGAAGGGGTCCGCACTGATAGCGAATTTATTTAAGTAATGCTCAGCTGTGGAGATTGAAGACTGTAACCCGTATTTGGTCCTGTGACGTGAAGTACCAAAATAATTCATGGGTTCGTAGTTGACGCTGGGGATCCCTAAAGCGATAAGATAATATCTCCGGGGAGTCAATAAAATTATTTAGGATCTTCCACAGAAACACAACGGAAGCCAAAACTCTTCTATCCTCCATTGAATCCAGGCCTACGAGAGCAAGTCTGGCTTCATAGGAGCAATGATGGTAGTTCCTGTGATTGCATAATTTGTAATACAGGTAATTCGTGGCCTTTCTCTGTACCCTTTCTATCATGTAAGACCCATCTAAAAAACTCGACGACCAAACGACACTGGCATACTCTAGGTGAATGAGGCACCAGAGATTGATAGAGTAATTTTATTGCAAACGGGTTCTTAAAGTCAGCAGTTTGCCTGACTACGAATCCTAAATTTTTAAATGATTTATTTCTAATGGCATGGATATGGTCCCGAAAATCACAATTCTTATTAAAAATAACCCCGCGATCCAAGATAGTATCTACCTCGTCAATGTACCTTCTATACTATAAACAAGTTGGTCGTAATCGTGAATTATTTTTTTCTTGCTGAAATTCAAAATTGTTCATTTTTTGTTTAATTTCAAATTATTACGCTGACACCAAAGCCAAAAGCGACCCAAGTCATTTTGTAAGAAAATACAATCATTCAACGATTCGACAGGGCGATAAATTTTCAAATCGCCTGCTAACAATGAAAATGAAGAATTAATGAGAGCAGAGTCGACGTCATTAAAAAATAAAAGGGCTAAGATCGGACCAGAATAAGAGCCTGAGGTACACCAGGTCGTATTTTCGATATGCCTTCACCAAATCTCACAACAAAAGACCTCTCAGACAAACAGGACTCCACCCATCCCAAAAGGCGTTGGCCCATACATAGTTTTTTGACCAGAATGAGACGATCCACACTATCAAAAGCCTTTGATAAATCCGTATACACCGAGTGAACACATTTACCGAGCTCTAGATTATTTAAAATGTATTCTTTATACAGAACAAGTTTCGTAATACAGGAGCGTGCTTTCATGAACCCATGCTGCTGTTTCAGAATAACATGCTTAAACAAGGAGCACAAAGCATCAGCAATAATGGAATTCATGATTTTCGGAATAATCGAACATTTGTTGATAGGGCGATCATTTTCAATATTTTTACGATCTCCTTTTTTATAAACCGGGGTAACAAAACTAATTTTCCCCTCCCTCAAAGACTTCTTGAATCAATATCGTAAGGGATTTCACTTCGTAGATGTTGTTATGCTGCACTCAGGTGGAGGTCAACTGGCTGCGGATAGTGAACGAAAAGCGTTCTCTGCAACACATCCTACATGTGTTCAGTGGGATTGAGGTAAGGAGAAATGAGGAAATGGGTAGATGGGAAATGGTTTTCTAAACATTGATTAACAACTCTGCCTCTGTGAGGTTTGGCATTGTCATCCAGAAATCGAAAATCACTGCCAATGAGATCCCTGAGATATGTGATATTCCTCGATGATTTGTTGGGCAACGGACTACGTAGAGGTTGCCTTCAACAATACGGAGTCCAGTTAGTCATTCAGTGTAAGTCCCAGCCCAGACCATTAAACATCTTCGGCGCCTGCTATCACCATAGAGGCAGAAACGCGACTCACCAGTAAACATAACAGCATTCCAATTGAAAAATGGCAAAAAGGAGGGAAAACACATAAGGTGGGGTTGAGATGGGAAGTTGGTGTTCCAGTGGATCGAGGTCACGATAGCTCAAGTGGTAGAGCAGCGGCGTATCTAGCCGAAGATTGTGGGTTCGAATCCCGCTCGTGCCTTTAACTTTTTTCATCTCAACTAAAAACCTTAATTAATTGTAATGTATTAATTGGTCAAGCGGACCAAGAAATTAGTGAATTCCAATTAGGGTTCTCTTCTAGGTGCTCGATGCAACATATTTTTCTGAGTTGCAAGTGGCGGGTTTTTGCTGCAGGTCGTCTCAATGGGTCATACGATGTGAGGCCAACAACTTAAGGAATCGTTTGTGTTGATAAAGTCCTTGCCAATACAACTTGTACTTCATTTAGGATCTGGCGGACACTGTTTTTTTGCACTAATGACAATATTGCTGACCTCCCTTAGCGTCTTAATGCACTGAGATCCACTTCGCCAACTGCCTCTACGATATCCATTTGCCGGTGACCTCGATGACTCATTCTCACAATAATATTGCGACATTTTAGTTCAACGTGTATTTCCATAGTTAAAGAGAATATAACCGGACTGAAATGTAGAAAAAAGAGAAAATATGTTTGTTTACAAAATGAATAATCTTCATGTTTACTCCGTTATTAATTTGAATTTTTTATTTTGTTTTATCTAACTAACAAGAATATATCGGTTAATTTAATTCAAATTAATATAATAAGAATAAATATCCGATTACATTTTTGAGCAATTTATTTCCTCCACTGTTGAAGCTGGGTAATATTTTTGTACTTAATTTTAAATTGAAATTGTGTTCTATTTCATTTAGATGGTCCTTAAATTCAAAAAATTTGATCGATTTAGGCAAGTGTATTTAACTTTTGTTTTAGTTTCTCTGCGCTTTGTTCTATGTGCTTAATATCGGAATCATGATGATTTGGCAACAGTCAAACTATCACTGTCAAACTATATCAACTTAAGATTGATTTGCCCTGAGGACTGAAAATTGTTCGAAAGCTTTGCAGCCGACATTTAATTTTGTTATTCAGACAGACCATACCGAGATCAAGGTTGTTCGTGGGTAAAGTGGCTCATACATCGCACTTTAAAAATAACTTCGTTATTATTTTTACAGTTACACACTTCATTTATCATATTATTTGTAGAATTAGAAGAAGACAAAGACATAATTTATTGCGTACTTGCATTTGCAATTTACAATATAAGATGGGCAAGGGGCAGGGCTTCCTTATTTTGGTCTGTCGGATGCTTTTAAAACAGTTTATTAGAATGCAGTAAAGAATTATCACTGTGACATATGTTACCCTTTGTCTCTTACAACTTCTTTTCATAAAAACAAAAATGTCCTTCCTCTTCCTTTCGTGTCTCGGCAAGCTCTGCCCGAATCGTTCGGTTGGGGGGATTAACATATCTTCACCCAACAAATATAATCTTTATATAAAAAAGTAATGTTATAAAAGCAGATCTGGCTCGGACACGAAAGGAAGAGGAAGAAACTTTTGCTCCGCTCTGTCGGAAGCACATTTTTTTATTTCCACAGAAATTAAATTATAAGGCTGAAAATTATGTCAGAATAATAAGGGAAGACGGGCAGACCAAAATAATAAGAAACGACAAGCTAGGTTTCTCACCAGGAAGACCTCATGAAGAATCTGACAAAAGTTTACTGTATTGAAAAGTAAATTAAATAATAATATTACCTTTGCTCTTAAATTGAGTTATTGGTAATATTCAGTGTTACGAAACCAACCAATTGTGATAAGCCAAAAAGCATCGTATAAACCAAAACATACGGAAAAGATAAGTTCAATCACTATAAAATTTTAGGGTGATATTACAGCGAAAAATTGGCGGATGTTTTTAGTAGATAAGTTTAGAAAGTTGAGCAACAATACCGTTTAATTGTAACTGGAAAATACAATAAGCTATATTTTCTAAACTAAAAAAATTATAATTTTGAAACGTGTTGGAATAAGACGGACATTCGGATTAAAAGGATTCAAGTGAAATTATATATAAAGTTCACTTATTGGAAGTTTGATTTTGCATTGAGTTTTGTTCACTTCGATGGACGAAGGTCCTTCAAGTCTTTTTAGCTTCCTGTATTCAAACACAATTCTTTCCCTATACGCATACATACTAACAGGTTATTACGAATGTCAGATTATAATTCACGTCCGTTTCCTGCCGTCTGACGTCTTTGCATATATATGGATATATTAGAATATTAATAAAATTGACCGGTCCGAATGACAATGGAAATTTGACACAATTCGTTACTCCTCGCGCGTAAGCCACGGAGAGAATACGTCAATATCTCAAAATTGACTAGCATACGTATCACCTGAATAAGATATACAGCAGATTATATAAACTACGCTTTAAGAGGATAAAGTATGCATTTTAAAAAATTGAAAATCTGAAATACATCTCCGTTTTTCATTAAACAACAGGTTTTTCATAAAAGACATTAATAATTATAAAAAAATCCAGATAAGCCTACAAAATGACATGCGTGCTCGAGTGCGTAAATTGATAAATTGATAAGATATATGATTAGTTTAAGCTTTTAAATATAAATGAGTTTTCGGAAATAATAAAGTTGGAGTTTTTTTAATCTCTTTAAAAGATAGTTCTTACTCCCAGTTTTGAGTAACTCAAACTATAACAACTATCATTTAAAGAGAATAAATGAGTTATTCGAAATAAATGTTAAAAAAATAACACGTTTGTCTAGAGATTTTGTTAGATAATTGATCTACAATGCCATTTGTATTAATTTAAAAAAGTGGTGGAGTTTTACAAGTCAAATTTCAACCAACTTTATTGTTGGCCTCTGATACGACGACCACTTAACCATATCTACTCCGAAAAAATCAATTTATACATTATGATAATCGGCTGATGGCTGAAGGAGAGACGACAACAATTGAAGGAAGTGGTTTAAATAGCCTAAGAGCATAGAGCTGCTCAAAGTGAAATCTGCTTATTGAATCAAGACGTCAATTCAGCCACAGCGGGGTAGAGCGACGAGGTAAGCAGATTACAGGGTTACATGTACCGTAATTTTCGTCGATAGATTTTCAACACACAATCGAGCTTGAGGAATTTGGTTTGTACTGAAAAAAAAAGAGTCTTTCCCACAGACAACAAACATACAGACTCATATATTTCGACATCTATTATTCGGAGATTGTGAGTTGCGGTCTGGTGTGACGTAGGTTTTAGAAAAACAATTTCTTTACCGTGCCAACGTTTCGATCTTTATTGAGATCATCTTCAGGGCCTGGGATTTGGAAACATTGTTTAAATTTTACAATTAGATGTAGAATGTGAAAAAAAGGATTTAAACAATGCTAGAGAATTTTAGATTAAAAAAAAGAATTTATACAATGCTAGAAAATTTTAGATTAAAAAAATTGAATTTATGCAATGAAAAAATATTTCTTATATTCAATAGCATTTGAAGCATTTCTACTCACTCAACGTGTTTGTTTTCAGCATATAGATTTTGTCATGACTGAGAATCATTATTTAAATATTTTTCGACCCATTTAAAATTGATTTTTGCTCTGAGGTGAAATACAAAGAAAGCATGTTTAGTGTAACCTCGAGATCTTTCTAATGGCTGACTGTTTCAATAATAGTTTAGTGGTATGTCTTGCATATCATTAAGTTCCTGTAATAACTCGAAATGATCTTTCTATTAAATAGAGATTTTTAATTGTGAGGCACAAGCATCGTTGCACGGCCATACATACAATTACATGAGTGATAAATTATGGTGACTGTATTTATTAGCGTGAATGAGTAGTAGATGGCCAAATGTCGGCGACGAAATATTGAGTCCCATATCGACCTCTAATCAGATTAGGTCACCCGATTTGACTTAATGGTATCTAATTAGTATAGAATGTATTTGAAAACACTAAAAATGGCCAAAACTACTAAAACTAAACTGACATTTTTTCTGTGGCAGGACCGTCATGACCAAGTTCAGGCCATGGACTGAAAATAAGCCTGAAGTAGCGTTTCTCTGGGTTGTCGTGAGAAGACTAGTTCGTAATTAATTTTAATGATTTTGTTTAAATCTAATAACTTTATTGGACATTTGAGGAAATAATGAAAAATATACACGGTAGCTTTAGCGATATTGACATGAAACATTCGCAGTGGTTATCCTCCTAAATTGGTATTTTTTTATGACAGAAAAAATATCCATACTCGTTCTAACCAATTTGATGGTACGTTTTATTCGGATGGCCCAGACTATATCTATACGCAACTGTAAACTCAATTATTTTGTATGTAACTTCTTACGAAATAGTTTCTTCAAGTGGACGAAATATTCGAGAATTTTTTAATATATTTTGTGTAGGAAATAACAGAATGTGTCTTTTAGAGTTTAGGGTACTTTTTGTACCAATTTTCGTTTAAAACGAAGCAGATAAACCTATGGTCACACATAGGAATTCATTTCATATGCAGCTTGAAATAATATCCTTCATTTCATTGGATGTATTTATTAGCGTGAACGTCAAGTAAGTTTGGGAGTATTTGTGATCCAACATCGAGTTTCACAAAAACCCCAAAGTCTTCTAGGTTAATTGGTTATATATATATATATATATATGGGGGTAGTCACTGGCGTAAAATCTAAAACCCTGGTGACTTTGGGAATGAATTTATTTGCCTGAATGTTTTGGACACACACGTGTACTCTTTATTTCACACAGACTTGTCGAACAAATTAGGATGACTTGATGCATGATTTTTACTGTGTGTCAATATATTTATTGTCGCGAATGAAGGGAGGGTGTCAGGGTAAAAATCGCTTTGCCGGGCTTCCAACCGAAGGTTTTGGCTGTAAACTGTAAGGCTGGAGAACCGCCAAACTTAGGTTAGATAATCTTTTAAAAAGCATGACTGTGTGTTTTATTGACTATATTATGTGTATTGACTTAGGATATTTTAATTACGTGTGGAAGGGTTAAACAACAAATAAATGGTTAGCAAAACAAACGCATGATAGACAAACCGTGAGGAACCAGTAATAGCCCTACGTGCTAGCCAGCCGAAAATAATAACACTAATTAAAATTAGCACGAAAATATCATCATGCTTTTTTTAAAGCAAATGATGTAAGCTTGAGTTGTTAGAGTAAAAACGTGAGTTCGGGGGCACCACTCCTTCGTTGCTATACATACCTAATCAAATTCTTATTTACAATGTGTTTTACCTTCTATTGTCTGCTTCATGCTTTTTAATTATTATTTTTAGAGATTGCATTATTATAGCACATTGTTATAAATAAAATATTGGGTTAAATTATTTGTCTATTTCCTAAAATAAAGCAGCGCCACGATAAAAGCACTCAATACCGACAAAGCAGCCGTTCTAACAAAAATGAATATAAATGGAGGGTTCTTTCAGTTTTTTAATCTTCCACGAAATAGAACGACTGAGTGACTCCATGCATTGTAAAATCAATACGTAACTTATTTCGGCTGCACAAATGATATTGGCGATACTGGCCTTTGTTGACTTTGGAACTCGAGTAACTTCATAAAATTGGCACTTCTGTAAATCTCATGATCTCCATGAACCTTCGGGATCCGATCTTTTTGAAGAATCCCATTTGTAAGTATGTTCACCTTACATTGATGAGCGCCGTGTCAACTCCTAAACTGTTGAGCCCTCCTATTGTAAAATTTTATTTTCACACATTTCGGTTTTTCTAAAACTACCTCCTCCACCGATCTTTCACAAATTTTTACACTTAATTAAACAAAAATCTCTGAAAATCGCTATATTTTCAAAATCTTAAAACAATTATCAAAAATTCCAAAAAAAATATGACGATTTTTTTTCTTTAATTTTTGAGCTCATGAAAATTGTTTTCAAAGGAAATCAAGAAAACAATTTACTAGATAGAAACTAAATAAATTAATAGGGCGCGTCGGTGGCCACAAAGGTTTAAGGGTTGACACGGCGCTCATCACTGTAAGGTAAAGGTCCCGGGTTCGAATCCAACGGCCCGCATTCCAACCCGTCATACTTTCAAATGGGCTTGTTTTAAAAACACCAGCACACTGAGGGTTGATTGTGACTTCTGTTGTTACGAACCCTCGTCAAAAATATAATAAAAAAATCATAAATAATAAAATAAAAAAAGACACGACTAAAAATTACTTTAACATAACAACGGACAAATATACACATCTAAACAAGGACTGTGAATGGTTAACCCAACTACCGCCACAATAGTACAAGTATTTTTACAATACTGTAACTAGAAATTATTTCCCAAAATTACAGCAAAAACAAATCGTTATACATGTCCTTATTCACTCACATTCATTAATGACATACTTACTAGACGCCAAAAACAACAATTAAGCCGGGTCACCTTTAAAGATGGCCCGGCTGAATTTCTCTAGAAAAAAAAAATAGTTCGTAATATTTTGCCCACGTTCGAAAATTCCAACGGTTTAGTATGCCATTAGAGGTGAAGTTGGGTTCATTAGAATGTAGGGAACAACGTTTTCTTCAGCCTCCTAAAATCGACATTTGTGCAAGGAATTAGACGTTTGTCATAATGAGAGTCCCGAAATCCCTGGACAATATGAAGATACGCCTTAAAATTGTAAGTCCGGAGTACACCTCTAATTTTATTTTTTGAAAAACCTAAAACCCTTCCAACATTTTGGAAGAGGAATTCGTATTTTCGGGAACATGTTCTTTACCTAACAACCACTAAGACCAAATGTACGTCAATTCTACATATACAGAAATCAAACAGCGATTGACAAACCATATAAGCCAACCCCCACCGATAAATTACCTTTAGTAAAAAATGCGTAATTGATTGAACACCTGAAGGACAAATGCTCGAAACAGTCTGTTTTTCTAGTGATTTCTGTTAGATTTTCGTCAGTGGAGATAGGAGATAGCTGCGCCATATGATACGTTTATTCCACGGTTTGATGAGCGGTTCATACTACCTCGTATTTTTTCTATTGGCTGTGCTCTTTCAGAATCAGTCTTTATAAAAGAAATGAAGGCTGTTTTGAAGTTTACGATGTACTGGGCGGCTTACTGTTTATGCAGATCTTCGTCTCTAAAGTTTAATTTCTAATACTCTGAGTGCTTGAACGCAGGCCATCATATTTAACACCGGGCGGACTTTTCCAGCAGTTAATCTTTTTACGACCATATTCTTGGCTATCGCCGTCATTTATGACTTGGACGTTTCAATTTCTGCACAGTAAAGTCAGTTTAATTTACACAAATTTTTACAATACGGTGGCAAACTGTAACCTAAATATTTTATTTTGGCTGAATTAAATCCTTATTGTTTTAGCTTGTTCGTCGTTCCATTTGTGTCAAATAAATATGCAAACCTCGAACTACCCTTTTAGACCTCATTTAATTTTCAAGGAGAAACTATGAGCTTTCAGTTCAGCAATATGTGTTATTGCTATTTCTATTTAAATATAAAATAATTTTTGCTTTTGTAAAAAAACTTTTATTTTGCTATTTATTTCAAACGGTATGTGTTTATTTTCATCAAAATATTGATTGCACTATTCTTATTTTAATGGAAACCAAATTAAATGAGATCAAAAATGCTTGAGTTTTATGAAAATTGTCTGATGCCCAAAATACCCGAAAATTATTTAATGCTAGATTACAATTCTTTATCTGTTTTGGTCATAATGTATTATTAAAATCAGAACCATGCAATAAATTGTTAGTTAAATTTGTGATTGAAGGGTTTTCTAAAATTTTACGACAATCTTTCAATTAATTAAGGTTTTTAGTTGGTAAAAAAGTCAGTGTCATTAGCCGGATTCGAACCCACGATCTTCGGCTGCTCTACCACTTGAGCTATCGTGACCACTCGGACACCCACTTCCCATCCCAACCTTCTTTTAAAGTGGATTCGAATCCCGCTCGTGAGAATGACTTTTTTATCTCAACTAAAAACCTTAATTAATTACAAGATATTAATTGGATAAGCGGACCACGAAAACTAGTGGATTTTACTACAATGTTTTCTTTTACTATTTTTGCTGGAAGCTGGCAAAACAATCCTGTAAGTGAACAAGAAAATTGTTTAATCTATGCGTATCACAACTACCCCATGCTCGGTAACAAATAATAATAATTATGGCGAATGATATTTAAAAAAAAGAAAGAATCTAATGGTATTACCCCTTATGTAGACGTTTGACATATTATTCGTTTGATTTCTAGGCTGGCGGAATATTTGGGAGTTCTGAATTTATGAGTTCAAGGGAGAGGAAGATTTTCGTTACATTTAAGAGAAAGGGATTGAGTTACTTAATGCCAAATTTTTTTGTGTCTCGGTCTTTTGTTGGAGAACGAGTCCTCCATTATAATTCAATAATTTTCTCCTTCCAACAGTGGACGAGATGCGATAAATATAAATTTAACAGACAACCGGATATCGTGTAATCCTTATTAAATGATGAGAACGATAAAAAATCCTAATTTTTCTTTTAATGCATATATAATACATATACAGAATATATAAAATTCACAACTCCATTTCATTCAGTAGGGGTACCCATCAGAAAACAGTTCAAGTTGTGAATTTTCGATAAAAATGTCAGAAATGGTGAATTTTTTGTACCCCTTCACCTCCTACCTACGAAAAATCGCCAAAAATGAAATTTTCGGCCGATCAGGTTGGTTTTAATTCTCACTTTAATCAATCGACGCAGAAATTAATCCTCTACAGATGTTATGTCAAGCTGTTTTACGGTCAGGCTAACGGTTTACTTACAATTTCACGAATAAGGTTAAAAAACGTGGTTTTTCATGGTTTTTTGCCTGTAGCTGAAGGGTTTGCGGACACAGGTTCATAAGACCTTTTTTTACTCAGCGTTAAATTTGCTATAAGATCTGGAAGTGTGGCTGAATCGATTGGGGCCACGCTGTATACTGCTTAAAGAAAAAACTAAAACTAAGAGATAGTGTTATTTTTTTGGTAAATTACTGTATCGTAGAAGGTGTTTGATCAGTAATCCTTGAGAGAATTTATTCCTGTTTATTGAGAGGGTACAACTATAATTATATTATTTGCTACTTAAGTTATGCAATTTATCCATAATTTTTCAAATTTTGGTAAAAAGGAGGGAAGTCAGATTGACGTACTTCAACACAGACTCGCTAGGTTGTGGGAGCGTCCGGCCTTGCGATGTTTTTAAGCTGCACCCGTTAGAATGCCCTGCCATGTCTTTACACCCCCGAATTGACGGCGAACTCATAAACGTTTAATTTTAATCTGATAAAGATAGTAATAGCTTTTTCTGTAAATAATATCAGGTGTATAAAAATGCATGTTTTGACAAAAGCAGTTAAAACTATAATTCATTTATTGAAAATATTTTTCATCGCGATCTATACATCTTTGCCAACAGGTAACATGCGCTTTTAGTCCGCTGACATAAAAATGTTTATTTCGACTCGCAATAAAATCATGCAAGGCGTTTTCAAGGCTTCACCGGGCTTTCTAAACATTTTATCCTTCAAAAAGTGATCAAAATGTCTAAAAAAAATGGAAGTCTGTAGGCGAGAGGTCGGGTGAATATAGTGGATGGGGTAATGTTTCATATCCTTAGTCCTTAAGTTTCTGCAGGGTTGGTATTGCGACATGTAGCCTGGCGTTATCGTGATGAAGAATCTGCCCCTTACGGTTTACCAGTGTTGGACAAAGACGTTGCCATTTCCCATACATTTTGTCAATTTCTTTAAAATATTTCTCTACTGTGAAGTTTCATGATAATTCAAAAAATTATAATGAACAACCCCAGGAGTACACCAGCAAACAGTCATTGTAATCTTTTTTGGATGCAGATTTGATTACTGGAAGTGTTATGGTGCCTCCAACCACTGACTTTTACACCTCCTGTTAAGGTACAGAATCCATTTAACATCACGTGATGATTTGATCGATAAATTTGTCGTTTTGGTTGCGCAACAGAAGATACGTGGATATTTCAAAGCGTTGATTTCTTTGGGCTTCGGTTAGGTTGTACGGTACTGGTCGTTTCTTTATTTTACCAATTTACTCCAGATGGCCAAAAATGGTTGAGTGGTCAACACTAAGCTCTTCCTCAATTTCCCCTGTTGTCTTTCGTGAATTTTCCTCAATCAACGTTTTTTGTTGGTCGTCGTTCACAACGGAACGCCTACCGGGATCGTTCCTGTCTTCGAGATCGAAATCTCCAAAACGAAATGAAACCATCGCTGCACCGTGAATTCACTAATGCTTCCCTCCCCCTCAATCTGTGCTGAAGTTGCGCGCGGTTTGGACAGCAATTCACGCAAGTTTAAATTTGTAGAAATAAATTTGACACAAATCAAGTTTGGACATGTTTAATTTCAAAGGTCCTCATTCTTATAAAATTCAATATAAACTAAAACATTTTGTATAAAAGATAACACTTAAAAGTATTTATTAAATTCCATAAATTAAGCTTGTGTATTTAATGATATTCATAAAAATAAATTTAAATTTTCAAAACCAGCCTTAATTTTGCACCAAGCTAATATTTATTACTGCTGACTCCAGTTGACATTTTTACTGCTGATAATTTCAAGAGATAATTTATTAAACACATTTTATCAACGACGGTAAAATATTTTGTTACCTTAAGCCTTAAACGAGGAAATTAACATTTTTTTATCTTAATATGCGCGTCTTATAATTTATTTATACAATATTTTATATCATACTAAAAAGTGTATATTAAGCTGATTTTTATTTCCTAATATAGTGTCCTCTCCGTCTAACGCTCCAACTACAAAACTTCTAATCCTAGAAATTGGCCCATTGCTACTAACAAACGCCATGATTTAGACTTCTTCATTAGAGCTTAGCTCTCCTCACTGACCACAGTCCTGTTCTATTAGCTATGGAAAAGAAAATAAATGTGAAAAACCCTCTACCCCTGTTTGCCAAGACAGAGGAGAAGAAAACTAATGCTTTTGCCGCTTAACTGAAGACCATGTTCATTCTCACATCCAAAATCATAGACCACATAGACCACACTTATTCACAATCGAGGAATATTTAACTCCACTATTCTATTATCCATCACTCCTAAAGTTTTTTCACCTTCTAATGCTCATTCTGACATACATCTCAATTCAGAAAAACTCCAGGCCTTAGACCTAATTACTCCTAAAATCCGTCAACACCCAACCAACAAAACATCATATTCATTACATTCATGTTTAATATTGCTCTTCATAGAACCTACTTCCCTATAACGTGAAAACACTCGTAATACAAATGGACCTTAAATCAAAACCCAACCAAAAGCCAATAAGTCTCGTTAGTACCCATTGTGTATAAAATTGTATAAAAGCTCATATTAAAAAGAATTCTAGCAATCGTAAATAATCAAAGTACCCCGACGATCAATTTAATTTTTGCAACTGCTATTCAACTATCCAGCGGGGCCACGGTACGGTAGACATTATCTACTCCTCTCTTGAGTTGAGACAGTACTGTTCTGGGGCCTTTCTTGATCTAACCCGAACTTTTGATCGAGTTTGGGACCCTGTTTGCTTTTCATGTCCAAAGGTAATTTTTCCCCACATACTACTTCTCTGCAGTTATCTTAGTGATATGTTTTTTACTTTCATCCAAGACAATTCCCTCTCAGAATATTTCCCTATCCATCCTGGGATTATATATTACGCAGGGTGGGCGACTAAGACCCGAAGGGTTAAATGCCTGGGTAGACTCTACCCATCTCGAAAGGTCCGGGACTTGTTCCTCCATAAATCTCATGGACTTGTTCACAAACCCCAAGATTTTGGACTATTTTATCTCGGGGAGTGATTTTGGAGATGTCCACTACTTCAGAAGATTTCAAATCTAGACCTAGCATACCTATCACACCCTGCGAGGTAGTGCTTTGCCGTTTCTTCTTTTATTTCGCAAAAACGGCAAAAAGGATCTGGTAGAATACGCATTACGGTGTCTTCTCACTGGGCAGTGGCCCGACAGGATACCCATTAGCCTCCTAATTCCCTTCCTTGAGATAGAAAATATCCATTTCGATTCTGCTGGTTGGATCACCTTAACAAACTCTTTCGATTGCCTGTGTCCGGAGGATAGATTCTACTCCTTAAGGAATCCATCCTGGGATTATATATTACGCAGGGTGGGCGACTAAGACCCGAAGGGTTAAATGCCTGGGTAGACTCTACCCATCTCGAAAGGTCGGGACTTGGTCGGCTCACGTGTCCTGCATAAATCTCATGGACTTGTTCACAAACCCCAAGATTTTGGACTATTTTATCTCGGGGAGTGATTTTGGAGATGTCCACTCCTTCAGAAGATTTCAAATCTAGAACTAGCATACCTATCACACTCTGCGAGGTAGTGCCTTGCCGTTTCTTCTTTTATTTCGCAAAAACAGCAAAAAGGATCTGGTAGAATACCCATTACGGTGAGGTGTCTTCTCAGTGGGCAGTGGCCCGACAGGATACCCATTAGCCTCCTAATTCCCTTCCTTGAGATAGAAAATATCCATTTCGAATCTGCTGGTTGGATCACCTTAACAAACTCTTTCGATTGCCTGTGTCCGGAGGATAGATTTCACTCCTTAAGGAATCCATCGTGGGATACCTAAGGTTACCATTCTGCCCCCCTCCCACCAATATACATGGTTTATACAGCGAGCATTCCATCACATCTTCAAACCACACAAACATTTGCAGACGATACGGCAATCCTCTCTAATATCTCCAATCTTCTAATTTCCACGCGAAACCTTAAATAACTCTCTTCTAAAGTCTTGGTGTGAAAAGAAAAGAATAAAATTTAACCCAGAGAAACCTACCCACATTACTTTAAAAAAGATCACCTCTCCGGTCTACTTATATATAATTAGAATTAATTTTTTTTTTCTTCCCAAGTACGGACCATGTGGGGTACCTCGGACTGTACAACAATAAACGATGACAAACTCTCTGATTACCCCTCATGAACCTCTGCTTTACAACACCCTAATTAAGGCGATATGGACTTAAGGACAAGAAGTGCAGCCAATGGTATGGTATGGTATGGTGGAAGGGATGCCGGGAAGCGGGGTTGTGTTCCCCAGGCACTGCAGCCTTCTGGCTTATTGTACCTTCCCNACTTATTAAATCAATACCAGTAAAAAGAACATTAAAAGCCATACAAAAATTAATTTATTAAGTGAAAGAATTTTTACAAGAAATTTATCATTGTTATCGATTTGTCGCCTAAAAAATGAAAATAATGTAATAATATTGCACAATCTTTATGTGTTACCCAAATATATATAGTATTATCACTCCCTTACACGGTTTTAGTCAACACATCATACGTACAAATTAGGTGTATGATTTATTTTTGTTACTGTTAATTTAGTAGTAATTAGTAAGTTATATAATACAACATATGTATATAATTTCTTGGTTGCAGCTCAAAATGCACGAATACAATTAACAAAAATATATATGATGTTCTATTTCATATTCATTTCAATAACAACAATACATTTACTTTATATGATTCGTAAGGTCAATTTCTTAACGTTCGGAAGTGTTTAACGCGCGTAATGGAAAGAGAGTGATGGCCAGCAGTAGCGTTACGTGACCTGTGAAAAACTCGTGATGTTCTCATCAATTTCGCTAAAGATCGCTATCAATCAGTTTAGGGATACGCAGTATTTAAGACAAGATTGATGGCTCAACTGAAATATTCCCAAAGATTTACTTCCAATAATTTTCTTTGAATTCGCCCACTGTCAGTTGAAGGGTCGTTCCAAAATAATTTTCCCTTTCACGCGGATAGACAAAAAATCTCTACCACTGGCCATTTTCTGATTAAGACATTATTTCACACGTCAGAGAACCATATCGAATCCAATGGAACGAAATGAAATGTTTCCATAGAAATTAAAGAACATAGATATATACCCATCTTTACATACTTCCAACATGTTAAGCGCAGTTAAAACTAAAATTAAAACATTCTATAGGATATTTTCAAGTTCATCTTTATTCTAGGCAACTGCGGTGCAAATCGTACATGCACAGCAAACAGTTTTTACAATTTTATTGTGACCATATTGAAAAAACAAATTGTAAAAGCTTGCTAATTCCTTGTTTACTACACTCAAGGGCCCTTGTAAAGCAGGAATTACTTTACTTTTTTTACTCACTTTGTTTATATTCCAAATACTGTAATAAATTTGATAAATATTTGTTAAAAATCGGAGAAAAATACAATTTGAAATTAAAATCTCAGTTTTGTCATCGAGATTTCAAGAAATATATCCCATCCATCACTACTTGAAAATGAAGTCGGCAATAATATTGAATAGGTTCGACAACTGTTAAAAGTAAAGAATTATTTTATAAAGATATAATTACAATACCCACAACATGTACAAATATAATTGAAATAATGAATATCTACCACACTAAGAAATATTAAAACTGACTAATTTGGATGTTTTAAAGTTGGTCATTATAGCCTATATACTTTTATGTCAACTTTCCGAAATATACTTACGCCTATTCCATTTTCACATTTATACCAAATACAACATTTTCAATTTAATTTTGACCTTACCATGTTATTATTAAACGTACTCTTTTTTAATGTTAGCAGTTCCATTTAATTTTAGATATTTCCATTCATTATTGAACTGGTACCTATTTAATTTAAACTTTTACGTTTAATATTCAACTTTTTTACATTTTGACCTTAATATACTGTATTTTTATTCATATGCCTTACTCTGCTTTTACTTATTAAATAGGTATTTTAAAATTGGATGCTCAATTTTTGTCAATTGAAAGCGGTTCAAATACATGTAGAAAATATTTAAACGTAATTGAAAAAAGTTGAATAATAAATAGCAATTAATCCATATTTCTTAGTGGTCATAATTGACCACATTAGTTATTCTTTTTATCTAAGGTTTTTGGTGGAAATGAAAAATTAGCGTCATGAGAAGGATTCGAACCCACGACTTCAAAGTCACGATAGCTCAAGTAGTTAGAGCAGCGGCGTATTGAACCGAAGGTCGAAGGTTTGAATCTCACTCATGACATTATTGGATATACATAACAATGTGACATCATTGGGATCTCAACAAAAAATCTTAGACAAAAAGAATAATCAAGTGGAATAAAAAGAATAGTGAAATTAAAACGGGAAATTTTTAAATATATTTGCATAAGGTTGAAATAAAATTGAGAATGCTTTATAACACTGACTTTTTATATATTTTTCATTGTAATCAAGACTTATTACGCGGTATTCGAGTGGTTAGAACACCCTACTCGTATTCGCCAAATTAACCGTTTTGGGTTCGAATCCCGATATAGCCCATGCAATTTTATTTACACCTTTTATATAAAAAGGTTAATACAAAAAAATGTTTTAAAAATTTAAATGTTGTAATTGTTTCTCTAAAAGTTTTTCAACTTATAAAATATTGTAATAACATCACTTTTCTGAAATATTATTTATACAACGAAACATGTCCCACTCGGTTTTACATAAAGGAATGTAAGTGATGCTTCAAGACCCCACATCGGGTTTCAATTGGTGGTATGCGAACTTGAAACTACATCAAAATAAAATGGAATAGACAGACACGTCGAGAAGGGGATTAGTAAAAGATCAAGGCTACATATTTCATTTCTTCGTATGATACATAACAGAAAGTGCAAGGGAATAGCATTAGAGTACATGATATAATATTAAATAGTAATAATTAAAAACAAAAATATTTGATCAATATGTATTGAAGAGCAATATTGCAGCAATCATATTTTATTTTGATGTTTTATTCAATTGCGAGTAAAACTGGCTTTTGGATCAATAAAACACAATCATTCGGCTTGTATTTTTATTAAATTATTTCACTAATACTATTTGTTTCCAAAATAAAAAACAACACACTGTGTGCATATGAAATAGTAAAAATAATTTGAAAAACAGAAACAATGGAAAATCTGATTGGTGACGGGCTAAATTAGTTTCACAAACCTTTGAAACGCTTGTTTTTAAATGTTTCCTTTGTTCCTTTTGAAAACTCTATAATTTATTTTATGTGCTTTCCGTCAGTTGTACCCCTAAACACTTGTCTATTTTATCTTCAATTGCATTATTGCATCGCTTTTTCGTTATATTTTTTATTATTGGGCGAGGACTTAAATTCTAACAAGTTGAACTCGATGGGCGTTGGATCCTCCATCAATACACCATACAGGGCTCTTTGCTCGTCTTTTCGACAAACGCTCTAACTTACTTCACAATAATAAAAGGTGACGTTACAGAATAATTAATCCGATTTGGAGTTACTGTCCGGAAGCGTGGGGTTCAGCCAAATGTCCTTTTTGCCCTATTTTATATATCAAACGAAACTGTAAATAAAGACATAAATATTCGTCCAAGATAAATCCTACTCCCGTTATATAAAATTTCACAAAATCCCCTCAATCACTGTTAATCAGCACATCCAAAAACTCGTATCGCGACATATTCCACCAAACACACCTCTCCGACGGACGCGATAATGGTCGCAGATCATCTACGCAGTAACAGTGAAAGTGATGACACAAGTATCAATTAAACAGACAATTTTTTAGCATCCTTGGAGCACAACCAATGGATAATTTTTCCACTCTTGTTTTATTGCTGAATACATTTCCTACCTCATTAATACAAGTATCGAATTGAAGGTAGTTGTAATGTAATGTAAATTAGAAAAATTCCCTAAAATTTTTTTTTCATTTTTTCCCGAACGTGGGATCGTCGATTTTAATGAAATCGTTTTTAATTATACTAGGTTTCAAAATACTAGACGTGTTCGAGCGTTCTTACCAGTGAGACTGAAGATCCGAGAAAAATGTAAAATATGATTTTAAACATCGTGGCGTATGTTGTGTATTGTATTTCGAAATTATTACATATTAGTCGATTTTCTATTTTTTTGTTTTATTAGAATAAAGAAATTGTGCAGAAATACTAATTTAGATTAGTTATATAAAATCCACTTAAAAACGAAATTTTATAGTTTTAGCAATAAGCAAATAGACATTTTTGGAAGGAATTTTTTACATGTCCTGTGTCCCACTTACAAATTCATGATCGCTTAACTAAGTTAACGCTTTTTTCATTTGGAAATCTCTTATTTGTAATGTTTTCTAAACCTTTGAACTACAGCGTAGTCGTTTCAAACTTATTACCATTTATGCGATTTTCAAAAGAAATCGGTGTCATTGAAAAGCGATTGAATATTGAACGGCATTTATTTTATGTCTTCTTAAAAAAAATTGTATTCGAGGGTCCAAAAAACGAAATATCAACTTTGTTCTTTGCGAAAAAAAAAATGTTTATGTTTCTATGGTGGGGATACCACACTCCACAAGCAGGGCGGCCATAAATCAGCAAATAAAGCGATCTTTTTTACCGAAAAATTTACAAGGAAAACCTCAGGTGGCCGGGTCGCTGATTTCAATTTTTTCTATATAAAAAACGTCCCGGGAAGTAAAATTGGCCAAAATTAAAATGTATAATATTTCCTTTTATAGAGCCCTGAAGAAGGTAGAATAAAGTTCCGAAAGCTGGGGGAAGATTTAAAATTAAAAATATTTTCTTTGACCACATCCCTGATAACAGCCAAAAGAACTATCATTTTTGTCCTGCTTTCTACAAAACTTATTTTTCAACGAGCAGGTGTGTATATAACCAGATCCGGTGAGTCTACCTGACCGTTTTTATTGTTTATTTCTTTATTTATTAACGAACATACAAAAATTTTTGCAAATCCGATCAAGACTTGGTCCAAATTAGTTCTGTCTACGGGAAAATACAATTTTTACCATATAAATATAACTTAGTGAACTTAAATTGCGTGTGTGTGCTTTATTTGAGGAATATTATATAAACAATGAATCAGTTGTGGTTAAATTCATGATTGCATCGTAATGGTCGATCCAAGCATTCAAAAAGAATTTACAAAAATGAGCGTTTTGGGCTGGATCAACAGGGGGGGGGGTATTTTTTTCTGATGCCTAGTGCTCCACTTCCATTGATTCGTAAATTTTTGCATTTTATCTAATTAAACATTACGACATCCTTCAATTAATTAAGCTTTTTAGTTGAGATAAAAAATTCAATGTCACGAGCGGGATTCAAACCCACGATCTTCGGCTAGATACGCCGCTGCTCTACCACTTGAGCTATCGTGACCTCGATCCACTCGGACAATAACTTCCCATCTCAAACTCACCTTTTGAAGTTTCCCTCCTTTTGGGCGATTTTCAAGTGGTAGAGCAGCGGCGTATCTACCCGAAGATCGTGGGTTCTAATTCCGCTCGTGGCACTGACTTTTGTATCTCAACTAAAAACCTTAATTAATTGAAAGATATTAATTGGTCAAGCGGACCACTAAACTAGTGAATTATGACATCCGTTAAAAAGTTGGATTAGTTTTTTTTTCTACTTCATATGAACAATGTTACAATGTATTGCTAGTCACTTGTTCCCTACAAAAAAATAAAAATGCGTAATATCATGAGTATCGCAGATATTGAAATACTTAGTTTGTAGATAAATGATGTAGCAAAGTAAGTTATTTTTTATTTTTTGAAACAATATATTTTTTGGGGGAAAATAAAGATTATATCTATTGATGCTGATTTCTTCTGATGTTTCCAAAATCACAAAAATAGTGATACCATTGAAACATCACCATCAATCCATTGAATATTTTAGGGCGGTTTAGAACGAGAGAGAGAGAGAGAGAGANGAGTGATATATAACAAATGTGGACTCCATGGACAACCATGGCGGAAAATTAAATTTCGAAAAGAAAAATTTTGCCCATTGGAACGAACGCGGGTAGAACATATTTCATGTTTGAAAAAACAATTAATTGAAATCGGCGATCTGGCTACCTGCTTACTTTTCATTACGAGACTAGTGATCAAGTGTGCCGAAGGTTTGATAACATATCTAACGTATTTTGTATTAAACGATGTCAACGGACATGCTGAATTTCCAACGTAATAGTTATAAAACAACAACAATCTTATTAAATCTGCACACTTGAAGTAGATAGTGCCAAAGTTCACTTCTGGATTTTAGATAACTTATAAATTTATAGACTCCCTTTTATACATTCGCCTTTTTTCCTGTTTCACCTGGTCTATCGTTTTCTGGAAAATCGACTGAATACATGTTCTTTAATGCTTTGTTGTTTGTTTTTAGGCTTGTCATAGTTTGTGTGCTAACTCAGATGTATATCATTTTTCGTTACTTTATTCCCTATCAGAGTTTCATTCTACTTTGTTGTTACAATTATGTATCTTTTTTCATTTCCCTCAGGGACGACCTCTGGCACACGGATGTTCAAATCCAAGCCATATTGCTACTTTTGTAAATATCACTTATGAAAAGTAATAACTTGCCCAATAAAAGTCGTATATTAATGATGTATTTGTTACCAATTACACCACTCAGTATAATTAGCATATAAATTTGTTTATTCGGAGATTTTGATATGCGGTCTGGTGTGACTTAGGTTTTACAAAAATATTTCATTTAGCGTGCCAACGTTGTGTACATCAATTTTGTGTGGTGTTTAGTGACTGTTAGTCAATGATTATTCGGAGATTGTGAGATGCTGTATGGAGTGACGTAGGTTTTAGAAAAACATTTTCTTTATCGTGCCAACGTTTCGATCTTTATTGAGATCATCTTCAGAGCCTGGGATTTACAAACATTATTTAAATTTAACAAATACATGTAGGATGTGGAAAATTCACTTTTTTCCACATTATACATGTATTTGTTAAATTTAAACAATGTTTGTAAATCCCAGGCCCTGAAGATGATCTCAATAAAGATCGAAACGTTAGCACGGTAAAGAAAATGTTTTTTTAAAACCTAAGTCACACCAGACTGCATATCACAATCTCCGAATAATCATCGACTAACGGTCTCTAATCACCACTCATTTCATTTAATTATAACACCGTTCAGATGTAGTAAATCAGAATATTTACTAACTAAAATTTTTGAATTAAGCGAAGGTTTTACATTTTTTGACATGGTTGCCCTTAACTATTCCAACTGTTTCATTTTGCCATTTAGGTAGTGGCTGATCATAAATATGAAATATTGATTACGTTAAAAATGATTAACATTTGCTATGAAAAAACTTTTTTCGTCGAATATTACAATTTCTATTTAAAAAAGTAAATTAGTTCATACTAAAATTATAAATAGTTATTCATTAACCTGCATTATTAAAACAGTGTCTGTCTATGTGTAAAATCGTTCCGTCAGCTTTCGTTCTTTCAAGCGAATGATTGAGATATAGTCTCAAAACGCAGCAGCTTGAACTACAATCCCATTTAATTAAACCTAAACAGAAAACGTCCTTCGACTGTAAACAGTACTAAATAGGATGAAAATCATGAAACGTCCTGTTTTCCATTTTGTTTTGTGATGGCATTTCGATATTTTCCGGCCAATGCAAAATGTTTATTAAAAATTCCCTCCATAAAAATATAAATGTGTAAAATGCACGTGGGTGATAAAAAAGAATTGGTTTGTTTGAAAAATTCACCTTCTGTATTAAATCGCATTGTACTCTATTTCTGTTGGTACGGTTTAGATTGGCTGAATTTCCCAACGGAATTTAAAGGCATCAAACAAGCAAATAAAATATGTACGATTGGTAGAAAAGTATATACGTATTTTTTAAAACTGTATTGCTACAATAATGTTCAAAAGATAAATTACTGTATGTTTCAGTGTTAATTATTTCAAGAGCTGCTATCTTCATTAGAAATACTTTAAAACAAACTATCCAAATTGGTCTTATGTTGAAATTAAAATCATTGACGGAACTAGGAAATTTTTTGTAACTTTCCCTTAAACTGTAAAATTAAAAACGGTGCGTAACATTATTACATACACTCCTGTTAAACAAATTTTTTTACGAAGACGGTAAAACAAAACCTTAGCAGACAACTGTTACAGCCTTTTTTACTTTTTAAAACGCGTACCTCTGCCTTTAGTATTTCTAGGAATAAAATTAGCATAAATTATTTATGAGTTGTGTTATACGGATTGTTTTTTTAAGTTTTCATTATTGATTTGCGTGTGGCTCTTTTTGTTCATTTGTAAAATGTCGGAATAATTTTTCGCGGCTTGTGGTGATGATTGTATGAGAATACTAGGAACGGGATTATGCATTTGTAGAGCTGTATTGTATTAGTACGTAATAATAGGTAGCACTGCAGCCTTCTGGCTTATTGTGATCTTCCTTGTTCCTTAGTTCAATTGAATTAACTCGAACTTCTGTGGAGAAGTAGAATGTCATTCAAAGCCATTGCTATTAATTCTATTTCAAGGAGATTCTTGGTACCCTAGGTTATGGCTCCATTGAGCGGTTGCTTCACATTGGTAGTTGAAAGAGGCAGTTCTGAGTCTACCAACTAAGCATTGAATTTATTACTTGCTGTGTAGGCAGTTCGTTCACACCCTTGAGTTTTACCTTGTCTACCTACACCAATGATTCTTGCAAAAATTCTTTTTTAACCTAAACGACAATATATATATATATATATATATATATATATAAAGTGAATATTCCTATGTGTGTTAATGAATAAAACGAAAACTACTGAGCCGATTTCAATCTTGCTTTATGTTTATTATTATCGGGAGGTTTAGAAATAAACATATAAATAATGGGCGTCAGGATTTACAAAAAAAGAAGAGATATTTCAGGAATTTGTGGCGTCCATTTTCACAGTCAGGCCTTTGGCTTCCGATATGAAACAGGTGTCTCGCGTCTTTCAAATTCCAATTTGTAATCGCTAACAGTCAATAGACGTAAAAACTACGCTAAAACCCTATAGGCGCAAAATTGCATAACAGCAGAATTGGTTCGCTGATGCAAAGATAGGAAAGTACAATGTTTACCGTTCTATATTTACTATAGGCAGCAGTGGTGTTGGTAGAAGAACGAACTACCGGCGTGTGGTCTGACCACTCAGTCAAACCATTAGAATTGAGAAAAGTGCTCCAAGTGAATTTAGTATACAAAGATAAGGACTACAAAAATCGATTTTGTTTTACAAGTTTGTATACATAAACAATTATTAATTATGTCAAAAATTATTCAACATTGTTTTACCGAACTCGGTAAATTTAAATTAAATTAAGTGTGATACCTAGTGAGGTTACTTTATGGTGGATGTATTAACATTCTGAATTTTATAAAATGAGAAATTGTGAAGTTCCTTAATGTTCAGTTTTCCAATATTTTGTAATTAATTAAGATGATTTTGCTGATTAAGAATAATGTTTAATTTTACATTCTGTCTTCTGTTGTAGAGTTGATGTTGGATTTGCATTTTGTTATTGTTTAAAAGCTTCGTAAACCACAAAATATCGGTTTATGAAGATATATTTCCAAGAGAATTCCAAAAGAAAGACAAAATGGTACAGAAGAAGAAACAGCGCAACGAAATGAATGAAATATGATTCATATGCCAATGAATATCAATGAAATAAAAAATAAAAAAAAGACACGAGCGTCACATCACTAAGCACAAAATGAAGGAAATTGAGAAATAATTAGGGAATTAAGACTATATTTTCCCTATTGTGATCAAAATGAAGGACGTGACCAAAGTCGATTACGCATGCACTTTTTGTAGAATTGCATTTTGCTGTTGTTTAAAATGCCACCAAAACGACAACATATTGTTCGTAGATTAATATTAATAGTCTTACTAAAATTTAAAGGAGAGGATGTGTGTGCTAATACTATTACCAATGATACCAATAGAAGTGCCTTTCCAAATCAATTGATTGCAATTTCTAATTAAATTGCTTTGCCAGAAATGAAGTAAAAATCGTAAGGTCTATCATCGCTAGTGTGGATTGAATTTGGACATTTATACGTTGCATGTTGGGGATTTGTTGTCAAAAACATCACCAAAAACATTGTATGTCCATAAGCATGCAATGAGTTTAATGCAGATACAAAAATAATTTCAATATAATTCAAAAGAAAAGTAATATTGCATATGTAAATATCTAATATGATTTTGAAATACAATCATTAATATCACACATTCACTTGTCTGTATTATATATATTATAATTAATANATATATAAAGCTAGTGTAATATTTAAAAAGGACATACCCAGTGTAAAACACACAGGCCAACCACGAATGATTGTGAAACAATGAAATTCGTCACGATAAAATGTACTGGATTGTTAATTAACCACTAAACTTTGGATAAATAAAACAGAAATGTCTAAAAATGCAGGTATATTAAGATCAAAAATAATAAAAAATATAACTCCACAATATGTTTTTAAAATTTCGCCATTAACGTAGAGGTATGTAGCTTGAAGATCTTCACCTGACCAGTTTGTCAGCATGTTCATTACTGAGAATGGATCATTCACTGAAATTTTGAAGGTTTTTTTTAGAGCCATTTGGCTATTTTAAGATTTTCTAGTGCGCAAAGTATGAAAGCATATTTTTAAGGTTGAAAGTTTAAGGGACTTAGTTAATAATACAGAGTAGTTATCTTTTTAGCTTGCACAAATTATGTCAAATTTGCTTCCTTTCAATTTCCGGTTCAACGATTCAACCTGGTTTTCTCCTTTATAATCTGTTAAAACTTTATAGTCTGTTGGCAAAGATGGCTCTGGTATCTTTCAATCACTACCAATCACGTCGAATGGGCGGCCGATTTTAGTCAGCTTGTGAATTAGAGGAATTTTTTTGTTTCGGATTTGACAAAAGTTTTTAAAAAATTTTTTTAACCTAGTTCCTTGGTAGTTGGAACCTAGTTCAAAATATAGGTTACCTTTTCCGAATTGTAATGTAAAATGTTTGAAGGTTATTGAATTCCTGCAAAAAATCTTACTGGAGATAGCATAATGCAACATTACAGGAGAACCGTTTTTCTAAGCGAGTCAGTTTACGTACGTTTTTCATAAAAAGAGAATTATCTTTGAATGTTCACGGCTGTTAACTCTTACAAAGAACGTTTTTAACTTTCCTGGTTTCTAATTCCCATACTTTTTTCAAACGTTTTTACAATGTATATTATTTTTTCAATCAGCCCGAACCAGAACCCTGCCCTCGTTTTTTCGTGTTCGTTCTCGCTGCTTTGAACAATAAAATCCAACTAACTTCAAAGAAAATTATTTTATTTCTTCTCTTACCCTTTCATTCATATCTTGATTCATTAAATATTACAGCGATTAAAGGGTTTTAATTAAAAAACATTTTTAAAGCAGTTTTTGAAGACCAACCATTATAATATGTCCATGAAAATGACCAGGAAAAGTTTAATATTGTTTCACGTATTAACATATTTTATATATATCTTATTATGTAAAATGTAAAATGAAACAATTAACTATTATTTATAATCATATGCGTGGTGTTTTTCGTATACGAAAGACCAATCTACATAAAATTAATAAGAATTATCTGATGGTAACTACAAAAAATTAATAAATTGCATATCTGCATGTGCAATATCCCGATATTAAACTTCTATACGAATTATATGACGGTATTAAAATATATTTATATATTTCTTTTATTAAATTATTTTGGAATATTCTGTTTATAATATAATATATTTGGAAGTAAATAATATAGTATAGCTTAATATAAAAAATAATATACAAGTAAAGTAATTGTTGTCAGGTAAAGTAAATGCGGAGGTAGGTTCGATCCACTTTCCAATTTTTTACAATTTCTAATTTCTAATTAAAATGTCATATTTTAAACCTGTACTGGAACCCAGAACCTATAGCTTGTCAGGTACGCCTCAGACGACCTAACCTCTTGCCCACAGAGGTTCCGCTATAAATGTAAGTTCGCATAACACCTCTGAAGTCCAGTTACAAAAGACATTCACAATATTGTATTACAAGTAAGGTTTATCAAATATGATCACCTGAAGTATATCAAATGGAGGGCCTATGATTACCTAATCCTATTGATGAGGAAAAAAGTAAGGTTCCAAGCTTCAAAATTATTTAATTTATATTTAAGCTATTGGTTGAGATAACAAAGTCAGTGTCACAAGCGGGATTCGAACCCACGACTTTNTGTAAAACTATAAAAATTAGTTTTGCAGCTTAGTCTCGTTTAAATCCCCGAAAAAATGCTAGCTTGCCAGAATGAAAAATATGGGCGGTTAGATGCAGATGTGGTTAGGGAATGGGTGAGCCAAAGGTAGTTTGTCAAGTGGAAAATGATTTTTTTTCCCCTAGAAATAAAATTATCGACGATCAGTTAAAACTTCAAATAAATTAATCCACATTTCATCGACCTTTTAGACTTTATCACGGTTGAATCTTCTTAAAGTTTTTAGACTTTTTTCAACATTATAATTTAAAAATAAACAATTAAATAAAAGTCGATTTACCCAACGAAAATTATACTAAAAATTTTGCTAAAATATGCCAAATTTCAGAAGAAATCGATATTCTATGGAAATGGAAAATGTATCGATACTTTTCTGAAAAAGTTGTTGCCATGCGATATTAGCAACGTTTTACTTTATTAATGCAATATCAAAAACTTAAGAGCATAGGATATCAATTACGATATTCATAATCTGTATAAAAATTGGAGGGCACATATAATTGTTTGTGTTTGCTCATTAGGTTTCTGTAGCAGTAGAGATGGCTAATTGCCCTTATCCTGAAATGAATTAAATATTAGGTATATATTTTTAAAGGTAATAAATATAATATTTATAATTTGGTCTTCACCGAGTATTCTCGGCTGCTTATCCTAGTTGTCTGACAGATAGGCTTGGGAATTTCATACCTTTAGTGTGATTTACAACTAATCTAGCGAGGATGATCGGTAAATTATCAAATCAAATTTTAAAAAAAGTGTTGGTATGAGGTGGAGGGACACATATTAAAATCATTTGCACTGATCCATTACTGGATCAATGGTCACAAGTACATAAGACAGTCAGGGCGAAAAATAAATTATAATTATAATGAAAAGTTATTATAACATCATATTTAAAGTTATTATTACATAGCAACTTGTGAGGAAAGTAAAAGAACAATGCTGCTTTCTTTGACCAACAAAAAGAAAAACTTTTACTAATCTGTTAAACCAATTTCATTTAGAGATGAGTCGGTTATAACATTTTAACTCCGAATGATCTTTCTTAATTAATATAAACTATTCTTCATTTCATCATTGAGGTTCTGTTTTTTCTTTTTATATAAGATTTAATTTTAATTTATAAGCCCATTATTTGAAAGTTTTTAAAGAAAATTCTCAATTGTACAACGCTTCAGAAATCTTGTGCCATTTTCAAAAAAATAGTTTATTTCTGTAAAACTTGTGACCACCCAGTTAGGCTATCATCCTCCAGTGAGGTTGTATTCGGCCTATGGTGTTCCAAATAAGGTTCCTTATTGTATATGTTTTTAAGTTGTACAGACACTATAAATAAAATAATAAACCTATTGTTTAAGATTTCAAATTTAATATTGACCGAAAACTTTCTCCTTACCAGGATATAAGGATATTTGGAAAAGAGCGGAAATATTGTACAACAGCTCATACGTACTTTTTTATTCGAAACAGAAACTAAAAACAGTTACAAGCTTCGATTAGAACTAAATTAAAATTATTCCGAAATCGTGAGATGCGGTCTGGTGTGATGTAGGTTTCAGAAAAACATTTTCTTTATCATCCCATCCTTCCAATATAAACACAAAATAGCAAAATCTCACTGGCACTCTCAAAACGACACGCAAGAATGGCACAATTATACAGAAGATAAACACTTTGAGTGAGTAGAAATACTTTGATTGAATATAAAAAATATATTTTGCATTGTATAAATTCACTTTCCATATCTTAAATGTATTTGTTAAATGTTCGTAAATCCCAGGCCCTGAAGATGATCTCAATAAAGATCGAAACGTTGGCACGATAAAAAAAATGTTTTTCTGAAACCTACATCACACCAGACCGCATCTCACGATTTCTGAATAATTATCGATTAACGGTCATGAATCACCACACACTAAATTAAAAATTACCCAGGAGAAATGGCAGGAATTAAACCCTGCAGCAACAATCAATCAGGCTTACGGCAATTTCGGTTTTATCAGTCCTTCCTTTCGATCCGAGAGCCAGGCGTAGCCTCTTGCCCAATCAGATTGTATTTTCCGCACATCACGCCTCACGGTGGTCCTCATCATCATCCTTGGATCGGTCCTGTTGTCACTCCGCAACAAAATGTTATAATTTTATATGTATTATATTATTACATACATTTACGTCGTACAATTGAGATTTTTTTAACAACAAACACCCATTAATGAGCGTTGGCAGGAAGATTCATCAATTTGAGGGTCTTGGGTTCGAATCCAGCGGATCTGAATTCGAAAAAATGAAAACTTTAATCTAATTATAATAATAAAGAGACTAAGAAGATTTGTGAATTTAAACTCTCTATTTTTTTAAATATTTTTTTAGAACTTGTGATTAATTATGCCATGTATGTAGTGCCCGCATTCTTGCGCCTGTCATTTTTTGCATCTGTTTTACTTCCAAAAAGTGCATGTTCCTAAAAAACAAAAATATTGAAAATATTTATTTATACAAACGAGATTAAAGAATAGGAAGAAGTAGGAAGAAGGATGGTGGGTTTGTGATTAGCAAAAGAAAAGTTGGATGTTTATTCTTTTTTATTTGCTTAAGGGTAACACATTTTGTCACATATGTTTCACTTTATTTATACAAACTACAATATTTTGTACACCAAATTATTAGTTACAATTGTCTTTACCCTCGCTATATTATGCGTGTTCTTAATAATAGAAAATGAGGATATTCCTTTCTTTAAACTAACAATTTATCGCAATCTATCTCATTAACATACATTTATTGCACAAAGAAAAAAATTTCAATTTATGACAGAATTTGACGAGATGCTTTGGTCCAAAAAGATTTTGGAAAATATATAAAAATATTACGTGAACATTCATTTGTGTTGATACGATAACAATTTACTGTTAATTTTGAGTAGAATAGTATAATTTCGTTGCTAAGACCGTTTCGTCTTCACATTCCACGGAATAAAAAAACCACACTGGGCATTAATCTAATGATCTATTTTATTAAATCTCATTTTTTTAATAAATAATTTCAATATACATAATATATACAACAAGAAAGTTACTCTAATTGGGATGTATTTTTATTCTTGTTTTCACCAGTGTAGAACCCTGTATTTATTAGTAATTGATATAAAATATTTGTAAAAAAACGTAAATAAAGATTCTAGAAAAACAAACAGTTCTATAATAATCTAACAATTTTGTTTTGATATAACACTATTAATTTTTCACCCTTAACCTCTACCTTATATAACAATTTATGTACAGGGAAGATGGTAGTGAGATGCGATCGATTTGTAAGATTGCTCTCGATAACATCATCACAGCCGATGCAAAAAGGGGTCCAGGAAATTATCAATTAATTTTTAAAATTTTGGACGGTAACTACAAGACTACGGGGTTTGTCGAGGGAGGAATAATGAAGGACTGGGGTAATTAATATTTATTAAATACAAAACAGCTTATCTCAACTCTTAGCAAAGTCAAATCGGAGAGATAAGTGTTGTTACCACGTTAATCCCGAACAACTATTATGTCTTAATCTATGAGATACTTTCTAGGCTAAGTACGTACCGGCCCTAAAAACAAAATTAAAGGATCTGTTGTTCCATCGGCTCAAAATGGGACCTCAGACCCTTTTTTCAGAATACACTTATAATTAAACATTACTATCTCAAAGAATTTTTATAGTTTTTATAATACATTTATGTACAACATTTAAACTGTTAAGATGATAAGCGTAGAAGCACATTATTAACTATGTACGTAATCTGTTCATAGCTTTATACACAATATCACAAAAATATATTACTCAGTCTGAAATGATGGTAAATAGTATATATACACTGTGAGTCCACTCGCAACAACATACATGGGGGTGGGGGAAAGAGAACTTATATACATTATTGTTTGTCGTTCACGTTCCGATCGACATGAGTTTTTTGAACGCTTTCCGGAATTCAGGGTTGAAAATCGTATAAATCACCGGGTTAACAAAACTGTTCATATAACCAAGCCAGGTGGTGAGGATGAAAGCGGCCACACCGGGCTGGCAATCCGCTCCCAATTTGGAACAAAGGGCGTCCAGGATGTTGCACGTAAAAAAGGGCACCCAGCAAAACAAAAACACACCTGTAAATAAAAATGAATGAATGCAAATGTGTTTAGAATTGAAAAAATATAATGCTAAATTTGTGTAAGAAATTAGTATTTTACGTAAAGATGCTTTTGATTAAGCAATTGTACTTTATTTACATACATATATAAATCTATTAATACATTAATAACACTACATTTCATAAGATACATAGTTTATCTTTCTTAGAACCTCAAAATTGTCACATTTCATACTCTTGTCTTAACCAGAATGCGCAAGATGTAGTATACAATTGCAGTATTCGAAACGTCCAAAAATTTCAGCTTGTTCTGTAAAAATAAAAATATTTTCCACAAAAAAATAAATATACTAATTTCAATTGTTTATAAAAATATATTTATAAATTATTTAATTAAAACAATTTACCATTTTTCTAACTTAGATTTGATAATATAAAACATTACTAATAATTAAGAAAAAACGTTTACTTTGCGATATAGTTACATAGTTTTTTATTAATTTTTAATTAATTTTTTTATGTGTTAGTGAGCTTTCGCTGGTGGGAAAGAGACATCGTCAGTGCCCATTATCTATCAATGGTGCATATTTTACAATGCAGAAATCTACTCCGGGTGATGGACTGTTGTCCATGCCGAAAGGTATTTTGTAAAATATTTGAAGTTTGTTTCTATTCTAGGTATATATATACCATTATTCATTCATTCAATGCAGAAAATTAAAACTATGCAGGTTGAGTTACGCCATCAGCGGGGACGGATAGCAATTTAGCAAATGAGTGTTAACAAGGATTCAAAATGTTTCGTCTAGGAATATCAAGTATTATCGTGAAGTATGATTTATTAGCGTGAATGTGTGGTAATAACCAAATCCGAGGAATGTCAGCGCTCTTACGGACAGAATGTGGTCTTAGGTGTGTCGTGTTAGTCGTTAGCAGTAAGGTCACTTCGGTACTGTTTTGAGAAACCAAAAATTTTGCATATTCACTGTCGAGAGATTAAAAGAAAAGTATTTTTCTGAGCCAATGTCGTTTATATCTGCACAGAAGATTCTGATATGGGAAATAATGGATAGGTCGTGACCCCGGAAGGGTAAGTGTGAGAGAAAATTTGAAGTGAAACTTCAGTAAGCACGAACAAATTGAGAGTTAGAAAAGAAAATCTTGAGGTCATTGTCAATGAGAGATAATAGTAAATCGTGGTTGAGAGCTTAGATTTGATAATATAAAACAATACTAATAGTTAAGTAAAAACGTATACTCTGCGATATAGTTACATAGTTTTTTATTAATTTTTTTTATGTGTTAGTGAGCTTTTGCTGGAGGGAAAGAGACATCGTCAGTGCCCATTATCTATCAATGGTGCATATTTTACAATGCAGAAATCTACTCCGGGTGACGGACTGTTGTCCATGCCGAAAGGTATTTTGTAAAATATTTGAAGTTTGTTTCTATTCTAGGTAAATATATACTATTATTCATTCATTCGATCCAGAAAATTAAAACTATGCAGGTTGAGTTACGCCATCAGCGGGGACGGATAGCAATTTAGCAAATGAGTGTTAACAAGGATTCAAAATGTTTCGTCTAGGAATATCATATGTTATCGTGAAGTATGATTTATTAGCGTGAATGTGTAGTAATAACCAGATCCGAGGAATGTCGGCGCTCTTACGGAGAGAATGTGTTCTTAGGTGTGTCGTGTTTTGTCGTCACCAGTAGACTACGTTCACTTCGGTACTGTTTTGAGAAACCAAAAATTTTGCATATGCACTGTCGAGAGATTAAAAGAAAAGTATATTTCTGAGCAAGTGTCGTTTATATCTGCACAGAGGATTCTAATATGGGAAATAATGGACAGGGCGTGACCCCGGAAGGGTAAGGGTTAGAGAAAATTTGAAATGAAACTTCAGTAAGCAAGAACAAATTGAGAGTTAGAGAAGAAAATCTTGAGGTCATTGTCGATGAGAGATTATTATCCCGTAGTAGAGAGCTTGGAACATTGAGAACATCTGATTGGAATGCGTGGTCACACTGTTGGCAATTATACCTGAATTATAATTATAAACGTTAATACGTTTTTCCTTATGTGTCTGTGTAAGTTGGAGAAAAGAGCCAAAAACAAGTAATCAGATTAAACAGGCATGATTTGTTCGTACATTTAGGAAGTTTTGTAGATTTGCAGTTGATAAAGAAAGTTTCGATTTTGACCGCTGTCTAATTGCTGCCCAATTTGCCACATGGGCCCTCGATCAACATCCATTGTCGACAACATTCATGAAGGAGATGTATTATTAATTCGTCCAAAATTGGACTAATCTGTTTATTCAGATACTGCGACATCTGAGACGCCATGACCTAATTAGATTCCTTTAAAACAATATTTGACCAATTAACAGCTATTTGTTCTAGAGTAAGTTTTTATTATGAAGTATTTACACAGGTATATTTTATTATTAGCAAATATTTTTAGGAAATTCACTGTTCAGTTTCAATTTTTTTTTTGGCAGAGAATTTAAAAAAAATTAAAATTGAACATAACAATGTAACTTTTAATTATTTTTATTAATTTATACCTAATTATATAATTACTCAATTAATTATCCACAATTTTTTGAAAATGGAAACTTTGTGTCACGGATAGGATTCGAACCCACGACTTTCGGCTAAATACGCCGCTGCTCTACTACATGAGCTACCGTGACTTTGATCGCCCATGGCACAAACTTCCCATTTCGACGGTCACGGTAGCTCATAGGGTAGAGCAGCTGCGTATTTGGCCGAAAGTCGTGGGTTCGAACCTTGCCTGTGACACAAATTTTTCATTTCGAAAAAATTGTGTATATCTAATTGAGTTAATGTTATTTACCATTTTCAAATTGAAGAATGATGGAGTGCTTAAAAAGTCCAGAATCTTTTGTAAACCGCTGTTCTTTGCTCACCTCGGCCGACAACACGAAAATTTAAAATTCAAACGGGAACATACAGAAACAGTCTCCGGCTATATTGAACATCATCTTGTTAAAAGACACGGCTAAAACAGTGAGAAGTGTTTATTGCTTATTTTATTTTGAGTACCAAATGGCTAAACGGCAGATTAGGTAATTCGTATGAACTTACATAAAACTGACAACAAAACAGGCAGAATAAAGAACACCTAGTGGGTACGTGATCATTCAATATTTTCAATTAACGGATTATAAAAATGATAAAACAACTGAATTATAATTGATATGTAATGTGTGGTTGTGAAGAAAATTTAGTGTCACGAGCGGGACCCGAACCCACAACCTCCGGGGCTTTATACCCCGATATACAGGGTCCTTTTTAGATGGTCCGGCTGAATTTCAGTGAACGTGAAAAAAAATACATGCTTATTATTTTTTAGCCTGGTTTCAAATGTTTACCTTTTTTTGGAGAAAATGATGCAAGGTATTTCAGGCCCATTTCAAATTCAAAATTTTAAATACGACCCTATACATCATTTTAAACGATTTTTTATACTGAAAACAATTGTGCAATTGGATTTTAAATTGGTCGAAAATGACAAAGTCAAGGGAAAAAGTCATTTGGTTTCTTTTTTATTAATCACATTTCTTGTTTCAACTGCCGGCCTTGCGAAAATATGAAAATATTTCATTTTTTATCCACTCTTCACCGGTGCTCAGAAGGATAAAGTCAGGGGAGATGATTGACAAGCATTTCCTACCCTTTGCCCCAGTTCTTCAACTGAGGTTGCTAATTATGATAGGGGTAAGTACAGTATTAAAAATGGGCCCAGAGAAAATTAAATCGGATGTCGGAGGATGCTTCCGGGAAGTGACGATTCAAATAATGTCTCACCTGCAAACAATTGTATCCAGAGTATCAATCAAGCTGGAGATCATGATTGTCGTTGTTGCAGAGAAACATCATTTAATAGTGTTGGTAAAACCTCTCTCAAAAAATTGAGGTAGTGAGCACCATTTAAATTATTCCCAAAATAATTTATTCCCGAGAAGTCCACAACAAAGGTTAATACTGTGAGCCCCTGATGATAAGAGCACGAAATTCTCAGATTTTTCTCTGCCCACGTTCGAAAATTCCAACAGTTCAGTAGGCGAGTAGAGGTCGAGTTGGATTCATCAGTCCGTAGGAGAATGGAAGAACCTTTTCTTCATCCTCCCAAATCGACATTTATGCAAGGAGTGTTATACGCCTGTCCTAATCAGAGTTGGGGACAATATGAGAACGATAAGGCTTAAAATTGTAAGTCCGAAGTACTTATCTAATTTTATTTTTTGAAAAATCTAAAACCCTTCCACCATTTTGGAAAGAGGAATTCGGATTTTCGCGAACAAACAGTAAAATATTCGGCTCTTCGTCGAAATTACGCCGCCAGTTCCTTTTTGCCATAACTTTGTCGTTTTTGTACCAAGTTAAAAACAGCTGTAAGCTGTGGTCCCATTCGTTCTATTTATTAGGGATAACTTCGTGTTAATGCATGACAATGCTCGACCGCATGTAGCTCGAGATGTCACCCATTATTTGCAGGATGAAGGGATTACCACAATGAATTGGCCAGCACGTTCTCCTGATATGAATCGCATAGATAGAACATTTATGAGACATGTTACAGACGGTTTAGACGTTCGCCGACTCCAGTAGGTTGAGAAGTTTCAAACCGCTCTTGTTGAAGTAAATTCTGTTCCAAAGGACAAAACTCGATCACTCATTTAGTCAGTGCCTAGAAGACGTACGGTTTTCCGCGAGTCCCCAGAAGGTAATCCGCGTGAAGAAGAACTAAACTATGCATTAAATAGTTTGTTACAATGCAGTTTGTCGCTAAATTAATTTTCAGGTATTTTTGTGAATTTTCTGTCAAACCATCGTAATTAAACAATTTTTATTAAAACTCAACTTTTTTGAGTTTGAGTGTGTAAGAAAAATTACAGTACAAGAAGATGCAAATTACACTGTGGAATATATATATAACCATATTATCCGTTTTTTTGCTCCACTCTGTCTTTTCTTTAGGCATAGAGTTTCACATTTTACAATATTCAGATCGAGACAACCAATCTCAGACTGTGAAATAATCTTTTTCTTTCCGTAAAATCACATTTCTTACAATCCGAACCTGCCCAATTACAACCGTTAATTAAAAGTTTTAATTTGATATCAGATCTAAGGCACGCAGGGGAAAAAGTTTATTTAAATAAATTAAGCCATGAAATCTCATTATAGAAAGGTTTTTTCGAACACTTATTTCTTATTCAAAGGTTTTTTAACAAATTATTACAGAGTCTTTCTTATCGAAGATGGACGATAATGAGTGGTAAAAAAATATTATCAAAATATTTAAATAAATAAATAGTTGTTGGCTACCATGACTCCGTAGGCAGAGTGAGGCTGGCTTGGCGATAGCTAAAATGTAAAATCATAATTTATCATAAAATCAATAATTCACAATTAAGTTATATAAATTAGATAAAACAATAAAACGCAATTTTATATTTGAAACTGCAACGAACAAAAAAAAGCTAAATCAAGTTTGATCATTCCTTAAGTAATATTATTTTAGTTTTATGACAATATACGAAAAGTTGTTTTTATATTTTATAATCTCAATGAACATTTGTTACAACCAGTTTTTAAATTTGTTAAAAATTAACTAATAATAATTTAGCTATTCGGCTTACATTTTAAAATAATTACATACTCAATAATACAATTTGTGGATTAATTAAATGCAATAGTCATAATAATAAAGGAGACAACATTATGGATTAGTTCTACACGCCCCGTTGGATATAAATGAAGATATAATATGTCCAATCACCTACCTGAATATTATAGGTATTAAAACAAAGAACAACGAGTAACTTAGTATTAGTCGGTACAAAACATTAATCAATGTAGGTAATTGGAGTACAATATTAAACCAAATAGAGCACTCATCAATGCGTAAACCTTTAATGACTACGAGCCTAAACTTCAATAGTGAAGAGATGGTACATTGAAGTGCCCTAAGACACCATCGCTTTGACATTCCTTGAGATCATACATAAAAGGGAAGAATAATTATTCGGAAAATCTCTTCAGTGATGGCTCTTTTGAAATTTATGAATTGAATATTAGAACCAATTTGCGTCAATTTTAAGCTCGTTAGAGTTAGGAAAGAATATAAACGAATAATGGAACTAACGAAAAGTTTAAACCTCAAAAGAGAAGAGTCGCCTTGTCTAATTGTATAATATAGGGGGTTCTGTAATAATGTTTAATAAGACAACGATAAAATTATGAAAAAACTGCTTCTTTTGACCCATCAAAGCTGATCAACTTTATGCGAATAAAGGGAATTCTAAAAAAGTCGCGATATTAAGGTACATTAAGCACGTTTATTTTTTTAAAATATTGTTATTTTTTATTATTATGTTAAGGCCCTGACGAACTACATTGGTCATTGCACCTCGCTATTTCTTTGCATTTCTTTTCCTGTCACCTCGCTTTAAATGCTACTGTTTTTTTCCTGTTATGCTGATGTATGAGACGGTAACGGACTCTACCTCTTTTCTATACCATATCGCTAGACACTCTGCTTCTCAGGACCTCGTCAATTTTCGATACACACTTGCACAATAAAACGAGAAAAAAGATACAACATGATAGTCTGGTTATTATTTACACTAACTTAAAAGATCTCGTTAATCCTCGGATTGTTTGGCGATGAGAACTCCATTCCCGCAAATAAATTACATTTACTCAGAACAATTCGTTCACACTACCCGAAAGTTTTCTAAATTCCTCGGGGTAATCGAGGAAATAAATTAAATTAACACACAAAAATTCATTCACTGTCGACACTCGACATTCCTAGGGTGATTGTGGTTTACGTCCTTCCATCCGCTCAAATAAATTACATTTACATACAACAATAATTAATATTTCAATCAATATTTCATTCACTTTACCTAAAGTACTCGATATATCTTGCGCTAATTAATAACTAAGAATAACATTCAGGCAATTAAATTGAATTCGCACAGTAAAAATCAGACTAGCTGAACAAGAATACTCGAATTTCCACGGGGTAATTGAGCATAAGCCTATTCATACTAGTAAATTACATCACATATCATATTCATAATACCCTATAATACCTCACAGTACTTAATATGCCTCTCGGTAATTGTGGATAACCTCTCAATTCACGATACTAAATGCTTTAATTAATTTTGTTTTAATTTAAGGTCTTAGTTCAGATGAAAATATCAGTGTCACGAGCGGGATTCAAACCCACGACGTGCCGCTCAATACACCGATTTTCTAACCACTTGAGCTATTGTGACTTCAGTCCACTCAAACACCAACTCCTCATCTTAACCTACAAGCTTTCGAATTTTCCCTCTTTTTCCCATTTTTCAAATGTCGTATAATCAGGATTCGAATATCAATATTATGAAATGACGACGGGAGGTGTTAGCGAAGTGATTACTTCTTTAATTATTATATTAATCCATATGTTTAGCGATCATAATTGACCATATTATTTCAATTAATTATTCTTTTTATCTAAGGTCTTCGTTGAGATGGAAAATGGTAAAAAGAGAATTGAGAATTGGTTGGAACTCGATGAGGAGTTGGCGTCTGAGAGGATCAAAATCACGATAGCTCAAGTGGTAGAGCAGCGGCGTATTGATCCAAAGATCGTGGGTTCGAATCCCGCTCGAGCCAGTGACTTTTTCATATCAACCAAGACCTGAAATAAAAAGAATGCTTAACTGAAATCATTAATACGTTCAATTATGACCGCCGAAGTTATATGAATTAATCTAATAAATACATTTCCATTCTTCCAATAAATATGATATACCACATACATTAAAGGTACTAATATTTATATTCATTTACAAATGTTTATAGCCCTGAGATAACAGATTAGAAATTATTGCAACATTTTACACCGAATATTTTGTTGTGTTTGTTTTAAATTTTGCTTATTGCGTAAAATAGTTGGCAGATTAGAATAATTTTCCTGCATGTATTGCACTTTTTTATAAATCAATTATATAAATACTGTTTTTATTACTTATTAAAAGAATGGTCAGCAGCAGACTTTGAAGATACATTCAAGGGTCCGCTTGGAGATAAATTGGAGGAATAATATCTGAAAGATCGCCGAGGTTCAAGAGACATCTGCGATAAGGGAGGCCGTGACGAGCGGCTCTGAAAGGTGACAAGAGGTGAGAAAGAGACTAGTTTCCAGTATTTGGAGGGAGAGTGATCGTCCGTCCCTTCTGACCCTTTTGTCCCTCAATTTTATTAAGCGTCGACGACTTAAAATCAATACGCCCCTCGTCGTCCTCCCTACACCTCGGCCCTAGGTAAAATATTCCAAAAAACCCGGATCAGGTTCCAATTTGCCGGTAGTAGCCCACCCTTAAGCGGAATACTTCCGAAACCGAAAGTTTGCCCAGAATACGAAAATACCCCGTTAGCAGAGGGTGCTACAAGCTTTTTAGTTAAAGGCGAATTTCTTCAGTTGACACATTCTTGATATTATATTTTTTTAATGTATGAATATGTATAAGATATACGTAATAAAACGTCCGATTCCCAAAAGTTTTATTTCTGTCTAAAACTTTATCAGGTCCATTGTAAGCATTTTTCAAAATTGAAATTAAAACTAGCCGTTTATGTTTTTACCAGATTGGTTTGATCCGTTGTGGCTGAACGTGATGTCTTTGAACACCGCATTGGATTTTAGTTCATTCGTTATAATCATAATTTTTTTCCACTTTTCCGAAATTTTCAATTTTTTTATGTATTTATATATTTTTAACTTTACAAAAGTATGTAATACATAAAAAATTTGCGTCTGTAGTTTTCTAGTCTAATTTGTTAATACCGAATGATCTTTTGTTTGAGGGAATTGGTTTATTATCAATTTAAAATTGTAAAAATTTATAATTAACTCTTTTAGCGTTTACCGAGTAAGGGGCGTCGGTAGCCGCAACTGTTTAGGCGTTGGCACGGCGATCATCACTGTAAGGTAAAGGTCCCGGGTTCGAATCCAGCGGTGCTGTATTAGAACCGGACATACTTACGTATGGGCTTTTTTCCAAAAACACCGGCACTCTAAGGGTTTATATGACCTCTGCTGTTGCGAGCCAAAAAAATAATAATAATGTTTACCGAGCAATTTTTTCTTATTAGAAAATGGCGCCAGAATTCATGCAAAAAGCTAGTAAATTGTTTTTCCAATGGTGTGTCGAAAAATGCATCCATATTAAACGAACATTTTTGAATAGTCTTATTAGGCTTGAATGTTTATAAATATGTGGTATTCAAAAAGGACTTAAAGCCTCAATTAAAGATTTTTATTTCAAACACGGTTTACAGCACCATATTAATAAACTTTATATTATATGGAATTAATGAAAGGTATGCAGGGTAAAAAAACTGACAAAGGTAGTAAACATTAGTGAAATTAAACAATAGAATTAGTTAATTTTACTAACATTTAATTATCTTCTTATTAAACAAGAAGCATGATCGGTTTACTCGTTATTTATATCAAAATTAATTACTTTCAAAATTATAAAAAAAAATAATTATTGAGTTTTATTTATGGCTGGGGTTCTAGGAAATATTATTTGATTTTTTTAATTAGCCTTTGATAATAGTAAATTAAAAAATATTTTATTTAATGTTAAATAAGATGATTACCGAGCACAATTGCTAGGGTCTTTGTAGCCTTCCGTTCTTTCTTTGCTGAGCTTTTTTCCCTCTTTTTTCTCGACGCTTTGTTAACTTTATAAATTGTGAATCTTGAGGCAGCCGAGGCTTTTCTTTCCTTTTTGCTCCCACTGGTCGTCCCTTCGTCTTCCGATGACGCCCGGACGGCGCTCACGCGTCCTCGGCCGCCACGTCCTGCCGCAGAGCCGTTCCTTTTCACGCTCTGGCCGGCTTCTTCGACGACACCGCACTGAAAAATAAAGAAGTGATCAGCAAGAAAGTATATAAATTGAAATAAGCCTAGGGTAAATCATGTAAGAAAATGAGCTGTGACGACGTGATCGGTGATACTTTACAAATTGCCTTTATTGCCCCTATAAATCATTTCGTATCCTATTATCACGGGGCCATTAATTCAGCTTGATCATTCTCTCGGTTCTAACTATTTGCCAAGTTTGACACCAAAGAGTCGACAATCAAATTCTGGCTAGGGGTAATGCTGAAATAATCAAATTTGGTCAATATAATCTGCCGTATGAATATCCTAAACAAAGTGAAGAAAGGAAGGTTTTAAATGAAAAAATGGAAAATGTATTGTGTGAGTTTTGAACGTTAAGTTATAAATGTCTAAAGTAAAAAAAGACGCTTTAAACTAACATAAAATACCAAGTTCTTTTACACTTAACCTTATCACCAAAATTATTTAATAACAAAAACCTAGAAATAATACAAAAACATAAAAATCCCGCACGTGTTCATCACAAGGCAACAAATTACATCAATTCAATTTATTTATTATCAGTGTGCAAAGAGATGGCAGTTGTTTATATCTTACGTTGTAAATGGGATAATGGCAGAGGAAACAAGGCATGTGGAGACTGGTTGACGAGGTAAATTTAATTTCCGCCGCTGGAAAAAGTGCTGACGTTGAAAAGGTGGCCGTGGCTCGTAGTAAACGGATTAGTAGTGGCATTCGGCAAGAAGGAAATATGTGGGCCCCATGGACGTGACTCTCAAGTAAGGTTCCAACTCCTATTATTTGTGGGACCCGTGAGGGAATTCCGAAACGCTGCAACCATTTAATACAACAGAGATAATGTCCTTAATGCATTCGGTATACTGTTCATTAACGGTAATGCAATATCGAAGTCAGTGATGATACATTAATACGATATTAGCAGTTCAGTTATTAAGTTCAAACTAATTACAATAGCTTTCCAAATCCAGCACGTAAATGGAAGTTTGTATATGTTTCTTTTAGTAAAGCATACTCATTTGATGTCGAAAAATTCCCATTATTAAAATGTGTTCATTCAAATACAAACTTGAAATAGCATAATTGTTTAAACAAAAGTTTTTCATTCATAAACGAAAGGAACGAACGAAGAAGCAGGAAAGTAGGGAGATTGAGTGAGTGAATGAGAGAGAGTAAGAGAGAGAGGAGAGAGAAAGAGAAGAGAGAGAGAAAAAAGGGGGTATGTGACAGAGAAGGAAAATAACGGAACGACCTTAACGAACGGAGAAACAAGAAAGTAGAGAGATTGAACAAGAGAGAGAGAGTGAGATATCGAAAAAGAAAGAGAGCGATATAAAGAGAGAATGTGGCAAAGAAAGAGGATAAGGGACTGAACTGTACGAACTGAGAAACATGAATGTAGAGAGAGTGAGAGAGAGAGAGAAAGAATGAGAGAGGAGACGGAGAAATAGGATAAGAGACCGAACTGTACGAACGTAGAAACAGGAAAGTAGAGAGAGAGAGTGAGTGAGAGAGATAAAATGAAAGAGAAAGAGGGAGAGAAATAAAGAGAGAATGTGACACAGAAAGAGGATAAGGGACAGATCTGTACGAATGGAGAAAACACGAAAATGGAGGGAGTGAGTGAAAGTGAATGAAAGAGAGAGAGTGATGAGGGGGGAGAGGGAGAAAGCCAGAAAACCAGAAATACATGAAAACAGCCCGACAGACAGTCATAAAAAACGAACCGAAAAACGAAAAGTCGCACGGCTTGCAGATAGTTTTCTGATACACAGAGTCAGAATGATATGCCGAAGTACTGACTAGAAATAGAAAGAATAACTATTCTATAGCCAACCAGATTAACCGACCGATATTATATCCCATGGGGGGTTGCAATGCCATCAGGATTCTTTAGCGTGCGCACCTGGCACATGGCCTTATCTCACGTTTAGATTCTCAAAATAGGAACGACACATCTCAGCTCACAAATGATCAGTGTTAATACTGTGTAGCAGCCACAGACTAAGTTGACTTGTCCCGGTGGCTCTTCCGAGGAGATTGGCCGTCATTTATGCTCCCGACAGTGTGCCGCAAGGCTATTGGAAAGGCGCCGCTCACTCGGTACTGAAATCTGTTGACTAACATGTTATACTATCTAGATAGAGAAGGTAACTGTATCTCCAAAAGTGTTGGTCCCGACCAGCGTCGGATCCGCTCCGGGCACGGGTATTGTTTATAGTGGGATTTCTAAGTACCCTCCCAGGGGTCTCCCCACTAAATCACTACGATTTTATTCCCATGTAGCGCGTGCCAGGTCTTGGAACTTGGAACTTTGCGCTACACCGTAGTATAGGAGAGCTATGCTCTCTGTGCTCTCTCTCCCGCCTTTGCAGACAGGATCTGGTGCCCTTCCCCGTCTGTGCTACTGATCGAGCACCAGCCGCCGGCCTGCTGATGCAAATTCCGCCTGACCAACGCATTAACCGACAGACAGATGCAAATTCCGATAGACAGTCATAAGTACAGAAAATATATCGTTATACAGCAAAACAGGTAGGCGTACAGAAAGAACGACGGGAAGAAAAACAGGCGGAAAGAACATCCGACAAAGAGGTAGATAGCCAGACAGCAATCCATATCGACAGACAAATAGAAAGAATGACCATCAGGCTGACAGACAATAAAACCAACGGACAAGTGTTTACGGAGAGAGGGAAATAAGAGCTAGATGGTAAAAATCAAAGAAACACAAACGGCACAAGAGATTAAATAAGAACGAAGTATCTAAAAGACAGATTTAAAAACCGAAGTTACAAAGAAAAACCCCTGCGACACGAGAAAAAATGAAAAAGTGAAAATAAATAAGACAATAAATGAAAAGAGAATGATATAGAGGTTTCATGTACCTTTTCGAACTCCTAGCATAATTACGAGAATCCAGTAATAGATACATGAAAACATCGATAGCGATTAACAAGGACAAATCAACCAAGAGTTAAATTAAAATAAAATAGAATGAGCGGCAAATTAAATTAAAGTCAAGTGTAATAGAGAAATACTGACTTACAATTAAATCTAAACCCATTAAAAAACAATTGTACAATGCATGCAGAATAATTTATTGGGGTAAATAAAGACAAAGTTACAGAGAGAATATTTTTAAGGGTAAAAATATGGAGGACAGGGTTGGAACATATCCTCACATTTCCGGCTTTCAAAGGGCCTACTCTCTATTTTTATGCTCTTTGGCTACATTTACGTGAATGAAAGATTTATTTACCTTGTTGCAAATTTTTTACACTCATACCATCAGATGGGAAATTTTATTGTAATTGTGCTAGTTTTATTTTAATTTATTTCGGTGAATTCGTTGGATATTCTGAATATTTTCACCCTCCTGTTACTATTTCACCCACTGACTATCCATGTCTGTTCGACTTTATACTCAATTTTATTTAATGTTAATTTTATTCTGTTTATATTCATAAATTGTAATTACAAAAAGTGTGTCATGGGACACCTGTTGCCTATTTATACTTGTTAATAAGTTCTCTTCATATTGTCCTCTTTTGAATAACAAATTATTCTTTTTTTTCTCCAATAAATCGGAGATTAAAAATATTCTTTATCAATTTAGTTTATTTGCGTGATATAATTTTTTATCTATAATATTGGATATTTCTTCATATGTGCAAACTCAAAACATTGGTTAAGAATGGTTATATTTATAAAATTTTAACAAATGGCTATGAAAATTTTAAAGATATAGATACAAGAACAAGATATTGAGAGATACCAGCAATGTTACTTTTTATAGAAATAATAAGTAATAGAGTAACAGTAGTAATTTAAAGAAATGATAATAAGGTGGGGTGAGTATGTTGTTTAATCTCGTTTAAAGATAATTCTTATTCACAGTTTGTAAAAAAACAAACTGGACAAACTGTGAGTAAAGCTAAAGAGATGTTACTTTTTTTTCTAGAATTCCATTACATTTCATGAAGGTACAGGTTTCTTTTAGATAGATAACCTCCAATTGGATAGGTAAGATATTTATAAAAAGCACATGTAGCAAAATTGAAATTACGATGACATAAGAATTTGTAATTGAAAAAAAATCTATTTATATATCTACAATATAATCATAATAGGGACAAACATCAATAATAGGGAAACTAGCCGATTGGATTTAATCTTCAGGTGTGACATAAATCAACGTTACAGAAAAATTGCTCCTTATTAACTATTTACGAGGTCGTGTATTTGTATAAGGTAATCAAAGAACAAAATTCAGAATTACAAAACTATTTTAAAATTGATAGAAATAAGTGGTCTGGATTGTTGTACTTATTTAAGCACGTTGATCCATTTCCTACCTATTTCTCTTTGTTATGTCTGAGTATAAACTGTTTTGCGCTAAGGCAGAAATTTCCTGTTGTCAAACTCTCCGCTGGCCGCATATTGTTTTTAGATTTTCCAATATTGCGGTTTACCATGCCATTGATTTCCACCTGTCAACAGCAAGTTCATACCGCTAAACTCCTAACTCATTCGCTTGGCACAGGTGCGGCTCAGAGAACAAGAAGAAAATTCTTAACAAGGTGATTTAGTTGTTACTCGTTCGGCTTGTTAATTATCTTCAATATCTATGAGATTTGTATTACTGTGTAAAATATGGGCGCACATATGGATTTTTTTTCTTTAAACCTGGGGGCTTCCAGTCATTTCAGCCCCCTCGCACTGCACTGTTAGGGCCAATGGTGTACTCATTATTCCGCCATCGGCCCCTACAGTCTAAAAAGATCACTCACTTACAACAAACAAATAAATAAATTACTTACAAATAAATACACGACACAATGAAACACAACACAGATATTTAAAAGTGAGGAAACACCCCCGTTTCACTTAAAAAGCTGAATAGGGGATCCAACACTTGCTCACTTACTCGCCCAAGTACCGTTCTTATGTCGGGGTTCATGCCTACTCGCTCACTGTAGGGGGCCAAGGCACGGCACTCTTCGACAAGATGAGACACACTGAGCAACCTTTTGGTTTTGACTCAGAAGCAGATGTCCGTGTGTCAGACGGGTATGCCCAATCCACAACCGAGTTAACACGATCCTTTCATTTCGTTTCAGATTCTCATGGGGCCATCGTTCAGTCGTGCCCTTAACTTGCAGGAGCTTCTCGGACGACCCGGCCCACTGACGCTGCCAACGCTATCTCACAGCTTCTTTACTGCTCGCAGAGCGTCACCGGGCCGGATCGCGGTAACTTGGTCTGGAGGGCGAGAGGACCCAGCTTTCGCTGCCTCGTCTGCACGTTCGTTGCCCTCCAGCCCTTCAGACAACTACTACCGTTTTTCCCAGGCGCTCCAGCTCAGCATATCTTTCTAAAAGGAGTACGACAAGAGGGTCCGTGGAGAATCTGTCCTGTATTGCCGATCTGCACTGAGGAAGTCCGTACAGACAAGGAAGGCAGAGGCTTCATGTCTCGAATCACCCCGAGTTCGTGCCAGATCGCATAGAGTTCCGCCGTGTACACGGTGCAGTGCCGCGGGAGTACCCATGAAATGGACGAACCCCCGTTATACACGGCGCTCGCCACACGCACACACACACACACACACACGCACTTGGACCCGTCCGAAAAGACGAGACGAAAACCAGAAATTCCCATCTGAGTTCTAAAAACCCAGCTCGGTAATGGTGCGGCGGTGTACACGACCCAATACCGAGAGGTCGTCCCGGCTGGAAGGACCCAGGGCGGTGTCGGTCTGTTGCCCCGAGTCCCCAGTGTCAGACCCGCCCTCCCAACGGCTTTGTTAAAGCGAATTCCTCGCACATATGGATAACAATAGGAGAGCGAGAGGAAAGAGAGTGAGAGTGAGTGAGAGCGAAAAAGGGAGAGAGAGATTTAAAAAAAAAAAAAAATAATAATTCCATGACTAAATCCAGCTTGGTATTTACTTAGCATAAATAGGACTATTATTGTTTAAACAATAGTTTATGCAAAATATGTCCTTTCATAATAATATTTTTGATAATCAAGGGCCAATTGTGAAAATTTATCTATGAATATTACCATTTTCTTCACTTTGATCCGTTGTGTAATTGCATTCCAATACGTGGTCCTCTTGACCACAAAGCCTTTGGTTGCGTTTATTCCCAAGAAGCCTATTGGACATATTGAGGAATTTTAACCTTCCAATACCCCTTTCATCATAAAGGATTCAATTTAATTAATCAAAACATAAATTCCTTTTGGATCTGCTTACAATATTTCGCTCGGTTTTAAAGTTAAAAAGGTAAATGATCATTTACAAATTCAATAGAGGACATTTGTATAAATGTATTTAATAATCGTGTTATGCTAAGCGTGTCTAATCAAGCAGCGAACGCCATATTTATGCATGACGTATGGAGTAGATATACAGAGTGTAGCAGTATGTCAGAAACAAAACAAGCTCGCAATCCTGGAAGAATAATTGCTTGCTATATATAATCTACGCACTTGTTTTAATAAAAATGAGAGATATATAATTTAAAACCACTTTGCCATAACATTAAAAAAAGGAAACATTCTTCATTGTGTTTTTTACTAACACCGTAAAAAAAGGAAACGAAAGAGGATCAAGAGGATTCAATTCCAATGTCGATCTGTCGATAATCTATTGTGATGTTTCTTGTTTTTTATGACCGTGATAAAGCCGATAAGAAATGTCTCCAACATGAAATCTTTTTGACGAAACCTATCGTATTACAATTTGTGTGAAACAGAAATCTCTGTACCAGATTTTTTCCTGTTACTGAGTAAAATGAAATTTTGCAATTAACGTCTTGCCTCATGAACATCGACTAGTTTTCCTGATTGAGAAAGAAATTTAATTATAAATGTTTATGATTTCGATGTTTTAGTATAACAATTCTACTGTTAATTGATCTATTTTAAAACCATCGGTTTTTACAAAACCGCTGAAAGTTTACTGTTTTAACTTTATCAATGTTACTTATCAGTCGTGCGTCGATATAATCGGTAATACACAATTTCTGTATAATTTATACTTGGGGAGAATAAAATCAACGCAATGATATCATAGTTGTTTTTAAATTCATTATTTTTCGTGGTCCGCTTGACCAATTAATATCATTCAATTAATTAAGGTTTTTAGTTGAGATAAAAAAGTCAGTGTCACGAGCGGGATACGAACCCACGACCTTCGGCTTTATACACCGCTACTCTACCACTTGAGCTATCGTGACCTCGACTGGGGTGTTGAGATGGGAAGTTAGTGCCCGAGTGGTCGAGGTCACGATGGCTCAAGTGGTAGAGTAGTGGCATATCAAGCCGAAGGTCGTGGGTTCGAATCCCGCTCGTGGCACTGACTTTTTATTTCAACTAAAAACCTTACTTAATTGCAGTTGTTTTTAAAGAAGTTTCATGTAAACAAAATTTAATTTTGAACCATTGTTGTCCAACAATAAACGTTATCACCACACCTCCCACCACAAACGCCTATAGCGACAACCTACAGAACAAACGCCAAACAGCCTCACTGGCAGTTCCTCACTGAAGATGTCTCAATGTCAAAACGCGTTTTAATAGTTCAATAAACCCGCGAATAAAGATGGACAGAAAAGCGACCCATGTCGGTTCAGCATGATTTCACCTATCCACAGATTTATACGCAGCATGTTATTACTAAAAACAACGTCGGCCAACATTAATTTCGAGAACCAGTAAAGCGCATAATGTTAACGACGAGTTAACGTTTTGTTAACGACACAAAAATAACGAAGTGGAAACACTTCTGTTATTACGATAAACTTTTACTCGAAATAGAACAGTGATTCTGTCAATTAGTTCTGACAGAGATTCTTCACACCAAGAAATATCTTGATGCCTATCACCCTACACCGTGACACTTCAACTTTCAATCTAACGAAATAAACTTGTTGCTGGTTCCTGTCCTTTAACTGTCCGAGCATCGTTAGAGAATCTGACGTCTACAATCTTCTAAATGTACCCAATCAAAAATCTTTCGGCAAACAGGAAAATAATTTCTATATTTATTTCGGAAAACCAATACAATCCATACTGATTTAGTAATTATAGAAAAAACATGCATATAATTTTAAAACATCAATAAACCACTACCAATAAAAACAACAAAATATTAATTATTCACAGATCGACCTATAGCATTTAAAACATACGAAAATAAAATGTTTAAAAAATACGAACTTATATAGGGTAATAATATTATCTAAATACAGAAAATAACACTGGTAATTCTGATGAATTGGAGACCGTGAGATGCGGTCTAGTGTGACGTAGGTTTTAGAGAAACATTTTCTTTATAGTGCCAACGTTTCGATCTTTATTGAGAGCATCTTCAGGGCCTGGGATTTATAAACATTGTTTGAATTATACAAACACATGTAGGAGGTGAAAAATTGAATGTATACAATGCTAGAAATTTTAGACTCAATCAAAGTATTTGTACCCACTTAAAGCGTTTTTGCTGTGTGGATATGTCATTGAGTGGCGTGTTGAGAATGCCAGTAAGATTGATTGAGTCGAAAAATGTCTATCATTGTATAAATTCACTTTTTTCACATCCTACATGTATTTGTATAATTTAAAAAATGTTTATAAATCCCGGTCTGGTGTAATGTAGGTATAAAAAAAAAAACATTTTCTTTATCGTGCCAACGTTTCGAGCTTTATTGATATAATCAATGGTGCAAGAATAGCACAATTACGCAGAAAACAAACACTTTGAGTGAGTAGAAATACTTTGATTGAATATAAATATATATTTTTTTGTATTGTATAAATTCATTTTTTTCCACATCCCACATGTATTTGTTAAATTTAAACAATGTTTGTACATCCCAAGTCCTGAAGATGATGTCAATAAAGATCGAAACGTTGGCACGATAAAGAAAATGTTTTTCTAAAACATACGTCACACCAGTCCGCATCTTACGATTTCCAAATAATCATTAACTAACGGTCACTAAACACCACACAATGGTAATTATGTTTAATGCCGAGGAAATTTGAAAAACTATTGATCCATTCTGTAATTGAGCATCCTACATTTTCCATTTGACGTGATTTAATACATTTGCCAGCAAAGTTTCTTTGTTCGACAAGAATATATTTATCTGTGAAATTGAGCACGTGAGATAAGCGCTGATCTCTTTATGCTACAGCCAAGAAGAAATCCGATATTGTCACAAAGGGGATTACTGTGAAATAACAGAAGCGCTTATCACCGCTTTGGTTTATTTGTTCTCAGATGTGTTTACCTTTAATATTTATAATAAAAGTGCTTTTAAAACGTCATTTTTTACATTTTTACCGCAATTCTTTTTAAACAATACTTATTTTATTGGAAAATTAATTTAAATGTAGTAAATATTGAAATATATGATTTGTCATTTTATGTCTTAATATGTTAATATGTTATTAAACATCAATCAATGTTTATAAAAAGCACAAAATTTTTAAATGTTCAATTTTTTTTAGGTCGATGCAATTTGATTTATGGTACAGTACGTGAAACGGATAAATTATTTACCTTTTTTTCTTCGGCATGGTGTTGATCTTGGTGTGATGGATCTCCTGCGGAAGCTGCGTAACCGCTGTCGTTGTTTCCGTTTGGGTCAGCGCCCCTCGCGTTGTTCCGAACGACCCTAGTAAACATAAAATATAGTAATATTTTATAGAGGTGGTTGCAGTATTGAATGTCAAAACTGCCATGGTGGATTTACTAAAGCATAGTTTGTGCCACCAAAGCGAGGTTTCTATTTTGACTCTATTGTGGGTCCTTTAAGGAATGAGTATATTCCGTCTTTTAAGGTTGATTAACCCCCTTTAGGCCGGTGATCTGCCTCAAAATCAAAGGAATTTTGATTTGAAATAAAATACGAACACAATTGCAGAGGGACACCTCTATTTTGTTTCTTTGACTGGCTTTCAGCTGGATTTTTTCTTATTGTTTTTCTTCTAATGCCTAGGCTAGACTGAACTATCCGTTCTCGCTTTCCTGTCTCCAGCACGGAGGGGAGAGCCTGGACATAATTTGTTGTTATAAATATTCCCCCATATACAAAAAAAAATTTTTTATATTGTTTCAGTTTTAATTATTTATTGTGGGTCCTTTAAGGAATGAGTATATTCCGTCTTTAAGGTTTGATGAACCCCCTTGAGGCCGGTGATCTGCCTCCAAATTAAAGGAATTTTGATTTGAAATAAAATACGAACACAGTTGCAGAGGGACAACTCTATTTTGTTTCTTTTAAAACAAAAATGTATTTCCTTATGAATCAAAAACGTTATATAAAAAATATAAAACATAAACCTTTGCTTACAAGCTAACAATATTTTTTTTTAATTAAATGTTTTTATTAAAACTGGTCTTATTAGATTTACATTTTACAATAATAATATAGAATAAATAAATGTTTACACTCTTATAAACCCATTGGGACAATAAGATTTACATTTCACTATTCACAATTCACTTAATCTTCTGACCATGTTTCGGTTATGTAAGAGTTTGGTCGCTTCCACATTCTCGTGCTGGCTGAGGCGAGCCTGGTGTTTGGCGGCAAATCGTTGTATTTCCGCCGTGACTTCAGGGATCTTAAGATCCCTATGTAAGTCCTTATTCCTTATGTACCAAGGTGCATTGACCATGTTACGTAAGATTTTATTTTGGAGTGTTTGTATGATTTTGATATTGTTGTGTTTGGTACAACCCCATAGTTGAATACCATATGTCCACATAGGCTTTATGACTTGTTTATATAATAATATTTTATTTTGTATAGCAAGATTGGAGCCACGTCCTATCAACCAGTATAGTTACCTATACCTTAAACCTATTTCTGTCCTTTTTTTCTTCACGTGTTCTTTCCATCTCAGCTTGGCATCTAAGGTCATACGCAGATATTTAGCTGTATTGCTGTATGGTATAGTAGTTCCATCGATTGTGAGCAACGGAACATGGTCCACCTTTTTGTTTGTAAAGATTAGATGGACTGATTTATGTTGATTTAGCTTGATTTTCCATTTTTTTGTCCATTCATTTATCTTATTACATGCATTTTGGAGGAGTTTGGTTGAATGGGTGATAGTCGGTCCTAGTGATGTCATCTGCAAACGTTGAATTTTTACTCCATCTATTTTCGGAAAATCACTGGTGTATAACAAGTAAAGCAGTGGACCTAATATGCTACCTTGTGGCACTCCTGCATTTATTGTTTTTAATTTTGAATATTGATCTTCTTGACAAACTAACAATTTAAGAATAATTAGATACTATGGGAATAATATGGGCCTGAAGGGCAAAATTAAAATAATCAACCTTAATAACCAAAATGGAAAATACCAAACAGAAAACCATAAATGAAAATGAGCCACAAAACAGAAATAATTTATACTAATAAAAATCAAATGGATACAAATCTGATTTGACTGGCTTTCAGCTGGATTTTTTCTTATTGTTTTTCTTCCAATGCCTAGGCTAGACTTAACTATCCGTTCTCGCTTTCCTGCCTCCTGCATGGAGGGGAGAGCCTGGACATAATTTGTTGTTATAACTCTTTCCTGAAATATTAACATTTATGTAATTTTAGTGTAAAATCAAAATGTTTCACATAAAAATCGTAATTTCTCAAATTTACTGCCATTAAAATACAAATCTGAGTTTTATTACATTGCGCAAACTACATTAAAATTTCCACAAGATAGAAACTTTTCCGTTGGAAAATCCGCGCTTCTCAATTCATTGTAGCCGCTAAAGAAGAATAAGTAGCAAAACCTATGTTTTTTAAATACTCAATTGTGGCTCCTAAACAATTACGATATGAAAACTTTTGTAAGTTGATAACAAAAATTATTGGCATAACCAGGAGCCCTGATTTAACCCCACTACATTTTTTCATATTGGGAACTCTAAAAAGTACTCTCTCCAACGAGGGTACAGCTCATCGAGAAAATCGAAATTATTTGCAATGACATTTGGGAAAGAAGGGATGAAGTCCTCCGTGCATTAGGTCAATTGCAATACGTTCGCCCTTGTGAATCCCATACGATGTAAAGCATTTCGGAAAATACGAAAAATGTATCTAATTTTTCATATCAACTAATAAATGTTTTCATTAAAAATATGACATGTACGAGGTTCTCGTGCTGCTGCTCCTTGGGTTCGATATCACGTTGTTCGACCTTGCGAAGGTGATTTCAGTAAGAAAAGTAAAAGAAAGAATAGAAGAAGTCTTGCAATACGTATAAAATTGGGCAACTTTGGGCAAAGTCCTGAAAATGTTAATGAAAAGTCATTTGCACAAGCCACAATTGAGTATTTAAAAAAAAATAAAAATAATAATAATATATATGGGTTTTGCCATTTGCCTTTCTTTGAGCGGCTACCCTGTATTCGGAAGCGCGAATTTTTCAACCAAAATGTTATCTTGTGGAAAATTAAATTTAGTTTGTGAAATAAATGTCCTATTTGTATTTTAATGATGATAAAGTTGAGAAATTGCGATTATACATGAAAAAATCTGACTTTCGACTAAAATCACAAAAATAGATATGAAGAAAGAGAGAAAGAGCGAAAAAATGAAAGAAAGGGGAAACAGTTGTGTATGAAAAAATTAATGGAAAAATGATGTAGTTGGAATGTAAAAAATTTGTAATTAACGGAAAAAATGAGTAAATAGATTTATTTTTATTTGACCTCAATTTTAACAGATTTTCAAATCAAAAATCCTTCCATCAAAAATATATTCAATTTAATCATTAGCAATCATTTTGGTCGTCTTATATTTGCCGAATTTTGTTTCATAATTTCATGTTTCCATCTTTTGTTTATAATTTCAATTTTCATGCATAATAAATCTAAAAATATTCGATATATTAGTTAATCCCTATACATATTTTTGCCCTTTTGTATATTTAATTGTTTGCTAGTTATCCGCTTTCTTTTTCTTTTTTTAACTTTCACACTCTCACTCACCCACTTAGAAACACACTATATCTTTCTTTTTCTATCTAACTCACACAGTCTTCTTCTTCTCTCCTCTCTCTCTCTCTCTCTCTCTCTCTCTCTCTCTCTCTCTCTCTCTTTCGAGTTTATTTATTTTTAATGGTTTCCTATTTTCCTGGCGCAGTTTGAATTTTTTTAGAAACTTTAATTAACTTTAACATTAAGTGGACCTCAAACTTAGGCCCAACACAGACCATACAGCAAGGATAGGCACATCAACATTACCGGTCTACCATTAGATTCTTTATGCCGCATACCATATCGAGAAATCTCACGAAGAATCACGTATGCTTTTCATTTCTCGAAACGCGGGAAAATAATTTTAGTATATTTTGTCACAAAGATTAGTACAATAGTTCTAAATGATATGTATTGAAAAATCGTTTATAGATTTTTGAAATTAACCCATATTCCCTAAACTTTAACAAAGTACAAAATCTCTGTTATTAAATAATGAAAAAGTCACTAGATAAGGCGTTTGTGGAACAATAAAGATCATCCCATACTTTTGTTCTACAAATCAAGAGGGTTACGAGCAGAACAAAGAGTAAATGGCAGTGTGTGAGATAGTATTGTCCGGCCCACATCACCTTTACCGTCTTTACGGACCTAATTAAACAGCCCGGTTTGGGTTAATAGATAGGGCACAGACAGTCTTTTCCCTTGCATTAGAATCCGCCAATTGTTTTTTCCCTTTTTTTCTTTGGGCTCAAAGAAATCTTTTGTTAGCCGGATAAAGATTAGTTAAAGAGATTAATAATTTTTACAAATGAGTGGATTAACAATCAATTTGAGTTTGCTGCTAGCATTGGCAGGGTACAGATCGGCTCTGTTATTTACTTCTTTTTTTGTGGTTTATAAGTAGCCGCTTACTTTGATTTTTTGAAGTTTTTTTAATCAGAGTTTCAGCTTCCGGGTACAGTTGATGCATTCTTCGCTACGAGACTTTTTCGTAAGTTTCATTGAACTTTTTCAAAGTTAATTTGTACTCGGTAAGGGCAAGGTTCGGGCCCCTTTGTTGTGGCCCACCGGACGAGATATTCGGTGTTTTCGTTGAGGTCTCCGACTGCATTCTTGTTTGATAAACAAACCCAGTTTGTTTTTCTTTGCCGACGTCTGATGTCAGCGTCCCGTAAAAGAGATCGTACATCCCCTCAAAGCGACTCAGAACGAATCATTAAAAAATACTATCCGATTAAGGAGTCACAAATTCTTCGCCACATCTTCTGTCTGCAATAAAAGATGTTGTCGCTGATCTTCTGGACTCCAAACTTTCGTCTCTTGCAACCAAAGATGACATATCCGATATCAAAAGTGATCTGAAGTCTCTCAAGGAGGAGAACGCCCGTTTACGCACTGAGAACAAAGCTTTACGGGAAAAACTACGCGACTTGGATTCACGCCTCGAAGATCTGGAAGTAAAATCCCGACAAAATAATCTGATTTTTAAAGGATTGAAACACTCCACAGAGCATAACGTCGAACAAGTAATATCTTCCTTTTGTAAACAAGTGTTCAATGACCACATCTCTCCGGAAAAACTCCAGGTGCGTCATTTAGGAGCTATTGGATCGACAAATTCTCCGTTACTAGTTACGTTTTTACAACCAAAAGATAAATTCAATATTATAAAATCTTTACAATTAATTAAGGTTTTTAGTTGAGATGAAAAAAAAGTTAATGGCACGAGAGGGATTCCAACCCAGGACCTTCGGCTAGATACGCCGCTGCTCTACAAACTGAGCTATCGTGACCTCGATCCACTCGGGCATCAACTTCCCATCTCAACCACACCTTTTGAATTTTCCCTCCTTTTTGCCATTTTTCAAATGTCACGATAGCTCAGTTGGTCGGATACAACCTTTCGGACTTCCTGAAAGCCGTTCACACGGACTCACTCGCCAGCGATTACTTCAAACTTCAACATAAATCATCGAACTCAGTCCCCCAACAAAAAAAGACTTCTAAACATTCTAAATGAGATTTCGCAACCGTCAGTTTGAATAATAGTTGTAACTCCTCATATATTTCTGTGTTAGCTATAATATAGCAGTTTTAAATTTTAAAGTGAATGATTTTTCTTTCCTAGATTTTGTTAGAGGTTTTGATGTATTTGTTCTTATCGAAACTTTTGTTGTGTCAGGTGGCAATAATTCATGTTCTCGGTTTAACAAAGTTTTTCCTCATCACAAGTTGCATTGGATTTCTGCGGCTAAGGTCTCACTTTTTGGGCGTGCGAAGGGGGTATTTTGCTTGGAATAAAATATTCTTTTTGCAATCTTTCTTATTCTGATGTTGGAGGGTACCCAGTGATTTGTATCGAAACAAGAAAATTTTTTAATATGTTTATAATTCCCGTTTATTTAAATTATTCGTCATGGGATATGGATTTTTCTAAACTCAGCCAAGTGTTACCTAATTGTTCTGAGGATAATATAATCCTTGTAGGGGATTTCAATGCTAGAATTGCTGACTCTCAGACGCTCCCTGAGGAGCTTGTTTTGAACAATGTTAATTGCAGCCCCTTAGATCTTCAAAGGATTTAACCATAAACAACGCGAGGTCCAGGTTGCTTGAGTTGTGTGATGATAATAGTCTTGTCATTCTGAACGGTCGGTTTAGAGGGTACACAAATGGGGATTTCACATACATCGGTGCAAGAGGTAGTTCAGTTATAGATTTTTGTTGCACGTCTATAAATTGCCTTCCCATAATAAATAATTTTGTCCTCAGTTTCATCCAATAACTAAGTAAAACCCCTTCCCCTCCTCCCATAAACTCTCATGGAAAGACTCTGACTTGGATACGTACAGATCAAACATAATCATATATTTAAATGATGTTTCCTGTTCCCCAAAAGACCAACAATCGTATGCTAATCACCTGACTGATGCCATTGTCCTTTCATGTTCTGCGAAGCATCGGAGAACGTCAAAATTTCTGAATTCACAACGGAAAAGCACATGGTTCAACGTACAGTGTTGGCAAGTCAGGAAAAAAGTATTTGCACTTCTAAATCTCTTCCACAAAACTGATTCAATTATCGTAAAAGATGCATATCTCGGTGCTAACAAAACCTATATCCGCCTCTGCAAAGAAATGAAGAAAAATTATTTAGAAGCGACTTGTGATAAGTTCAAGAGTGTCTCGGATGCTAAGCAATTTTGGTCTCTTGCTAACAGTTTCCGTAAAAAGGGTTGTCTGCGTCTGACAACCCCCGATGTCTGGGTTACACATTCTGAAGCTCTCCTTAACTCCTCTCACCCCAACCCCATGATGTACGCACCTCAGTATTTGGTTTCGGATTTCTTAGACGCCCTTCTCTTGGGTGGAACTCAATGAAGTCATTGCCTAACTCAAATTAAATAAAGCTCCGGGTCCTGATCGTATAAAACTTGAATTTTAAAGATATGCTCCCTCTTCTTTTATCGAGAAACTTCTGGACTTCTTCAACAATATTTTTGATACGGGCCTACTCCCATCCTCATTCAGCAAATCAATTATTTTCCTCCTCTTTAAAAATGGTGACGTAAACGGCGTATCCAACTATAGAGGCATTTCATGCATAGACTCAATAGCTAAAGTATTTTCTTCCATGATACACCGGCGTTTAGAAAAGTATGTCGAAGGGAATGATCTGCTTAACGAATTTCAGGTTGGGTTCAGAAAAGGTTATTATGCAATCGATAACATCTTTGTTCTGTCTAACCTAATACAACTGAAGCTCTCAGAAAAACGAAGGAAAGTGTACTGTTTTTTCATAGACTTAAAGGCAGCTTTTGACTCAGTCAATCATTCATCCTGATTTCTAAAGCTCATAAACATGGGCATATCGTCTAAGTTTGTGGGTATACTTAAATGCATTTATGCCTCGGGAGCCTCAGCGGTTCGGACCTCAGAAGGAATTTCTAAATACTTCAGAATAGGGACTGGAGTAAGACAAGGGTGTGTGCTTAGCCCCACGTTATTTGCGCTTTTTGTGGACGATATTGTTAACCTACTAGAAGGAGGAATTCTTGTTGGCAATACCAAAATAAAAATATTATTATATGCGAATGATATAGACCTAATTGCTGAGAGTCCGGCTAGTTTGCCAAAACAATATTCGAATCTTTGAGTCCTTTTGTGATCCTTGGAACTTATCTGTAAATTTAAAAAAGTCAAAAATTATAATCTTCCGCAATGGGGGTAAACCGGCAGCCTCTGAAAAATGGTTTTATAAGGGTAACAATATCCAAGTAATGAATAGGTACAAATTCCTGGGGTGTTATTTTTACTCCGCGTCTTTCCCTATCTCACCATTTTGAAGCAAGAATTTCGGCTGCAAAAACAGGTTTAAACTGTGCTTGGGTAAATCTCTTTTACAACAAGCTTGTACCTTATGAAACAAAACTAAAAGTTTCTAACAGTGTACTGCGCACAGAGTCGCAAAAATACTCATGCCCCTGGTGTTCGGGAGAATCTCTCGGACCTTTTAGTTCTTCCTTACAAAATAATCGAAATTCATCGAGAAGAAGCTGTGAATAAGGCGAAAAGCACAGAGAGGATCTACTTGTATAAGAACTTTTCAATGAACACCTACGGTCATATAAACCGATCCTTTCCCAGGACCTTTTCAGGATTCAAACTAAGAGGAGAATTGTTATATTTGAAATTCAAACCCTGGGTTTTGAATGATCTTCAAGATAAAATTTGTCCACTTTGTAACAGCCACGCCGATCGGGCCATTTAATGGGAAAACCAGATTTTCCGACTGTATAAATCGCATCTGACAGTTGCTTCTGGATTGATAGTGAAGCTACTACCATTGATTGAACTATCACTTTTTTTACTGTCTCGCGATCATTTCTATCAATCTTATCCTGTGCATCTTCCTCCGTCGGCCAGTTTCGCTTGATGTAATTTTTCAAAACGACGCTCCTGCCATACGAACAGCGGGATCGACTTCTGTCGAGTCTATGAGCCTCAGAAGCAAAACGGGATAATTCCTGTTCAATTCTACACTCTCCAAAAACCTATCGGCGCGCGTAAGGATTGGGGTCCAACGTCTGAATAAGATAGTTGGACAGGGTCCTCATTTTGTCGTCGTACAAAACGTTTAACGAGACGTCCACTGCTCCTCAAAAAATTACGGCACGATCAGATTCCTTTTTCGAAAAGTCTTTTTCTCGACTGGCGGAAAGACAGCAGTGACCGAACAAAGAACAAAGTCGAACAGAGAGACGTTTCATATAACTTTTTGGGAGTCTGCTCTCTTCTCTCAGAATTCAGAATTCTTACGTGGGAAAGACAGTCATCTCCAAAGTTGAAATACTGGAATATCTTTCTAACCCCAAGTATCCCCTTTACCGCTAATTTCCTTTGATCGGCACTCCTGGAGAGTGAGATACGAGTGACTGTCAGATATGCAATAATTGTCGTCCCTGTACATATACTTTTGCTTTTACTGCTTTGTATTTTAGTACAGTATCAGTTCTCAAAAGGTAATTTGTTCTTATTTAATTCTTTTTGTTTTCTTTTTTTTCTCATATTTCCATCTATTATGATTCATACACTTGCTGTATGTTAATTTTCTCTTCGAATTTTTTTGTTTTAATATTTCTGTATTTGTAAGGTTTTATGCAGTAAACTCAGCAGACGGCTATTAGCCATGCTTATTATACTTTCTATCAGTATTTCTATTTTTTTTTTAATCAATTCTCAAAAAGTATTGTGTATTGTATTGTAACAATCAATTTGAATCGTGAACAACGGAAGCTTGTTATAAATATCCCTTTCATCCTTTGAGAAAGTATCCTTAAATGGCCTTTACGCAATATTTTGCCTTACTAATGCAAGCCCTCTTCGCGTTGATTAATTACTCGCAAACACAATATTTCAAAATACTTCTTACATTTTATGAAAATCCTGGATAATGACAATAAAGTTTTATTTTTTTGCTTGCGATAAAACTAAAAGTTAGAACATTTTAAAATTTTATGTTTACTAGGAAACATTTCCTGCTAAATGAAATTTATTTTACTCCATTAATTATACACAGTTTTTTCGAAATGAAAAATTTGGGTCACAGGCGGGATTTGAACCCACGCCTTTCGGCTAAAACGCCGCACAGTGGGACGAAATGCCCAAAATCTCTGAGATGGACCAAAAATTATTTTTTTTCTATTCCAAGCCCCTACCTATTTGCACCCTCTTACAACCTCTTAGGTATAAGAAAATGCAGCCATTTTCCTGGATACAAAGTAGAATCGTTGTATCATATACAAAAAAAAAATATTAGAAATCGACAAGTGAGAGTTAAACATTCGTGAAATTATATTTCTTTCAACTTTAACTTTTTCTTGGATTTCTAATGATGTTACCTGTTTTTTCATACTAATGAGGTATTAAAATTAATAGGTCAAGCGGACCACGAAATTAGTGAATCTAATGAGGTATATTGAAAGTGAATAAAAAACTTACGTCTAACAAAATGCTAAGTGTATTAGATTAACACTTGATGACACTTGATATTTAGTAACTTTGAGCATGTTTGGGTGCACTTAAAAAAAAGCTCCAAATTGCTCCAAAAAAACTGACTTCTTAAGGAAGAATTTTTTAGGAATATTTCAAATGTGACGGTTTCTCCAAATAATATTATTTTATTTGCAATTTAGTGTAGCACGCTCTAATCAATTTAGTTTAGTTTTTAAATTATAATGCCGGTGATTTTCATTGTAATTACTAAGTTCATGCCCATGTTGAACCGGCACTGGGTTACTTATTGCGACCATCTTTTTTGTTTGTTGGATTACTCAGCCTAAAAAGCGTTAATCACACTAAGAGCAACAGAAAGAATCAAGTCAATTTGATTTTATACAAATGGGGAAAACCATTTGAAAATTTAGAAAAATGAATAAATATTAGGGAAAGCAAAACTTTCACGGCAAGTATTGCAAAAATGACTCGGTAAATCAAAAACTCCAATAGAAATTTCCCCGTGCTTTTTTAAACAAAAAACGATTTTTAAATTTTTGTTTCGATAAACACAATTCCGTAACAATTTATTACAATTAAAAAATTACGACAATAACAATAAATGATAAAAAAATATAACAAATACAATAACTTTATTTACAGTTCATAATTGTTCAAAGTTTTTGCTTTCCCTAATATTTGCAACATAATTACCAAATAATTATAAATCATAATAATGATATAAATCATTGAGACAGTCAATTGCATACATGTTGTAAAAGGTTTAATTTAAATTGACTGAGCATATTTTTATTATAAAAATATTTTAGATCATTTCAAAAAATATTCGCGATTTTTTTAGTACGTGATCATTCTGAGGTGTTACTTTTTATTAGGAAATGTTATTTGAAACGATTTTCAAACGGTGTTTGCCTTTTCCATAAAATGTAATGAACCTCATTAATCCGTATAAGAAAATGTAGCTTACTATTTGAAAGCAAAGAGCCATATTTTTAAATTTTTTTAAATTAACAAAACGTAATTATTGTACTATTTACAAGTAGAGGTTATGAGGTAAAACATTTTTTCTAGGATGAGTTGTTTTGACAAAAAACAGATGCACTAGTAAGTTGGTACCTTATGTATATTTGCTTGATAACCAATTAGTTAGTATATTAATAATTTTCTGTTCATGAATTATTTATTTTATAAAAGAAAAAATTTCTAAATATAACTTTCTAAAATGTATTTCATTCGCCTTTGCATTTCGAGCCTCGTTTTTTTTCTCTCTTCAAAGCTATTGTTTGAGCTACTCAAAAAGAACTATGGGTTTGTACTATTTCGCTCAAATAACTATTTTGAAAAGAGACTAGATACGTGGCCAGTAATTCAAACACAAATGAAATATTGGGCGTATATCATAAATTGGCGTTGTAGTTAAAGAAAATCAAAAACCTAGTTTATAAAAAAAAATTTTATTATGTTATAATTGTTATATGTTTGTAGTAATAAATTTTTTTAATGTATTTAGGTATCAACTAATAGATTATTATCTATGGCGTACTCACATGTACACACAAACACATCTGATCATCAACCCTGCATCTGGAGTAGGCTTTAAATACCAAAGTTTTTCTTTTTATTACTAATATAAATTTTATTTTAATCATTGATTTTATATTTTTACTGATTATTATTTGAGATAATACTACGAACACAGCAAAACAGATAAAAACATGGTGAATGTCGGGTATATATATGCACATTTATTACTTTTTGAAATACATTGTCTGGCTCATTTGATGGCAGATTTCATTGAACGTTGTCAACCCGTTTGGAGGATGAACCCTTGATGTGCTTTTGAAAACGTAGTTATTGGACAGAACGGAATTGCCACATTTTGCCCGTGATATTGCGAAAGTGGGACGACAGATAAGAGTTTAAATATGAGCAATAACCAACTTTTCACAAGCAGGAGTCCTTTTTAAAAGCATCAATAAAAACAGGTAGTTTATGTCGCTATGAAATTCGTCATTTAACAGTTTACAACATTATGAGTATTTTTGGATGATTCAATATGGGTTTGGTGTTATATTTATATCAGCCGGTTCAATAGAAATCTTCCTTTTCAAAAAATTGCCAGTCCATTAATCAGCAATGTTTAATGCGATTTTACATGTCAAAATCACTTCTCGGCTTAAAAAAACGATTACAATCAATTGCGTTTTTTCGATTCAAAATTCTATTTAGATTGCTCAAACTATAAATAGTTGAAATAATTATTCCAAGCCATTAACCATTCGTTGAGGGTCGGTGACTGTAAGCTGGCCTCACATCGGGCAAGTGCAAATTTTTACTTGTCAATAATTAACTAATAAAACTGGGGGAGGCTACAGAGTTGGGATATTTAATCTCTTAAATAACAGTTTTTATGAAACTACATCAAAAATATTAGACACGTATATATTTCGTGATTAATTGATGTCATATTTTTTTGTGTTATGAGAAACCAATATTCAGGATCATTGTAAATGGGATTAAAATACGATCAAAATCAATAGTGGCTCTCAGTAAAGTAGGTTAAAAATATTTTTAAAAAATGGGATTCTTTTAAACACTCTTTGAAACTTATAAGAACTAATTTTTATATCAAACAAAAATATTCAGTTTTGTGCTGGATTAGACTGGGCTTTTTTCTTTAATGTCAATTTTTCCACATACAACGTCAAAACGCTACAAGATGTTATCTAAATTTAAATTTTGACTTGTCAATAATTGAATAATAGAACTGGCAAGGGGAGGCTACAGAGTTGAGATATTTAATCTCTTAAATAACCGTTTTAATAACACCACGACAAAATATATTAGACACGTACCATCCCTAACCATTTGAAGCCATTAACCATCCGTTGAGGGTCGGAGACTGTAGGCTGGCACCACATCGGACAGGTGCCAAATAAATATCCACCAAATTTGAAATCAAATTTTTACTTGTCAATAATTAATTAATAAAACTGACAAGGGGAGGCTACAGAGTTGGGATATTTAATCTCTTAAATAACCGTTTTTATGAAACTACATCAAAAATATTAGACACGTATATATTTCGTGATTAATTGATGTCATATTTTTTTGTGTTATGAGAAACCAATATTCAGGATCATTGTAAATGGGATTAGATATAAAATACGATCAAAAGCAATAGTGGCTCTCAGTAAAGTAGGTTAAAAACATTTTAAAAAAAATCGGATTCGTTTAAACACTCTTTGAAACTTATAAGAACTAATTTTTATATCAAACAAAAAAATATTCAGTTTTGTGCTGGATTGGACTGGGCTTTTTTCTTTAATGTCAATTTTTCCACATACAACTTCAAAACGCTACAAGATGTTATCCAAATTTCACGTTTGTATAACGGTTATAAAGGGGTAATTTCTTTTTCCACAGCTTATGTCAACTATGTTTAAATTTAATGTCATAATAAGGAGAAAAAATCTGATTCAACAAAACTCATCAAACTTTTACTTTAAATTTCATAACTTTTTTTTTTCTTCAGAGCCGAGATTTTTACCATTACCTGTAGGCTATAAGTTTCTGAATCAGTAAAAAGTTTCCTATAAATGGGCGTGTAAATTCGTATCTATAGAAATACAAAACGATTTTGAAACCGACCGACGTGGCCAAATAGATTAAAATATTTCTAAGAAAAAAACAAAGTTGATAGTCTTTTCGGTACCTCAGACTATAATGTTTTTTTTGGATATTAAATTTTTGTCTCATAAATTTTACGTATTCAAACTTCTTCTATTTTTGCGTTGCCTTTGACACGGCTCTATCGAGCCACATAAAACTACTGAGGCTTAGCGCCATGTAATATCGTTGTAATGGCCCAAACCCGGTTATTTTAAATAAATCATAACGGAAATGATAAAGTAAAACGTTTGGAGAATTTGTGCAAATTTCGTTTTAATTTTCTCTCCTCAGTTTTCAGCTCCCAGCTTTAATGTTTAAAATATATATAGTTATATCAAAATAAATAAAAAATGTTAACATAAACTTTTATTCATTATAATAATGAAAGGGTAGTTACTTGGCTGTAGTAGTAATAGCATACAGTCCAAGTTGCAGTCCAATTCTAATCACGTCTCTATAACGGAAATCAAATGCATCAAACCGATATAATTTGAATTTATGAATAAACACTAGACACCGTCCTTGAAATTATGCGAAATAGAATAATTATTCAAATTACAGTTGCTAATGTAGAGCCAATTAAAAATTCTAAATGAGTGCTTTTAATGGGCTCATGGACCGATAATTTCCATCAACCCTCTCCGGCTGACACACGACAATACCACCACATAAGCATCAAGATAAGTCGTTTACATTTCTTGCGAACAGCCTGCTGATATTGCAACTATCCTCGAGGCAAATGAACAAAAATTATATGAAGTGTAGGAATTTTAAAAACCTTCAGTTCATAAACAGTTCATTACTATTAATATTGTTAAATAACACATTTTCCTGGCCCTGATTAATATATTAGTATATATGGAATTATATATTAATTTTTATATATATGGTGACCTTTTTAGATGGCATGGCTGAATTTCTCTCTCTCACTCACCCTCTCTCTCTCTCTCTTTCTCTCNTGTTGAATATTAAATATTATGAATTGTCAGTTTATAAATATGTAACGATTAATACATTTACATTGAATAATTAATATTGCATAGCCAAGAATTGAAAACTGTTCTAACATATACTGTGTAAATTAAGCCTTACTTCTCCCGAGGTATTCTTTTAGTCGAAGTAATTTTTTTAAACATTGAGGAACGTAACTTTGTTTAGACAGTTTTTAAAAATGGGAACAGGTTTGGCAATAGACGTTCCGTACTGAAGAGCAAGTAGAAAATTTTAGTTAATAATTTATACCGATGTTGATTTAATGCACTATTGAGACTTTATTTTTGACCAAGCATATATGATCGTGAAATTTTCTTCTGCTTTGTGGGGAAATCTTTGGAGAGATAAACCACAATTTGGGCGTTACCGATCAATTTGATTTCCTATCCTCCTTGGGGCACTTCTATCCATGAGTTTTGCCATTTTACGAATAGAATATGAGTTATAAATAAATTTACTAAAATAAAGTTTAGGATTTAAAATTTGACAAGACAAGTCTATTTTAAAACTCTGAAAGGTTACTCTGTGTTTAAATAAGTTGGAAATGACAATTGGATTAATTCTTCTAGTAAGTAGTTAAGGTAATTGTAGTCGATAAAAATCGCCTTGAGACTTGCAGGCAATAACCGTACATGGGCGAACGTACGCTATCTGTAACTACATTTGAAGAATGTTTTCCGAAGAACGGGGAATATCAATCAAATACCACAAAGTCGCAAAGTAAATGCTCTTTAAAATAGTTTAAAGACATTACAGTTCGGGGTCCGATTGACCATTAAATTTTTCAATTAATTAATCTTTATGAAAGGTACTGGTTGATATAAAAAAGTCAGTGTCACGAGCGGGATTCGAACCCACGATCTTCGGCTAAATATGCCGCTGCTCTACCACTTGAGCTATCGTGAATTCCATCCGCTCGGACACTAACTTCCCATCTCAATCTCATCTATCGAATTTTCCCTCCTTTTTGCAATTTTTCAATTCGAGAGGTTTCAATCTAAGGACAATAAATAAATGTTGAATCCCCGTTCAATTAAGTCTTTTTTTTATTGCAATGAAACGAAAATTCGAGTCATGGAAAGGATGTTCTTGTGGCTACTTTTTTTTGCTCATCTATTTCAAAATGTTGCAAGAAATCAGTTGGATATTACTCATTCCTCATTTTCTACTTTCTCAGCCTTTCTTCGGATTGATAGACGAACAAAACTACGAATGAATTATATAGCGAAATTTCGAAATTACCTGGATGATGGAAGTCTACCCTAGGCCGAAGACAGAAGGCAAAATAGTTTTTGATAAACAATGCTGCCAAAATATTTCATAATAAAAAAATGCTACTAAAAAGTGTATATTAATTGCAAGCCTTTTCGCTTTTGAATGTCATTATGGATAAACAGGAAAAACCTTAGACATGTATCGTGTTGAATTTTAATTTGAAAAAAAAAAATTTGTCATACGTACACTTATTTTTTCCTATTTCAAGTTAATTGTTCTCACATTGTTTTTTTGTTGCATGTTTATTATTTTATACATAGTTTGTATAAAACTATGATTATATACATGCATAATTATCGTCGGAATCTATTATTATATTTTTATTTATGTAATTGTAAAGTGTAATTGTCATTTTATAGTTTGTTTTAAAAGTGAGTATGATTGATTGATTAATTTTTATCAATAAAATATTACATCATAAACAAATTGGAGGAGAAAAATGGACTTTATTTTGATTTAAAAAAAACGTTTGCTTTATTAAATGGGAACTTTTAACATATTACTTTTTTACAAGTTCCGAATTTTTTACAACACGGAAATCCGGTCTTAGGGATAAGAGTATACATTCCAAACGATTCCGGTTATACAAAACCCATTTGATGAGCGAAATGCGGACGTTCAAACAAAAGAAGATAATTCTTTCAAAAATAAAATGGTAGAGAGTATGTCAAAAAGTTTATCCATGACAAAAAATATGTTTATAAGACTATCCGACGTTTTACGTAATCAATAATTAAGTTTGTACACAAACCCAACGTGTACACCAATCAATCGTATTTTCTTCCTTTTTTATTTTCTTTCTTTTTAATTTTTTTTCTTTCTTTTTTAGTTTCTTTACTTTTTTTGAGCAATTTTGTTTGATAAAAAATAAATATATCAGTCTTGTAGAATATAAAAAGGATTTGAGCAAAAAATATCGGGTGGAAGTAAGATCACTAAAACAATTTTTATGTTTGAGAATTTGTAATTTCCTTGGACAGTGTTAACTCATGGATTTTAATTTTGAGGAAACGCAGTCTATCGGATTTGCTGCTAAAGTTTTTTGGGTCCGGCGATCATCTGGTTTAATTGAGTTCCTTTATCAAAGTCCCTACAAATTAAGATTTCTCAGTGCGGATGTGTACTTCATTACACGATTGGGCCGGCTCAATTACCCGGGAGACCATTAGCCTTGACCATCCTGACATGAAAGAGAACCGGGAAGAGTGGAAGAGAATTAGCGGCTGGCAGGGAGGGCCCAACTGAACGGATTCCCTGAATAATGCATCCCGGCCACCCGTTAGGAGAGTCAAAATAAAATTGATGGCACTGCAGACAGAATGTGAGAATAAGCCGCCATATATCAGCGAAGATCAGGAGACCCTCTGGGACGAGGGGTAGATGGATCGTCAACACCCAATTACACGAAAAGGATGTTACTCCTCAACCGTCCTACATATTCCAACTTTTTCCTTCAAATTTTCTGTTCCAGACACTTATTCTTTTTTATTAATCAAAAAACTATTTTGAAATATATTTAATTTAAATATACTTAAAAACAAAAAGAATGGGCATTAGTATTGTTTTTTATTTCTAATTACATGTATTTTTACCGTTATATTAACTAAAACATACTTATTTTAATGTAATCCAAACTAAACGAGATCAGAATTTCATGAGTTTTAATAAACATCAGTTAATTATTTCAATTAATTATTCTTTTTATATAAGGTCTTGGTTGAGATAAAAAGTCAGTTTCATGAGCGGGATTCGAACTCACGACCTTCGGCTAAATACGCCGCTGCTCTACCACTTAAGCTATCGATCGTTAGTTAAGAGGGAAAATTCGAACGGGTGTAGGTTGATATGGAGAGTTGGTGTCCGAGAGGATCGATGTCACTATAGCTCAAGTTGTAGAGCAGCACCGTATTTAGCCGAAGGTCGTGGGTTCGAATCACTCTCGTCACACTGAATTTTTTATCTCAACCAAGACGTTACATAAAAAGAATAATTAATTTAAACAAGTAACATGGTCAAATTATCAGAGAGCCCGTGATAGTCCAATTCATTGTCGCAGTCCCTATAGCCTCCAAGTAATGGGTGACAACCTGACGACCCTCGATGACGATCATTATCATGCACACGAAGCTGTCCCCCCATAAATGGACGAATAGGGCTACAGCTACCAGAAGAACTTCTTCAATATACCTTAGTGTTCAACGATCCATTCTATATGATATTCACTTCGGCAAGGGCATGGACGTTGGTTTCACTCTATTCTCTTAAATCTTTGAAAAGGTTGTGACTCGTGCATTGTACACACAAATGTTACACGTCTTCACCACCCACTATCCGGGTCATCTGAATGCCACAAGCCAAACCGGCTCTCATCGGTGAAGAGAAGAACTCCTCATTGTTGAAGGGTCCAAGTGATGCCTCACTCGGTGCCCCACCAGTAGTAGAACCTGATGAGGGACGTTAGAGACTAGGCTATTCTCATGAAGCCTTCTGATCACCGTTTTAGACCTCAACGTTACATTACTGACCGTTTGAAGTTGGCTACCTACGACAGAAGACGTTAATTGAAGGTTATGTAGTACGGCAAAACCAACAAAATGTCTCTAGCCGTCTTACATCACGGTCGACCACGCTCTTCTATGAGACTTCCGGTGGTCATAAACCGCTGTAGCCCATCGTGGATGGTAGAGAGAGGCATGTTCTGTTATGACACTAATCCGTCCTTGCCCAAAACATACTCCTGGGCAAAATCTTCTTGACTTGAAACCGTGATTTAAAAAATTGATAATGAATTGTTTACTCCCATTTGCTGTTTGATCAAATAAAACAATTTTTGTCGCCGAGAATCAAATAGATTACCCGACATTTGAAAAATGGCAAAAACGAGGGAAAATTCGAAAGGTAGGTTTTGATGGGTGGGTGGTGTCCGAGTGGATCGAAGTCACGATAGCTCAAATGATAGAGCAGCGGCGTATTTAGCCGAAGGTCGTGGGTTCGAATCACGGTCGTGGCAATAGCTTTTACATTTCAACCAATACCTAACATAAAGATTAATTAATCGAAAGAAGTTATTTGCTCAATCGGACCAGGAAATATAATAGATTTAAAAAGGAAGCAATTTAAAAAATCAATGAAGCCACTCGACAAGATGAGTCTAGAAAGGAAGAATTCAATCGATTTTCTTTATTTTTAATCTAAAAAGTGTAAAAGAATTAGTAACATTTTATAAAGGTAAACCACATAATTTTAATTATGTTTTTACATTTTACATCAATTATTAATCTTTATAGTTAATTATTATGGGAAATAAACAAGGTTTTTTGTCTTTGAGAGTACAGCAACATTCTAACTGTTCTGTTATCTAATATTATAAAAAAATCGTATTTTATTTTTTCTTCAAAATCAGATAAGCCATGTTTTATAATTTTTTTCTTTAAGCATTTTTTCGTGTATACCTTACCGTTTTAATTACTTTTTTCATTTCGTTATTTTATTAATTACAAAATATTCGGTACGGCCCATTATACAAACATACAAACACTACCTAAGCGATAATTTATTTCCGAAATTTAGGAAATTAAAATACGTTTTTATTTCTTTTGCAAATTAGATTTTGAACTTTATTCGCGTATAAATGTTAAACAATTCTTTCCAGCTACGCCCTATTGTTCTTTAAATCTCAATGCATGAAACAAAGTTGTCGGTTTAACAGTTTGTACTTCAATTAAAACTAAAATACTTTTCTTTTAATTACGGCAAAGCTATCAGCAGAAAAACAGTTTTTTCAATAAATTGCAATTTATCGTTTATTTCTCAATTTGACACGAAGAAAATTTAATATTGACTTATCATTAAGCAGCCAGCACTAGTGACACCTGCATCAAGTTGGGATTTATCCAATCCGCGCGGGTAAAACTCGTTTAAAATTTCAAAACAACTTTAAAATATTATAGTTTAACTCCTTCCGTCGAATTGCAAAACGGTAATGCACGTGAATGTATAAGGCACATGTGTCACAAGCGCCTCGAGGCTATTCCGGCTTGCGAAGTGTATCGATTATACATTAGGAGTGAGCAAGAGCTAAGGTAAATTGATGTGACATTCGCACACGTTCTAATGACTACTTAACCCTGCTTTAACGAGCCCATAAAATATATTACTTATGCTATTCGTGAAAAGAATAAGAACTTTCACAATATAAAACATTAATATAAAAGCGCATTAATATTTCAGTTATAGTCCTAAATAAAAAAAACTTAAATCATTTCTCGAATCGTCATAAAACCTGGTTGGCATAACATTTAGAAGGTCAATTTTCATTAAAATGCGTCATTTACAATTTACATAAATCTAATAATATACATTGATGTATGACAGATTCGTTAGAAAAATTCTAATTATTCAATTAATTATACAGAATTTTTTCGAAATGAAAATTTATGTCACAGGCGGGATTCGAACCCACGACTTTCGGCTTAATTCGCCGCTGCTCTACCAATTGAGCTACCATGACTTCGATAGCCCATGCCACAAATTTCCCATTTCGACTCACTGTTTCATTTCAATTTAAGCAAATCGCGGCTTCATATAGAAACACTTTTTATTAACGATTATGCTACATTAGCGGGACTGTGTACGTTTCACAGTTGTGATCTTAGATGGTTTCGAATCCCGCCTGTGACTCAAATTTTTCAGTTCAAAAAAATTGTGTGTTTTTGATCATTTTAATTTGAGTAATTATATAATTAAGCATAAGCTGATAAAAATAATTAAAATTAGTATTAATATGAAAATTCTAATGAAGGAAACATCATTGGTATTAGATTTTCGTTGTTCAATATAAATTTATTTTCGTTCTTAGACTTCTCAAAGCTTGCTACTGCGATCGTTGGTACTCCAAAATCATTTCGGATGAGGTGAGACGTGAGTTAGTTGCTGACCAACTAACCAATTTTCATCTATGGAACTGGACTTACTTAGGCTTAATGGAGGGTTGGTGCTGGCTTGAGAAAGAAAAACTCAACTACATGACAAAAGCACCAAGTATGAGGCTAGGGAATGAAAGCGGGCACCAAAATCAACTCTGGAGTATTATGATCCTTTTTCGTGCCTAAATCTCGCTCTAGAATATTGAGAAAACCCATGGACATAACACAATGGGTTGTATTGCAGGTTTGTCTTACGACTACTACCGACACATTCACTGAGAACATTGGTACCGAGTGGCCAAAGTGTATTTTCTTGAGACCATACGTGAAAATTACGGATGTTGTAAATCCCCTTAAGACAAGGATAGTTTTAGTATCCGACTTCACCTGTCCACAATATGATGTTGTTCTTTGTTTACACATTTTGGTTTGGTATATTGCTCGTAATATTATCTAAGCTCAAGTTCTCATATACTTGTACAAATAATTATTAAGATGGAAGTTAAAGAATTATTAAATTATTATTATTATTAATAAGAATTATTGAAATATAACACCTTTAACAATCAGGTACTAAAAAACGCCAATATTTTTCTAAATAATCTAAAGAGTTTCAATAATTAATTTGATGTTATAAAATATGATCAATCAACTTAAATGAAACCGCTTATTTGATTTTATGCAAAAAGAGATGTGATGTATATATATGCAACATGTATACAAAGATTTATAACAATAATTATTAGGTAACTGTGTTGCAAATGTTTGAGTAATATGTAAGGGAAATTATGAATTAAAAATATAGTTGTAGTATTTTTGGATTATTTTTCTATCGATTATCTATATTTACCGGAATTGTCATAAATATTTTTATAAAAGTAATAAATTGTTATGACATTGTGTTTATCGTAATAAAAATCTGAGCAAAAGTAATTTTTATCTTAAAACCCATGGTGAAGTTTCTTTTGCGATTTTTGATTTACTGTGTTATTTTTACAACATATAACGTTTTTCTTAACGAATATTTAAATGGTTTTTGCCATTTGTTTAAAATCGTATTGATTCGAAATAAAAATGTATGTTTACTGTCGAAGAAAGAAATTTCATTGTTTAAACTTTTTTTAAACAATTAAAAAATCTGTAATCATTACATTGTTAATGTGAACAAATAATAATGGTTAAACTTTTTTCTTGGTTGAGTGGTATTTGAAAAAACTAGATCGGTCCATATATATCTAATATTTTTATGGACCGATTTTCAAATGGTGACATTTTTTATACAATCAAATTTACTTGAGGAATCTTCAAATTAACATTTAAGCTACTATTCGATAAACAAAAATCTAATGGTTTTTATTTAGTAAGACATTGAAAAATAATTGTAATGTCTGAAAGTAAATTGTATGCGAAAAAATAAAGTTTAATTTTTTTTAACTACTACAGCAATTATAATTAATGTTTCATTTAAGAAAATTACCATCAAATAAACTATAAAAAATGGATTTGAATTTCTTTTCTAATTTTTGTTCCAATTTTGGGAACAGTATAGCGCACTAAAAAGTTAACAATCTATAAAAAAATAAAAAGCTAATTAGTACATGCTGCCCGAATATATGTATGTGAGTTAACGAACGAAAAAGATTATATAACTAAATTTTTTTTTTTAGTTGGATTGCAGTAGTTATTCTAAAAGATGATTACTACCGTTGTTGCTATAAACTAAAATTAAAATTTTTATTTCTAGGAGAGAGAGAAAAACGTACCTATTTCAAAAATTTAGAAAATAATTCAGCTTTTTCCTATTATTTTACAAATTTTCAAACACCCACATCCTGTTTCTGTTTATTTTTTGAGACCATACGTGAAAATTACCGATGTATTACGGATTGTATAAAAAACGAATTTCGGTCCAAATTTGGTGAAAAGTTCTCCCTGTCATTACATCATTGCACAGCGCCTTCCTTCGTTTGAAATCGAATTTAAGATAAGGTAAATGGTATTCGGGCGAATAAATTATTTCGTTCATTAGTGCAGCCTTTGGCTTAGGAGTAACGAGTGGGACTTACTTATGTGGGGACTTTGACTTACTTCCACACCTAATTGGAACGGTACACCTATAATTCCTGAAGAGGGTTTTGCGGATCGTTTCCTCTATTAAGGATAAACCACCTGCTGTTATGTTCTAATGGCTTTAATTCCAAAGTACTCGGTGCTCATAATTCAAGCACGGACGCGTGAAGTGATTTCTGAAGATTTACCAGATTCTAAGGAGAATATTTTGACATTTCTTTCATCGGTTATGGAACAATTTAAAAAAAATTATAAAGTAGGCATACTCATTAGCGTTAAAGGATTTTTCTATTGCTTACAGTAAAATTTATTAAGACCGTACATTATACTTTATTTTGTCATAATAAATCGTTTACTCAACAATTTTCTTTTCACACACACACACACACACACACACACACACACACACACACACACACACACACACACCATATCTCTCACTCCATCATTATGTACATATGTAGGTCGTCAACTAGATTATGTATTTTATTAATAATTTCGGTCTGTGTATGTGTTTTTTCCCTTCTATGCTTTAATTGTTTATTTATCTATGTACAGGTTGGTTTGCTATGTGGTTCTAAAGTATATTAAGATGATGGTTAGGAAATAAATTGTCTTTTTCACAATAGGACCTACTTATTTCCTTCCCATTATCTTATGATGAAGTTCAACAAAATCAGGATGAACACCATCAAAAACGTAAAGTACACTAGGTCAAGTTGACCGTACGCGAAGTCGATGCCACAAAAATGGATTTTAAAGGAATATATAACACCAAGAAAATAGAAAGAAATTTTTAGAAAAATCAAACTAGTCAGACGAAAAAATATATTCTTTATCTAAACTTTTTCATGGAAATTAGATCCTTTTTATAATACCCATTATCTCATGATGAAATTCAACAAAATCAAGATGGACACCATCAAAAACTAAAGTATAATAGGTCAAGTAAATTGTACATGAAGTCGATGCCACAAAAATGGGATTTTATAAGATGATATAACCAAGAAAACAGAAAGACATTTTTATAAAAATCAAACTAGTCACAGGAAAAAATATTCTATTTGTTATCTACACTTTTTCATAAAAATTAGATTCTCGTTTAATCTAGGTGAAATTTTTGGAAGAACTATTCATCTACTGTACCTTTTTAGAACAGCTAAAAACCATCAATTCTGTCTAATTTCAAGCAGAACTTTGCTTATTGGATTATTTTGTTCTATTAAGATCAATATTGAGAATTTCTTTTGAAAAAAATAATTGAAAAATTATCCTATTATAAAGAATATAATTTGGCAGAACAGTGGAAATAATTAAATTGTGAACGTGTTTGGATTAATTGTGTACAAGGTTTTTTTATAATAAAAATATGTTGGTTCACAACCCCTCTAAATTAGCAATTTATATGTTGAAAATAAAAGTTATCAGCGACTCAGTGTTTTTGCAATTCTCTTTCTCGGAAATAGGAATGGGAAATCTATTAATGCCGATTCACCCCTTTTCTGCGAGCCGGCACTTTATTTATTGCTGTATCAGGAGGTGGGGCACGAAATGTAAAAAAGTAGATTAGTTTAACAAATAAGGGGATTTTCCGAGTTTTCCACACTTTATCCTAAACTTAAGCTATAAAAATATATGAGCCTAAAGGCCAGAGATATCTTCTGCGGATGCTAATCAGGAATAGGGGAATATTTTTAACAGTCTCGCTTTTGATGGGTAATGCGCCGTTTTCCATTATCCAGGATACTGCGGTTTTGACCAACGCAGATGGAAGCAGAAATTAACTGTATTTTACAGGTCTCGGCCAGTTAATGAACTCCTGTAATCTATTTTTAAAATGCTATCGGGGTAATGTTTGGTAGTAGGGTTTTTATAGTTTTATAGCCATCCTGTGCAACTCAATCTTCATGCTTTATCCATACAAATGTACAAAATTCAATGTTTTATACTGACGTAAAAAATAATGATATTAATAATAGAAACTATGTTTAGTTGGTTCTGATCAGTCGATTTTATTCGTAAAAATTCTAAGGGTTTCTGATGATAGGATGATAGGACATATCGTAATGGCCATTTCAATCACGAAGTTTGCCTGGAAGGTTTGTGATCTTTCTGCGTTATATTGTTTGGATACAAAAATATTATAGATAAATATCCATATTTAAAACGTACTATTAATTACTTCTCATTGTAAGAAAATAAATTAAAATTTCCAATGTAAAGAAACTGCTATATACTAATCTTATTTTGCATAAAATAATGTGTGACATAAGGGATTCGTATTTATATATTGAATAAATTTAAATTCTACTCACCCTCCACTCTCTTCTTCCACAGTGGCCAAAATAAATTCGGTGCTTTTGTCATTGGAGATGACATGGCATTCCTCGAAGCCGGGGGATCGCTCTCCTTCCTCTTCCTCATCCTGAAAAATATATGAAGAGATTCTGTTTTATAAACTTTCCGACCTGGCTGCGTAATCACGGGACAAAAGCGGTAACAACAATCGTAAAGGTCTTTGTGGGGCCGTAAAGGCGCTCTTAGCCTGGTTAAACTTTCAGATTCGGTTCTACAATAACATTCATTTAAAACCAGCTACAGACGGCCTGTAACCGAGAACGCCGGGCTTACCCTAAAAGTGCTCGCCTGTCAAAACTAAGTTGGGTCAGAAGGTTTTTTAGAACTAAATTAATTAACTACAGAAAATACAGACCAACTTGCAGAAACCTTGCACATGAGGTCTCTAAATCTAAGTCAAAAATAATAATTACATGTATATATTATGTATATATTATAACCAATTAAACAGATCTTTAAAAAACTGCGAAATATGTTTTCATTTTGTATATTATTTTTATTATTAGCAATATCGTAGAATTTACAAAGAATTTAATATACATTTTAGCGGTTTAATTTCTTTTTTAATTACTTGTTTCAAAGATGAAGAAATTGATGCACGAAACGAAAAAACCGTGGCTGACAGAAAGATTAAAAATAATAAAAGATAAAAAACTTAAGGAAATTTTGAATGGATTTTTTAAACGTGTTTTAATTTTGATATGAAATGCTCTACATCCTCCGCAATGTATTTTCGACGCAGTGCCATCGCACTAAACCCGCAAACCTGAACATATAGCATATTCTTCAGAGAAAAGTAGCCACGGAGAACTAAAAAAATTTTGAATCTTAAAACTTTTATATTCCGGAGAATAGAAATGCGATAATGCTTTAATTAAATTTTGTATGGGTGTTTGTAAATATGTGAACACTTGCACTTTTCGGTTTCGAACCCAAATTAAAAAAACGTACATAAAATAAATTCATTCAAAATTACCTTAAGATGTTTTTTTTTTAATTTTCCACCTTACCAATACGTCAGCCACTGTTTTTTTCCTTTTCTCCATCAATTTCTAAGTCTTTGAAAAAAGTAAGTTAAAAAAATGTACATCACTAAAACGTATATTAAATGGAGTACAATTTCTGTAATTTTCTTGTCTCTAGATTTGGAAATGGTAGTTTAGAATCACAATAGTATGTTTTCAACTTTAAAATTTTTGTAATAAATCTGGATTACACACAGAACAAAACAAACATAAACGTAATTTCTTAGAGATGGTTTATATCAACAGAGATAAACACAGCATCAATTACAGAACAGATACATGTAAACTCAGTCGCAGCTACGCCAATATCATTAATCAAATTCAAAACATATAACATACCTATATCATCACATTACATTCCACACATCAAATATTTTTCACATAGTCTAATTTTCCAACAATTTAGCTTTCCTTTTCCTATTTATCCCTTTCCATATAATCCTGAAAGGATAATCTGGCCGAACCATTACCAATACATTTTTTTCCCTTCGTCGGCTCTTTTCACCTCAAAGAAGCCGACGCCTTATACAAAAATGACTTTTCTATACCGACATCCTTCCCCACCCCATCAAAATCCAACGTATATAAACACAAAATAGCAAAATCTCACTGGCACTCTCGACACGACACGCAAGAATGACACAATTACACAGAAGACAAACACTTTGAGTGAGTAGAAATACTTTGATTGAGTATATAAAAAATATATTTTGCATTGTATAAATTCACTTTCCCACATCGAAAATGTAATTGTTATATGTAAACAATGTTTGTAAATCCCAGGTCCTGAAGATGATCTCAATAAAGATCTAAACATTGGCACGATAAAGAAAATGTTTTTCTGAAACCTACATCACACCACACCGCATATCACGATTTCTAAATATATATATATATATTATAAAGCTCTGACTCCAAACATTCACTCATAAACTAATTTATCCTATTGCCATCCAAAGTTTGAATTTATCCTTTTAAAATTCTTCATTTGAAACGCTAAAAGTATTCAAAATCCCATTTTAAATTACATATAAAATGTATTCCTGTTTTTTATTAGAATTTTGAATTTTTGTTCGATAATTTAACATTTCCCATAGCCTTGTATGGCTAATAATAATAATAATGGAGTCAGACTAGCAACAGTGTAGGCTCACACTTATTCTTTTATTCTTCCATTCAAATATGATCACAATATCACAATAACACTTTTTTTTAAGCTAACTTTCTTATTTAAATAACAATTTTGGGGCATTGCAGTTTATTACACCGCAATTTTTATTTTCTTCCATTTAATTTTTCCGCTCCGGCAGCCTGAAAAATTTCTGAAAAAAGAAAGAAATCTTGCACGCACAACTCTCGTTCAAACATTAGCAAGCAAACATTCAATGGTATAGCGATTTGGGAAAAGGCCTAAATCTCATTATAATTTCCAATAAATTTGAGAAAGCTGAAAAGTGCACTTCATAAGGAACAATGGGGACCCAGTAACTCCTGTAAATCACTCGAAAGGTCGAGCCTTTGCCTAAAGGGTTGCAAAGTGCGACAGTCAACCAAAATATGTTTTACTGACAGGAGATACGTTCTCCACTTCGCATACATCGAGGACAAGTTGGAAGATAGTTGCCTATTAAAAGTCTATTATGGATTAGCCGGATGTGACCTATTCGCAATCTAGAGAGAATCACAAGTTCTTTTCTCTCAAGTTCCTCAGTTGGCCATGTACAACTGGCTTAATTTCTTTCATAAAAGCTCTACAGACATTCCATCTTGCCTATTATTATTATTTAGTTGACAACATGAAGTACATGCGAAAGGCTAGCACATTAGGATATCGATGTAGTGTAAGATAAAACAGAATGTTTGTAAGCAGATCAAGACTATCAAATGGCTGTAATTTACATAAAAAAATTCGCGTGAAAGTCCAGAAAATGAATGAAAACACGCAGAGGGCCGACCTCGCCCCATGAGCCCACATGAGGGTTTATATATGTATACATATATACATATATATTGATGGTTGGAGATTTAAACTTGACATAAACAAGTACAAATTTTAATTTTGATTATTCTCGTGTTTAATTTAACAGAAATTATACATTATGTGAACAATTTGAACATAACAAAACAAATTCTAGTAAAATATTTGTGGCTAAATCATACTATTTAACGGAAATATAACGGACATTGCAATAAAATACATCAATAATTGTAATCAAAACATACACATATAAGGAACAAGTTTATCACATATTACTTAAACAAGACTTGAAAAGAATAAGGGGCACAGATATTCGACAAAAATTAATATTTACACGAAAACATGCTTGAAAAATGGATGAATGGTTTGAATAGAAATTTGTCCTTTTTAAAGATAAGAAGTACCGTTGTGCTTAATAAAATTCCAAGGAGAAAATAAATAACCGTCCAGATCGAATGGAAATGACACCCACTTGATGAAAAAGGGGTGACAGGGTGTAGGGGCAGTTAGAAAGAATTGGGAATAAAGGAGAAAGCATTTGCATTCCAAAAATGACTACGGGCCAGCTACCCTAAGCATCTGCATAATTGGCTGGGGACGTCCGTTGCTTAAACCTTAGTTAAGGTCGGCGATTCGAAAAAAGGTTCAGGATTAAGACAATGAAAACACTCGATGTAACATAATTTCATAAGGGATTGAACTAGAATAGTAGTCCATTTCATTCACATATTTTTTAATATAGTACAATTTTACACAATTTTATTTAGGGATATTTGTTTGACCATATTTACTTTTTGGCAAGGTACAAGAACAGGATGATATTCGGACATGAAATATTTCAAGATCTATAGGATAGGTTTTTTATCACACGGGTTCAAATCGGTGTCAATATTTACATACCAGCATGGCGTATATGGCTTGCATGTTTGAATCCTGGCATATCGAAAAGCCAACAGACGAGTCTTCAAAACAATAATTCAGCTAAAACATCAATTGGAATTAGTCAATCATTAATCATTTAAACCGTGAAAACAATTGTTCATTAATTTACTCCCAAAAAACTAATAAAATGGCAAAATCATAAAAAAATATTACGATATTAAATAATAAATAGACAACTGCGATGTGGTGCTGGGAAGTCATTAAATCCAGTTCAATCAGCAATTAAAAACCGAGAAATATCCTGCATGTTTTATTTATATTGTCAGTGTTTAAAATAAAACAGTTCCATCTCGATAGCATTATCAGAAACATTATACAAGTATTTAAATAAAATCCTTGATGCTCATCCTAAGTGAAAATTCTTTTCTAACCCCATGCACAACACAGAAGTTATCAGTGCTGGGCAACAGATTCCCGCTGCTCCCCTTCAATTTTCGCCAACAAAGTATTTTTCACTCTTATATAAGTCAAATAATGACACTATACAGTTCTTTAGGAAAAAGACGTACGAAGAATAAAATTCACTTAACATTTTTCATAGTACCACTACTTATGTTGTTATTCTATTTTCCTGCAGTAGTTATTTCTTTGAGATGTATATTAGACATTTCAGGTACGAAATTAAGTATTCCATTTTTGTACTATCTATCAGTAATATTTACAAGTTTACCTTGTATAAACATAAAAAATAGTATTCCATTCAGAAAGATGAAAATAAGTAAATATCTTACGAAACTTTAGTGAACATAAAAAAATTATTGCAATAAAATCCTCTCCACACACACAAGCAATGAAGTACGAAGGAAACAATATAATTCGCCGATGTCAAGGTAGGAAGGAAAATAGAGACAAAGGTAAACATCACACGGCTTTTATGAGAAACACCTAAAAGTTTCTTGAAATGTAAACGCACTAAATAAGATAAAACAAGAGACCAAAGATGAGACAGCCCAAGAGGTTTATGACCTTCCAGGTTGATCCTAGCTAAATGAACTTGTTGAGTAGCAGAACTTGTAAGCCCTTGAAGCCAAAACACACTAAAATATCACTTGAAAAACAAGAGTGAGAAAGTTTAGCTTGTTTTATACACAGAAGCAGAAAGTCATGTCAACGTAGTTTTTAAACTGCAATATTTCTTTCTAATACTTAACTCGGCGGTGTGATTTAGTTGGGCCAATTTGTTAGTTCCTTCGGAAGCTTTAACAGAATAGATGATTTATCTCTGAGAGTTCCAACATTTACGGTAATAAATTTCCTGCTAGTTTCCTAAATATATATTGGAATGTACACATTTGATGTTACCAACGTGCATTTCGTCCGAAGTCTAAGTCCTTTTAGCTAAAAATATATTTAAATTTAAGTATTATCTAGTTTTTACATACTTTTGTTTTTTATTATTTCTGCTTATGCGTATATGAGTTAAAAGAAAAACAGAAAATTTAATACTGAAGTAGAAAAGAAGGGTATTACCGTCTGTTTTAAAAATTTCGTACTTTTAACAAACTTGAAAAATATTGAGAAATGACTAAATTAAACGATTTTAATTAACGATAGTCCTTTATTATTTTGCAAACAAAATACGCTTATATTTCAATCAACAATTATTCGTTTAGCAACGTTTGTAAGAAGATTCTCTTTTATGAAGATTTATAAAGACTATAACATTTTTATGGACAGCCTTTACCTCTTCTGTGAGTATAAAGGAGCTAGCTGAACAGTAGTCAATTAGACACAATAATGAGAATTTTCAATCCTTTCATAACCTCTGTTTATTTTCCGATCAGCCATGCCATTACAAATGATTATCAATAGGATTTATGAGGAGGCATCGGTAGTTCAACGTTTAAAGTGATGGTATGGTGAATCGTTATTGTAATAGTCTCAGGTTTCAAAATCAATCATATCTTTTAATCATGTCATATCTCAAATCCTGATAATTGTGCACATTTGAGGCAAGGATTATATTACATAGGTCATAATAATATTTGAGTTCGTTCTACTGCCATGAAAATGACGCACATTGTAGCTTATTCAAAAAGAAAATCTTGTTTTAGTATGTAAAATTAAGTTGGTTAACATTTCAATTTCTCCTATGGAAATCATCAGCCGTTTACAACTACCCTACTTATTTTTCAATTATTCCGTACAAGTAGGGTAACAATAATTTTTTTATGGTATTGAATAAACGACAGTACGAGAAGCTTTTGAAAAAGAGGTTCTGGTGGACGTTTTACAAAAATTAATCTACAATCTCACCCCATCATGATCATTTCCAGTACTCCAAACTTTCATGGTAGTAGAATGAATAAGACCTCCAATAGTATTTTGACCCATCTAACATATCCCTTGATTTGACATTTTGTTATTCGCTTTTGCTGCCTCCTTTAGGCCTTACGGAATTTTGTAATTGGTAAGAATTTCACCATTTCTATTTTTTTGCATAAGTTCCTGGATTGTTTATACGACTGAAGATGTGGAGGAAGTACTTCTGCTGAGCCTGTATCTCGTTTTCTAATTCCAATCCACTCCTTAACCATTTAAAACGGAATTGTTGATTAATTAAATTTATACTTGTGCATTGATAACAAAACAGGAAAATATCTGAGAAAAGGCTCACACGAATGTGAAAACTCCTTCCTAAAAGAAAAAGTTCAATGATGAAATGAAATTAGAATAATAGCCAAAATAAGAAACAACAAATTGGTTTTTATCTCAACCAATACCTCAAATAAAGATTAGTTAATTGAAAGAAGTTATTTGGTCAATCAGACCACGAACTCTAATGGATTTAATAGGAAACAACTGCAAACTTACTTAGGTCTACATTGCCGTAAACGAGTTCTTTATGTGCATCCGATACCGATTGCCTTTACGGAAAACTTTAAGAGTGTGAGATAATATCCTATTATTAATTAATTTCCACCCACCAGTTGAGTCTACTTTTAATCATTCTTTCATAGGTTTTTTGTACACAGTACATTAATGTTATGAGTTGTAAGGAGGGTTATCGACAGGTTTGCCTTGTTTTGGGATCGGAATAATCAATATTGGGGGCGTCGGTGGCCGCAACGGTTTAGGCGTTGACACGGCGCTCATCCCTGCAAGGACCCGGGTTCGAATCCAGCGGCCCTGCATTCGAACCTGACATAATTACAAATGGGCTTTTATTTAAACACCGACACTCTGAAGGTTGATATGACCTCTGCTTTTGCAAACCCTCGTAAGAAAAATCTATGTTTTATTCCAGAATTTCGGTATTTTGAGTTTGTGTGTAAAATGGTCGGGACTTTAAAAAACAAGTGGTGGACTGATACCAAGAAGATACTCTTTTTTAAATATTTTTTTCCATTAATTCAGCACTCAAATGCATCCAATTTAACTTGCCATCAATCTTTGGTAGCAATAGGACACATAAAAATAAAATAACCACTTTTTTTCTTAATAAAAAATACTTTTAACGAAATTATTATATTCAATGATAAACTGAAATAACTGAAGTATAAACAGACCATATTTTTTTCGTTCAGGCTGTAAATAATAGAACAAGGCTTGCCAAAATTCAAGCGTTTCTGGGTCTAAATTAAATCAAGCCGATTGGGTATGAAAACATGTAAAACATATTGTAAAGTGGTCTGGCCAATTCACAAAAATAAAAAAAAATTGCCTTGGCTAAAGTGTCAAGTTAAGTAATCGAAATCAAATGAAATAATGCCCTCATATTCCGGCAATAATTGTTTTAATTTCCATATTGGGAATTAAACATGGAGAGAGGAGGGTTAGCATTGACAGGAATTTTATTAAGAAATCGTGAGATGCGGTCTGGTGTGATGTAGGTTTCAGAAAAACATTTTCTTTATCGTGCCAATGTTTAGATCTTTATTGAGATCATCTTCAGGGCCTGGGATTTACAAACATTGTTTACAATGTTACAATTGCATTCTGGATGTGGAAAAGTGAATTTATACAATACAAAATATATTTTTTTATATATTCAATCAAAGTATTTCTACTCACTCAAAGTGTTTGTCTTCTGTGTAATTGTGCCATTCTTGCGTGTTGTTTCGAGATTGCCAGTGAGATTTTGCTATTTTGTGTTTATATTTGTTGGATTTTGAAGGGGTGGGGAAGAAAGTTGGTATAGAAAAGAAATTTTTGTATAAAGCGTCGGCTTCTTTGAGGTGAAAAGAGCCGACGAAGGGAAAAATGTGTTCGTTATGGTTCGGTCAGATTATCCTTTCAGGATTATATAGAAAGGGATAAAATAGGAAAAGGAAAGCTAAATTGTTGGGAAATTAGACTATGTGAAAAATATTTGATGTGTTGAATGTAATGTGACAATACATATGACGAATACATAATACGGATATGTATGTTATCCGTATTGAATTTAATTAATGATATTGGCATAGCTGCGACTGAGTTGACATATATCTGTTCTGTAATTGATGCTGTGTTTATCTCTGTTGATATAAGCCATTTCTAAGAAATTACGTTTATGTTTGTTTTGTTCTGTGTGTAATACTTTTGGATTTTTGAAGTCGAAATTGTGTTGGTGTTCAAGATGGTGGGTAGCGAGTGCTGTAGGATTTTGCTTCTGTTTTTTGCAATCATAGATATGTTGCTTTTCTCTCTTGTCCAGATATTGGGATGGAAGACCGATGTAAGTTGCCGGACAGTTTAAACAGTTGATCTTCTAGATTACGTCATATTTATTTGTTATTGGTGTAGGATCTTTAATTTTGGAAAAAATGGTTTTATAATTTTTGAAAGCTATTTTGAAGTTATCGGACAAGAGAAATGTGTTTAATTTATGTGATAGGCGTTGGATAAATGATATATATGATATATAAACACAAAATAGCAAAATCTCACGGGCACTCTCGACACGACACGCAAGAATGGCACAATTTTTCTTGACACACAGATGACAAACACTTTGAGTGAGTAGAAATAGTTTGATTGAATATATAAAAAATATATTTTGCATTGTATAAATTCACTTTTCCACATCCAAAATGTAATTGTTATATGTAAACAATGTTTGTAAATCCCAAGCCCTGAAGATGATCTCAATAAAGTTCGAAATGTTGGCACGATAAAGAAAATGTTTTTCTGAAACCTACATCATACCAGACCGCATCTCACGATTTCTAAATAAATATCGATTAAAGGTCACTAATCACCAAACATTGACAGGATTACAGAGTTTGTCCATTTTTTTCATAAAACTAAAATGTGATTTTCTTAGAGTAAAGGTTGTCAAACGACCATTTTACCATAGTATCGAGTTAGTAGTTATATTAAAAGCTTAATGAAGAAATTTAAATTTCAGTCTAACATTTACTTTGAAACTGTTGGTCCGTATTTTATATTTAAACTGGTTTTATTGTTTTAGCTTACAATTCCAAATTAGTTTTGCTCGTTCAAAAGGGTGTGAAGCGTCAAATTGTTGATTTTATCAATAAAACATTCCCGTCCGTTGTTATACGTGATTTGTTCCAGTTAAGTTCACCGTAAAAGCCCAATTGTGCGACAGAACAAAACGGCGATAATGATTGTTAACGACCTCGGCGGATCGGAATCCGGGTTCGACGTGGATCCAAAAGCGGAAAACGCCGAGTTATGCTAATTCCAAGTAGCAAGGCTTTCCAGGCCGTCAAGAGGGACGTGCCTTCAATTTGGATGCTATGTTCGTCTTTAACGCGCATACAAAAGGCCGATTAATGGGGTAACGCGTGTACCACTTGACTACGGATGGAACGAAGGGTCTTGTTCGACTCCAATAATGGAAATAGACGATAATGGATAAAACGACGATCCCTTCTCTCACCCGGCTCTTAGGGACACATCCCTTGAAGTGCACTCTTCCCCACCATGGAATCTTTACTGGACAAAGCTTTCAGGAGATAACAGGCAAGCTTTGTAGAATGCTGGCCGACTCACGGCCTTTTTTACTTTGCATTTATAGCTTGTTCGTGTCTTGACGCTTAAAGAAATCTCTTTCGTGTAACACAAACTGTTTTTAAAAAATTGCGAAAATAACATACTTATATTTAACTTGACAAACAAAGGTTTACAAAATGTTAACAAAAGAAATGGGTTTTTTGTTTGTTAAAGGCGATCATCAGAGTGTAAGGTGATAGGGTTGTGCACTAGAAACGTTTTCTTGTGTGAACAATTCCGCCGCACCACCCCGATAAGAGCCGTTTTCTCCGTTCGGCCGAGGCTTAGAAAGACAGAAGTGCTCTCTATTATAAACTGAGCCCTTTTCCAAAAGTAAACAGAGGTTTACAGGCGCCTCTGCTTCTCACAATCTACTCTAAACAATTTCACATTTGCGATTTAACTCCCATAAAATGTTATAACTCCCTAGTGAAAATTAAATTCATTCCTTTACTAGCCTATTTTTATTTCCTATTATTTATGATTTTTCCATGATCTTGAGCTGTTGGCATTGGACTCGGGTTTGTTCATAGCACTGTCATATATGTTGATAGGTTTGAATTGGGATAGGTTTTGCTGGTCAGCAGTATGAATAGTTAACAGGATAGGACCAGCAATTATCCCTTGTTTGATGGCTACTTGGATCTGTTTTATCTTGTCGAAATCCTTGCCACACCTCATTCTAAAGCAGAAGTACATTAGGTAGAAAATTGTCATTCCTGTCCTGTCGAACGCTTAGGTCATGTCAAAGAAGGATTTCAAGCAGTACGCTTTATTCTCAAAGAACGATATGGCAACATATACAACATTAAAATTTTGTTTTCTTCAGTAATGAGAAGAGCGGAAGCCATCACTGGAAGAAGGCTGGGTTATATGTGACTTGGAGGCATGGTAAGGAATAAGAATGAGGATGTGTATATATGGGTATGTGGCAGGAAATTAGGATTGAGTTGAATATTTTTATTTTAAACTTATGCCATTCAAAGGGATGTTTCGGAGCATTGTGGCGTTATGAGATAGTGTCTAGAAGATTTCCAGCTTAAGGAGTTGTGACTTTGGAATTTGAATGGTATATAAAGAGGCAGTAACATATCATTTATTGTTTGTATTATAGGCTGTGAAGGTAATATTGAAGGAGGTAAATAATTTAAGAGATTAGCCCCATGGATTAAAACTTCTACTCCTCGAAAAATCATTGCAGCACTTACTTTCAAGTAGCAATCAGTTAAATATGAATTTGAGATGAAGCAATAAACAACGGATAGAAATAGTTTAATTTTAATAAAACTCCAGTTTTTTGTTAAATATCTACTCGAAGGATACAAAATTTTGTGCTGAAGAATAATGGTGACCGTTCTTCCCACGCTAGCGGTTCTGGGTTCGAATCCCGGCAGAGCCCATGGCTTTGATGATAATAATATGAACAATGTATTGTAATATTCCTAGTTAGATGTTAAGCCCTCCTGTTTGACAGGAATTATTTTATTTTGATAATGAGTGAACGAGGATTCATTATGGTTTTATTGACTTAGCTTCAGTTGTTATCATAAGAATAAGCCTTTTATGTTCGGGAAATCTCAATTTTGAATATTCTTCATAAAATATACAAGATGATTTGTAAAGTAAAGGAATGAAACTCGTGGGTAATAATCATTATTTTCTCTTTTCATAATACTAATTTATCATTAAGATCAAAGAACCAGAATTTCTAAACTGTCTGAGAGAATGAAATATCCATAGGGCTTTATAATAATTTAATAAACATTTTTATAAAACAAATTGAAAATGGAGCACACTAATGTTGAGAATCATTAACTACAGGTAATGTATTGTGTTTTAATGCGTCTTATTTTATTGTGTTTTTTCTAAGGTAATTATTTAAGGTTTATAAAGGTAATAATTTAAAAAATATTTAATTTCAAATTTGTTGGTAGAAATAAAGCATAGATTCATAACTTGTAACCAAGAGGTTTTTTTAATATATTTATGACAAAAGTCAATAAATAATGAAATATCCATATCTCTGTTTTGTCCGAGTATCTTTTTAGTAAAAAGCGAAAACGAGCCCGATCTATTATAGGAGGAGGGGTGACGTTGATGTAAAGCACCGAGAATGTAATGGGGCGAGGCCCCCGTTTCGCATACAGGCATAAACGGATTTAATATTTACTCCTGAAAACGCCAGTGATCTCCACCCCATGCCCGCAAACCATCCTTCGGCCCGTCATTTAACTCATGTCAAAAAGGAATTCGTATTGAGCCACTATCACCCGAAGGTACTTTCACTTTTAATCCCAATTTCATCCCCTCAGGCTCATATCAAGTACCTGCGGACCCAGAGCTATTTTAATTCCCTGGCATTTGTAAATTGTTAATTTTATTTGCAATAAATACCGACGTAATATTTGCATGTACAATAGGGGATAAAGTTATATAAGAATTCAATTAATTATGGTTTTTAGTTGAGATAAAAAAGTCAGTGTTACGAGCGGGATTCGAACCCATGACCTTCGGCTTGATACGCCGCTTACTCTACCACTTGAGAGCTCGAATCCCGCTCGTGACACTGACTTATTATCTCAACTAAAAACCTTAATTAATTGAATGATATTAATTGCCAAAACGGACCACGAAAAATAGTGAATTTAATGAATTAAAATGAAGGATACTTCACTAAAGCTCTCCCTGAACATTTCATTTGTCGCCGAGAATCAAATAGATTACACGACATTTGAAAAATGGCAAAAAGGAGGGGAACTTCAAAAGGTGGGGTTGAGATGGGAAGTTAGTGCCCGAGTGGATCGAAGTCACGATAGCTCAAGTGGTAGAGCAGCGGCGTATCAAGCCGAAGGTCGTGGGTTCGAATCCTGCTCGTGACACTGAATTTTTTATCTCAACTAAAAAAACCCTAATTAATTGGTCAAGCGGACCACGAAAAATAGTGAATTTATATAAGAATATTTAGACCGGGTTTTTTCGAAATAAATGTTAAACTATATAAAAGATCAACTTGATTCACAATAATTTAATGAACAAGCTGATCGTTTATCTTTACTTTGTGAATGTAGTTTTGATGATTGAATTTAGAAATGAGTAAATTTGAGAAACTTAAGTGAATTAATAACTATGAGACGAATTCATAACTTACATTAATGTAGCATATTTGAACCTCACCTGACTTCCACTGCCTGTGTTTGTTGGTCGTTCTTCGTCTACACTCGACCCTGGAAGCAGCGCAGATGCGACTAGAGTAGTCTCGGCCAACCTCCTCGTCTGAGCTACATTTTCTATAACTATGCCGGGCTTCAGCTCGGCCTCGGGTCGCCTCGCGGCACGTGCCTTTTTCGCCCGCGTCCTCAACGCCTGTGAACAAAACAAATAAATTTGTTAATGATGTGCCGAATTAACACAGGTTTTCCTAATGGCTGTTTAGAATGTGGAAGATCAATGATTTAAAGGTGATCGACCAGCTGTTATTCAACAATATATTGGTTAGGATCGGGGATGTGGTCCAAATAATTCATTAGATTTCGTGGTCCAATTGACCAAATAACATCTTTCAATGAATTAATCTTTATGTAAGGTATTGGTTGATATATAAAGTCAGTGTCACGAGCGGGATGAGGGAAGATTTGAAATGTCGGGTAAAGATGCAACTTTCCATTTCAATGTACCTTAGTGCAGTCAACTATCCTTTCTATATGATATTCAATTCGGGCATGGACGTTGGTTTCACCCTATACTTTTAAGTCTTTGAAAAGGTTGTGATTCATGCATGATGCATGGAACAGAGCCTTCTACACGTCTTCACCACCCACTATCCGGGTCATCTGAATGCCACAAGCCAAACCGGCTCTCATCGGTGAAGAGAAGAGCTCCTCATTGTTGAAGGGTCCAAGTGATGCCTCACTCGATGCCTCACCAGTAGTAGAACCTGATGAGGGACGTTAGAGACTAGGCTATTCTCATGAAGCCTTCTGATAACCGTTTTAGACCTCAACGTTACATTATTGACCGTTTGAAGTTGGCTACCTACGACAGAAGACGTTAATTGAAGGTTATGTAGTACGGCAAAACCAACAAAATGTCTCTAGCCGTCTTACATCACGGTCGACCACGCTCTTCTATGAGACTTCCGGTGGTCATAAACCGCTGTAGCCCATCGTGGATGGTAGAGAGAGGCATGTTCTGTTATGACACTAATCCGTCCTTGCCCAAAACATACTCCTGGGCAAAATCTTCTTGACTTGAAACCGTGATTTAAAAAATTGATAATGAATTGTTTACTCCCATTTGCTGTTTGATCAAATAAAACAATTTTTGTCGCCGAGAATCAAATAGATTACCCGACATTTGAAAAATGGCAAAAACGAGGGAAAATTCGAAAGGTAGGTTTTGATGGATGGGCGGTGCCCGAGTGGATCGAAGTCACGATAGCTCAAATGGTAGAGCAGCGGCGTATTTAGCAGAAGGTCGTGGGTTCGAATCCCGCTCGTTTTTATCTCATCCAATACCTTACATTACGATTAATTGTATCGGTAATTAACCAAAGAATGTTCTGGTGTTGAATCTACGCCAAGCTTTTGGTTTTTTATTTCCCCTTCCTCAGGATCACAGTCATTTTCGTTTACGTTGATTTTGTCTCTGATAATTTTGAAATAAGTGCCATTTATTTATTTATCTATTCATTGAAAACATTGAATTTAGTATAAGAAATGACAAAAAGAGTAAAAAAATATCTGCACATGTTGATAAGGAAAACAATTCTAAACAGTGACAGAGAATCTGTAAGTTGGAAAAGCAAGTGAATTTTTGATTTTCACTTACACAAATGAGCAATTAGAAAATGTTATATATATATGTATCCGTTGTAGAGCCGTGTCGAAGGTGCAATAAAACACCGACAGCTTCAACACCAGAACATTCTTTGGACCTCATCCCCGATCCTACCAAATATATGTTGTAGAATTTCGAAGTGTTAAAAAAAATTATAACAGCTAATTTGAGATTTGCTTAAATAACAAGCTAGCAACATAAAAGTGGTAATTTCTATATAGCAGTTAAAAAAAAAAAACAAGCAAAGGAATCTTTCACATAATATCAGTAGAAACAATATCAATTTAATCCTGACTAACATGTCCTGGCCTGCAAAAGACCACTGACCTTTCATATGAATCCCCTAAGCTTACCACCTTCAGATCGTCTACCTTGATGACATTTGGAAACTCCAATACGAACCACTAGACATGCGGACGCTGATCAACTAAACCGAATATTTAAATATTGTTCTAAAGCTCTTAAGAATTATGTTAATTTAGAAATCATGCGTTGAAACGATGAACTTTTTCATTAATATTTCGGTCAAATGGCTAAAGCAGCCGGCATCGATCGCGCTAAGTGCAGAGAGATCGGCAGAATTAAAATACAGCTGGGCCGTGATATTGATTAACTAGTTGTTCTTTAAAAGACGACATTAGCGCGTTAAGCGACAAACAAAGTTGTAACATAAATTCTCATTCACTACTAAGTTTCACCCGTGGGAACAGGCGCGTAAAGTGACGATTAGCAACAGACGTCGTGTGAGACACAAGTTAGTTGATTACAACATAAAAAAACTAACTATGAAAATTAGTAGCTAAGGAGTTTGAATGAGTTGAAACATGAGAACAAATCCTTGTTAAAATATGCAAATGTTCAATTTTTCCAAGTGATATTGTAGAAAAGTAGGCATGAAAAATCGGTGGATCCAGAATTCCTTAGCTAATAAGAATAACTTAAAATAATTTAAATGAAAGCACGTTTAAAACTTACTTAACTAAATTTATCAATCTTAAAAATTCCTGACGTCCAACAACCCAATGCGTGTAGCGGACGACGGGTCAAACCACTTTACCATACTTTCCCCTCACAATTATCAATTAAACAGTTATGAGCTCGGCCGGGATTGGAACCCAGAACAGTTAGGGTAGCAAATATGTGATAACCAATCGACGATCGCGGTTCCCAACTGATCAATTCATTTTAATTAGTTTAACACTATCGAAACGTCAATTGGTTAAATTGAGGGTCAGATATACTATACCATCCTTATATCTCCATAATTTTGTAACGTTCCAGTAGTCATTTAAAAAAATTGAATTTTTCTTCAAACTAAAGCACTTTGTACACATTCTTTATTACGTAATCCAAAAACCATACTTAACTGATCGCTGCTTGGAAGTAAGGTCGACAATGATTTGTCGGAGAGGAGCCAGCGTCCCAGACGTTTTAATTCATGGGAATATGCTACAAATTATTTACACTGCTGACCTCCAAAATTGACTTTAAAACTATAATGCAATCAAATGAAATTTCAATAACTTTTTATACCGCCGTCCAATCTAGACGATACCAGTCAACTTCCATATTCACCAAGTCGCATCCGGGAAATCTCCGATACACCATTTCATAACCCCACAACTATCCGAAACCTTTTCTTGAATGACGTAATTTTAGAACAAAAATAGTCAACTGAATCATACGTTCCTCTAACAATCCATTAATATGAAAATATTCCATTATGATCTCCATTCCGAAACTTAATCAAGTCTCAGTCATACGTCCTCCTAAAATCTTATAAAATCACTAGTTTTCGTGGTCCGCTGACCAATTAATATCTTTCAATTAATTAAAGTTTTTAGATGAGATAAAAAAGTCAGTGTCAGGAGTGGGATTCGAACCCACGATCTTCGGCTGGATACGCCGCTGCTCTACCACTTGAGCTATCGTGACCTCGACTGGGGTGTTGAGATGGGAAGTTAGTGCCCGAGTGGATCGAGGCCACGAAAGCTCAAGTGGTAGAATATCGGCGTATCTAGCCGAAGATCGTGGGTTCGAAACCCGCTCCCTACACTGACTTTTTTATCTCAACTAAAAACCTTAATTAATTGAAAGAATCTTCTAAAGGTTAAAATCGCCTAATACCTTTCATCGTTTTACACATCAATTCGTTTTCCGTCTTTGGCATTCTCCAAAACGACAAGTTTTACAGTTGTATGCCCTAATGACCTTATATAATAAGGACTGCTTCCCGATCCTTCTTTGACATGACCCCAGCGTTCGACAGTCTATGCGACAATTTTCTACCGAATCGATTTCTGCTTTAGAATGAAGAGGAACCAAGCCAACCTGGCGTCCAACAAGGAGCATTAACTTTCTATTCGTTTCAATATTTACACAGCGGAACTTCAAAATCTCTCCCACCCTAGCCTGCCAACCTATACGGCAGAATTATATACACGAATACAATACAAGCCACGGCTGATATTTCGGAACACTTCAAGCTCATGGAAACATAGGAAATGACCGAAGATGAAATTAGACGAAAACAAATTATTTTTAGGCACAAAAACAACATTGCTATAAACATCCACGAATCGGAACTACCGATATACTACTGGACACAACCTAAGCCGCTGTCATATACATACTAACACAAAACTTACGCGCGCGACACGACGATCTTGTTTACATCTACGATTTTACCAGTTTCATCGTTCTACATTCACCAACATTTAGATCTAATTGCCGACTCGTACACTCGGCATTAAATTGAAGAAACAAAAAAACCAACACCTGACGGTTGCACTTAAGCGAACCTTGAGCTTAGCGAATATTAGTCGGACCCCCCCTAACCATTCGTCCACCGAGGTACCTTATATTACTCTTAACAATAAAAATAATTAGATTCCATTTACTTTGACTTTTATTAAAACCTATGTGGCCATGGCCTTAAACGCTAAATCCTATAATTGTATCATCTTGGCTTGGACTACTAGATATTGGTTTTAATTTAACATCACAGTTCTCGTTTGAACAAATTCTCTGGTACAGGTAATACAGGAAGGTAGGAATGAACCAAGAAGAGAAAATAAATAACATTATATCAGAGACGTATTCTTTGCACAAAGGAAAACCACAAATAAATTGTAATCATATGCTGATGTAGAAAAATCTAGTCTATCGTAAATACCAACAAGAACTAATTATCAAGTGTAATGATTGTTCAGACCAAACATATGACAGAAATGTTTCTAAGTGAAAATACAACGAAATTAACTATTAATTGTTTCATTTATTGGACAACTTTTGTCTTGTATGGAGTGGCAACAATGTATATGCTAATGCTATCGTTCTACTAATACGAAAGTCTAGAGCTGAAAATGTGTTTTTCTTGATATTTACAACCTAAATCCTAAAAACGTTAGCTAGTAATATGTTAAAGAGCCCAATAAAGAAGGTTGGTAAAGGGCGGGTTAATGGTTTTAAAGCGTGCTTAAAACGAACCCAGTTAGTTTTTCTTTTAGTTTTTTATTTTGCCCACTTTTCCGGAAGCATCTTTTGTTTTGTGTATCATTTTAAATTTCGATTCTGCACATTTTTAATCGTCTTATCTTGTTTGGACTGTTAGAATTAGATAACGATGAAAGACAAAAAAACAGGAAAATTTCTTATTTTTATGTATCATAATTTTTGACTTAGTTTCATTAGAAAATCTTTTATTATAATCGCTGATACAACATCCTTCGCCTTTCCTTGTAGATAAGATTTTATTTAATTTTACCTTAAAGTATCAAACCTCAATCACCGGCCTTTCATATCGGAATATAAATTATTAGTCGTATGAAAAAGTTGTAAGGAATGTTCATCTTATCTTTTAACTTCCAGGCATTGGAAAAAATTTTTTCTTTACGGAAAATATCTTTTACAGAGATTAAAAAGCCTTTCATGATTACTTTCCAATATTCTAGTGAAACAGAACTACTTTGCTTTGAACGTCAATGTCAAACTTGACGGTTATTTTGTTGTAATTTTTAATCTTTTCTTAATGTTAAATTCTTGTTACCATAACGTGAAAACAGAAGAGCTATGCGGTTTAATGAACGAGGTTTTATGTTTTAAATTGTAGTTCGTGGGACAAAGCCATGTCTTTTTGTTTTTATAGTATAGAGTATTCAAGTTGCTACGATGAAACGAAATTAAATCGATTTTTTCACGAGAGTTTTTTCAGCTCTTATCTTAAAATGCTATTTTCTCCAAACATATTTAAAAAAAAAATCCTTTGTTTACTGGAACAAAGAAGGCCTGAATTTTTAGCTTTGTCTCCCCATTTATCAGTATATGTTCGTGTTGTTCGCGGGATCGGTTGCCGCTCGGTGTGAAAACTGGGTAAACAAAATATTTATTAACAACATGGCTATGCAGAGCGGTTTGGATGAAACAACGCAACGGGCATAATGTAACACGGTTTTTAATCAAATATCATGCTATAAACATTGGCCTCTCGAAATGCAGTCACCAGAGAGATTGCTCTTCCGAGCGGATAATTGCAGTCGGTTTACGTGTAGTTCAATCACATTGTCTATCTTCCCATTTAGTATTATAGTATTAGTAACATATAGTATTAGTCAGTCTGTATGCAACTATTTCTACACTGGGAAAAGAATGAATAATAATAATTACAATTAATTAAGGTTTTACAGTTTACATAAAAAAGTCAATGGCACGAGCTGGATTCGAACACACGATCTTCGGCTTGATACGCCGCTGCTCTACCCCTTGAGCTATCGTGACGTCGATCCACTCGGACATCAACTTCCCATCTCAACCACACCTTTTGAATTTTCCCTCCTTTTTGCCATTTTTCAAATGTCGTGTAATCAATTTGATTCTCTTCGACAAATGAAATGGCCACGGAGAGCCACAGATTCTATGTCACTGTTTAGAAATGTTTTTCCTTATCAACATGTGCGGACATTTTTTTACTCTTTTTGTCATTTCTTATACTAACTACAATAATTAATTAAGGTTTTTAGTTGACCTCGAGGTCACGATAGCTCAGGTGGTAGAGCAGCGGCGTGTCAAGCCTCGTGGGTTCGAATCCCGCTCGTGCCATTGACTTTTTTATCTCAACTGAAAACCTTTATTAATTGTAATATATTATTTGGTCAAGCGGACCAAGAAACTAGTGAATTGAATAATAATAATAATATTAAAAAATTTCTGTAATAATTTCTGTAATAAAAGTTTTTAAAATCGATTACTCCATACTAATTTCTGTCTCCAAATGTGCTTTAGAAAATGTAGTAAGATAAAGTTTGAAAATTCAATTTTTGATGGTTTGCGGTTTCAGATCGATCATCCGGAAAGTTCACTGTCAAACCCAAATTAAAACTACACGTATATCCACTCTCTAACATTCCGCATATACTTCAACCAATACTGCAAATGCAAATCTCTGTTAATTACCTCTCCATAGAAGTCAAAGTGAAAAAAGGCTAATTAAAGAAAATTAGAATCTCTAGTTGTAAATGAATAGTGTTCATCACATTATTACATTCTTACGGGGTTTTTTTTCATTTGTAAATGGTGGGATTAACGCTGAAATGGCTGGGTAACCACTTTGCCTTGAACGCCAACCAATGTTTTAATTTATGGTTCGAAAAAACCTGCGCTTACAAAAGCGAAACCTGCAGTTACAATTAATTAAGGTTTGAGATGGGAAGTTGATGTCCGAGTGGATCGAGGTCACGATAGCTCACGTGGTAGAGGAGCGCCGTATCAAGCCGAAGATCGTGGGTTCGAATCCCGCTCGTGCCATTGACCTTTTTTATCTCAACTGAAAACCTTCATTAATTGTATTACATAAATTATTTTGTTGTACTAACATGAAAAATATTGTAGTTTTTCAACATATTAAGAAATTATATATACATNATATGATTGAATATATAATATGATTGACGAAATTGTCACACTTTAGGGCGAGGGTGGAACAAACTCAAAATGAATTAATTTTCTCCGAATTCTGTATAATTTTCAATAATAATAGTGAAATTTTGTGGTTTAGCAAACAGTGTAAAACTAAAACTTCACAATAAAAATGGAAATGTTTTCTGTACCGTTGCTCCCAAGATATGGAACATGCCGTTAACAAACGTATTAAATTTCCGTAAAGAAAATTCTCGATCTAGATGTTTGTTCATATATGTTTACCCAAAATTGTGCAAATTTTGCGAAAACATCGTTGATTAATAACCCAATTATCCCGACTTAATTAATTGGAGAAAACAACGAAATTACGAAAAAAATTACTAGATACTGATTAATAGATAGGGCGAAAGGATTGTAAAAATTAAAAATCTTATACTTTACAATTTGTATTTATTAAATTAGTTTCCACGGGAAGAAAAAGAAATACGAGCAGTTGGTACTTCCTTTTTAGATGTTTCAAGGGAACGGCTGCTCATGGAATTAGAATGGAAACAAAACATCTGCTCAGCTTCCGGGAACTTGTCCTACTGAACCGTACGCCATAACCCCCTATATATATGGCAAGGTTTTAACGTAGTTCTCTGTCTCTGTCTCTCTGTCTCTCTCTCTCTCTCTCTCTCTCTCTCTCTCTCTCTCTCTCTCTCTCTCTCTCTCTCTCTCTCCTCTCAAAACCAATTATCATTATGCGCTAGTTTTTCCACATGAATGCACATAATACGAATTTATTTTAATTCAAAACGTAAAAACGAGTTAGTTTTCACGGCGTTTAAGATAGATTGGATTATACTCTGACAGGCGCTAGAGTCGTGAAGGTTTAGCATCAACGAATGCCGTGTTTTGTCGACTTTTAACGGAACTCTCTCTCTCTCTCTCTCTCTCTCTCTCACACACACACACACACACACACACACACACACACACACACACTCNGAGATAAAACACCATATAAATGTTACTCAGACATATTTTACTGTTAGTACTAACCATAGTTCTCTCATAGAAAATCATAGTTCTCTTCCCTCCCTCCCTCTCTCACACTCTCTCTCTTTCTCTCTCTCCCTCTCTCTCTCTTTTTCTCTCTCTCTCTCTCATTATTTCTCTCTCTCCTCTCAAAACCAATTATCATTATGCGCTAGTTTTTCCACATGAATGCACATAACACGAAATTATTTTCATTCAAAACGTAAAAACGAGTTAGTTTTCACGGCGTTTAAGATAGATTGTATTATACTCAAGCAGGCGCTAGAGTCGTGAAAGTTTAGCATCAACGATTACCGTGTTCTGTCGACCTTTAACGGAACTTTCTCTCTCATTCTCTCTCCCTCTCTCTAAAAAATATATATCTGTCTATCTAACTCTCTGGTTCTCTTTTTTCACTTTTGGATACATTGAAACATCTGTTCACGATGAGTTAAATTTTTATACGTTACGTTTATTCGTATTATAGCGACATTGAGTATCTAACACTCTACTCACACACACACTAGGGGTATTCACGATCTTTGTGTTAACACTGTAACCTATTAGGTCGTGTGAGATTTAGGAAAATGATGACGTAGACTTCCAAGAATCGGCTAGTTAACATTGCTCGATCTAACCGGCCAGGGCCAATGTTAGATGTTAGGCCGAAAATGTAGGCTATCCGTTAGGGCTTAGGTAACCAACATGGCAGCCATGAATTTAACAGCTGTTTTTTTTTTACACATATTTTTATTCTCAAATACGCATTAATCAAATCAGACCAATACATTTCTTTTGTTAATTTCTGACATGTCCTTATTCTCTCATTCATAATAGATACATCCCTTATGCAAGTTAAGTATGTCGGCACGAATTGATGCGTGTCATTTGTTATTTTAGAGTGCATAATAGCATTTTAAATGAAATAGTTGATTAATTTTCCTTTTTTATTAACTTTTGGCATCTTACATTTTAATACAAAAGAAAACCAAAGCAAACAACAGCAAGCCTTCAAGAACTGTTATAACTTTATTTTTGGTTCTTCCAATCGCCACGCAAGCCTTGCGGAAAAACTAACGTTTAACATGCTAAGAAACGAAGGGGGCGTTCACGATCTTATTGGACATATCTCTATTCCAGGTAACATGGGTTAACATCTTACAAACATCGTGAATACCCGTACTCTCCCCCAACAGGGAATATCTAACACATAAATTAGTAATTATGTCACCTAGTGTATCTACATATAGTAGGTGGTATAATTACTAATTTATACTATTGATATATACATCTCTTTTCTGTAGACTAGATCGATCCTGTCCTAGCTTTTTAGTGTGATTCTCTGTATCTCTGAAGCTCCGAACTCCCCTTGCTATCGTAGAATGATTAACACTCGGTCTCCTGTCGACTTTGCCTTGGCTCTATCCTTCCTCTTATAACGTTCTGACCCAGACAATATCAGGCTCACATAAATGCCTGACTTCACCTATTGGGAAAGGCTAATGATATAAAATGAAATCAACGAAGGTAAAAGATTGACTTAATTAACATTAGTCACAGCAAAATGGAACTGCTACCTTTTTGCAAATTAATCAGTACAAAAGTAAATAAACGAAGTAAACAAAGCAAAATTTACTGTTTGTTTTGACTACCATAGCTTCTAATTGTCGGCAACTAATGAAGAAAGACAATGGATTTAATTTTAAACTAAATAAATTGACTGCGTTAAATTTGTCCACCAGTGAATATATATCTACACTGATACCGGTAATTACGAATGAGCGAAGTTAAGTTAAACAATAAATATTGCTTTTTTTACTTTCTTTGTTTAATTATACATTGTGATATGTAGATTCATATTATTATAATATATTATATTTGTATTATTTACTACATTCAAAACCACATAATATCGATGCCACTTTGAATGTAAACGGTGATAAACGCAAGAGGAGGGGATATTTTCTTCATTATCTTTAAACTGAACATAAACACAACACAAACATTCATAAACACTGTATACATTTTAAAATCACAATATGTTGAAACATCGGAATAGGGTTGTGTTGCCGGACCCAAGACTACGCCTGTGTCAGATGATATGCCAAAGTATTGCCTGTATATGTCAAGCCTTCTACAATTAAAGGTGCTTGAACGTTATTCTATTATTGTTTAACGGGCACCCACTCGATCGCTTTCCGGCCAGAAGATACCATGTTTTATTCGTGAATCATCTAGTCTTGTCAGTAGGGCCTTTTCCCTTTTCGAAAAGTTCTCCGTCGAAGAGGGACAGACGTCTGTCTTAACCTGCCACAGTTTGGCAAGATAATTTCTGTTTTTACGAGCAGTGCGGTTTCTCCATTCTTCTTTTACATTTGAAACTAATAGCCTTAAAAAAGTTGAGGCGCTGAGGCGCACGCCCTGTCAGCTTTTTCGTTCCCGTGTATCCCTATGAGGCCAGGAACCCATGCCAACACGACTTTCATTCCATCTGTTTCGATCTCTTTTAATTGTTCTTTTATTTTCTTTACGTGGTGTTAACGGAAGCACTACCCTTCAGCTTTTGTATTTTGGAGTAGGTATGTAGTAAAAATCATTTACTGTTTGACTTTTTTTTAATACTGAGTGCGTTTAGTTCCACCGTGTACTCACTATTTTTAAAAAGATAGTTCCTACTCACAGTAAGTGGTTTTCAACGATCCGGATTTCGAGCCTACAGATCACCATCATCAGGTTGAATGAGCTGTACAACCAGGTCTCTCGTCATAAATTGCAACACTGAACCACAGGCCAACACGGTCACCAGTCCATCACGACGTTCAAATGAGAAGCTCCTTTTTAATGCTGCTCAAATATCACGTGGGAATTATAACAAAATCCGGAATTATAACACAATTAATATTATATAACTAAATACTGTAAGAAATTAATTATAAATTATTAATAATTTTTTAAAAATTAATATATATACCTATATACAGATATACCTATTTTTTAAATATATTTATTTTATTTAGTTATTTATTTACTAATTTCGTGGTCCGCTTGAACAATTAATATATCACAATTAATTAAGGTTTTTAGTTGAGATAAAAACGTCAATGGCACGAGGGGGATTTGAAGTTATCTATTTATTATTTTATTATTTATTTTATTAGTTATATCAGTTATTTATTTTTATTTATTTAGTTAGTTCTTAGTTTCAATTTTTATTTATTTCTTTTTAATTAATTACTTTTATATTTATTTTTTTAATTTTACTAATTAATAAAACATAAAAATTAAAATGATATTTTAATAATAGTTAGTAGGTTAATGACACTATTAACAAAAAAAAATTAATTAATTTGATTATTTTGTACGTCTAATATTATTTATGTACATATTTAAAATACGTCGTTGATCAAAGTCCACCGTATTATTATTTCATTTATCTCCATGTTCAATTTTACATTTTTAAATTCAAATTTCTCAAACCAATCAAGTTCTCTCTCTTTGTTAAAACTATGTAACAGTATTGCATTACAAGCGTACTTACTCTCAGTGGGAGTGAGTGGCATTTTTTTACATGTCCCTCTCTGAACAAGGCATACTCTACGCCCACTGCGGTTCTGGTCATCTCTATATTCGTCTTCTAGGGCTTCTGACTTGCACATTACTTTATATGCATAGTGGAGTTTTTCTTTAATTTGGCCATAGCCCACTGTAGGACGAAGGAGGGGAGTAACAAGGGGGCGTTAGAGTAGCTTTTTTGCCTTCACCTGGTTCTGCTCTACTTCCCGGGCCGCTAAAATCTTCTTAGCTCTTATGGCCTGTGGCCTTGTACGGTTCCTCAGGAGGGCGTACATTTCGCTGGAGTTAGGGTCGAAAAGAGTCTTGTGTAAGAAATGGCCTGGCTTTTCCCATTTGCTCCTATAATATTTCAGCATTATCTTTTTTTCTTTTTAGGGGGTGGGGGGGTGAACCAGTGCCTCTACGCAGATGCTATCAAGCGGGCTTGTCCTAGACGCGTTATCACTTATCTTAGCAGTGCATATTGTACGTTAATTCCGTTTCTTTTTCCAAATTGTTCTTGTAATCTGTCAGGGTTTTTTTTTTTAAAGAACGAAACTACGAATTTTTATTTATTTCGGGACTCCCACAAATCCTCTTCAGCGACAACCTCAAAGAATATATAGTGTCTAATTTTTCAAGGCATATTCTTTTTGTCGAACCGTAGGCCTTACAACCGTAGAATAATTTGTGGCATAGCAGCGTTTGAAAAGGATCAACAATACCTCCCTTTCAACTCTCCACCTGAAGTTCGACAGGTATATCACAATATTCTTGAACTACAAGGGGAAGAAAGAATACTTTCCGTTTTGTAATCTTTGAAAACTGGAGCAATCGCTGCTTATATTAACATCCCCTAAGGCCCGGGCAAAATCGATAGTGATGAAAAATGAAGTCTTCATATCATCTGGAAACTCCGCCCATTGAAGAAGAATTGCCAACCCGCATATATTTCTATATGCGTACATTTAAATTGCAACTCTGAATTGAAACCTAAGAGAAAACTTATGCCATTGTGTTTTAAATTTTTTTTCTTAAAAGAAAAGTACAAAATTTGTCCGTACCGCTCGCTACAATTTAGAAAAAAGAGCAAAGAACAAACAATAGGTTTGATTATTTTTGTTATTATTACCAGCTTTTCAATAGATTTTTATTAAAATAATCAATAACAATAGGCCTAATTTGAAACATCCAACCCATAATAAAAACAGAAAAAAAATATATAAATTACCGGTTATAATTATTTATATATTTATATTTCCTGATTATGCACGCGATTTTATTTATTTATAGAATAATTTTAAGTTAACCATTTCTATGGAAGTGAAGTGAATTGCCAAATTCATGTTGAGGCCAGGCTAAAGTGTTTCATTTCATGAATAATTCCTCTCTAACCTCCGCAAGCATTTCCGAAAGTGATCGTTAAGGCATGCCTGCTTATATCACACTGTTGCCTAATCACTGTAAAATTAATAACAATTTTTTATTATGTTTAAAAGAGAATTGTATAATAACTAAAAATATATATTTCTAAAATGAATAGATTGTTCAATTTCATAACAAACTATCATAAAGTGGTATAGGGCGCCGCATATTAATTGGAGATGGCCGACCGGTACTGAATCGGCACAGGTTCACTTATTGCGTCCGCCTTTATTCGCAGTTTTGTTGAACTACTCAAACGCATTTCAGCATTGTGCCTTTCTCAGTGATGAAAGATATCATATTTTAATTTACCATCAAATTATTGATTAATTCAAAAAATCTTGAAAAACATAGCGAATAATCTGAAATTTCGTGCATACTGGTCATTTTGTATGTCATTTATGTTGAATTTTTAGGCCAAAATGATCTGTAAAGAAGAACCTAACAATGTCTCGATTATATGTTCTCACGTGTTACGTACAATTATGAGTATTGCAAAACTTATTAATATTAAATATTATTAAATTAAATAAATTAAAATTAAATATTATCAAATTCGTAATGCAAATATTTAGTTTTAATTGAAACAGTTAGATTTTAGTTTTTATACTTAAAGTTGAGATGATGAATAGAACTGCTGTTGAACTAAGTGGAAAAAGTTCTTCGTGAGTTCACTACAGAAAAATTTCTTTCAGTTTTTGCTGAGCTTTCGACGATTATATCGTCATCATCAGGGCCTATTTATTATAGGTAGATGTAGCAGTTACATACTATACAAATTAGAAATAAAATTAAAAACAGGTCCAGACAGCATCTCACGATTTCTGAATAATTATCGATTAACGATCACTAATAACCACACATATCTTACTAGAACTCGATAAGAGTTAAAATATTTCTGGAGAAAAAACTGCATTTATAATCAGTTGACTAGTTTCCTGGTCCGCTTGACCAATTAATATCTTTCAATTAATTAACGTTTTTACGTTTTTAGTTGACATAAAAAAGTCAGTGTGACGAGCGGGATTCGAATTATTAATTCAATTATTAATTGAAAGATATTAATTGGTCAAGCGGACCACAAAATTAGTGAATTTAATAAGTTTAAATGAAGTGTGCACGCGCTGGTCGGTCGCAATAAAATAATTTTANAATTTTCAATTTCTTTACGTTTGTTACAATATTTAAATTGTTTTTTTAAGTTAGTAACACTACAATTTTTACACACTATTTCCACAACACACTATTGATAAGGTCCGCTACCCACTGGGGGAGTTTCAGATCAAATTTCGTAGGATAAACCATCGAAAAGAGAAACTTTTGTAGAGCGAAACAAAACACGTCTGATCACGTTAAACGCCATTGCGCGACCATAAAATAAAATAAAATAAAATAAAAATACAAAACAAAATAAATTCTCACTAGGTAACTGTGGCTTGATTTTCTCGACAACCAGGGAGGAGAGCCGTTTAATAGCTAGAACCTGCAATAACTCTGGCGAAAGATAAAACAGAATCCTAGTCTATTAATTACCTTAGGGGCTCCGTCCGAACCCTGTATGATGTGTCGCATTAAGGATGAGGGAGGAGACAATCGCGTTATTTTAAACGCGATAATTAAGAAAACGAAATTAAAAAAATGCTTCTTGAAAATAAGAGAAAAACTGAAAGAAAACTAAAAGAAAATCACTCGTGGAGGCTAATTAACAGTGGACTGTATGGAAGCGAGACGGAAGCGAACAGGACTAGAGCAGGATTAGGCAGCAACAGGACATGATTGTGGGGAGGGAACAAAGCTAGGATAAATTCTAGATTAGCGGCATTTCGGAAACAAATAAACAATTATAATTCGCGATTTTTAGCGCGAACATGAAGTATACCTTCACTAAGGCTCTCCGTGGCGATTTCATTTGTCGCCGAGAATCAAATAGATTACAAGACATTTGAAAAATGGCAAAATGGAACGAAAATTCAAAAGGTGGGGTTGAGAAGGGAATTTAGTGCCCGAGTGGATCGAGGTCACGATAGCTCAAGTGGCGGAGCAGCGGCGTATATAGCCTAAGATCGTGGGTTCGAATCCCGCTCGTGACCCTGACTTTTTTAATAAGATTATTTAAATTAGGTGAAGCTCAACATCTACATATTAAAAAGATAAGAATCAATTAAAAACGATAAAACCAACATAATATATAATTTTAAAAAACAACGTTGTCGTATAGGTTACCTCGGTTAACATACATGTAAGTACATGCCTCTTTTCTTACATTTTTCAGGTACATTTCGATAACACAGTTTTGATTACTTTTGCTTTTTATAAAATGTACTATAAAATGTATATAATTTGTTTCTAACTTGTACAATATGTTCCAACTGCTTTGTTTTCCTATAATAAATAAGCTCCGATGACGATATAATCGTTGAAAGCTCAACAAAAACTGAATGAATTGTCGTTCTGTTATGACCTTTTCCACGTAGTTTTTGTACCTAAAAAAAAAATTTATTAATCGTTTTGTGCCAATTACTTTATGTTTTACTTTTAAATATTTCAGTTTTATTTTATTTATTGCGAAATTAACATATGCACATGTTTTATATCGTCTTCTGTTCCTTGATTATCCCTTTCTTTCTTAATCTAATAATCTATGATTATTATATAAATTTTGAATTGTGCATTGTAATGAGTGATTTGTAAATTAATTTAATACATAAAATTTATGTTTTCATATCCAATTAACAATATCTTCCTTCCACTGAAAATGTCCTGATGGCACATCGTTTGATTGATGGACAAGTGACAGCAATAAAAAATATCTACAATGTAGTATTTTCTATTTTATTTCTTCACCATATAAAAAATGAAAGGTCAGTTATATTATCCCTAATTGGACATTACGCCAGAGCCATTGGAGAATTGGTTACGGACGTCCATATCTCTTAACCGGTAATTAATATTACTTCTGCGGCCGGGGTCAAACACAATAATCATGAGATATTACCACGGGTGTTGGAAACTTGTCTTAATATAACTTGTTAAACATTAATTACAGACCAAAACCCCTTTGGCCCGTTTATTGTTTCCTAACCCTTTATCAACATAGGGAGGGGGCAAGTCAAATAATGTCGGCTGACTCATTGTTGCGGAAGTGAGGTATACTGCATAATAAATTGCACCTATTCTAAGTTAAACATCCACCTTGATGCTGTACGTCTTATTTTAATTGCAATAATTTGATTAAGAGTCCAGTATTAATTGCTCGGCAGGGACTCGATCACAACATTAAATTTATTAAATTCACGAATTTCGTGGTCCGCTTGACCAATTAAAATATTACAATTAATTAAGGTTTTTTATATCAACTAAAAACCTTAATTAATTTTAAATTTATTATTGAAAAATTTAAAAGTTGGCGTATTTGATTAACCCAAATTAAAAATAATATTTTAATATATAAAATGATAGAAACCACTGTTTGTTGGGTAGTAATAGTAATTACGCACCGAATCGTTATCGTTGTGTAATGTTTCTGTTGTTTAAATTATACGGCAACGTTTGAAATTTGAGCTAAAATAGAAAATCTCTTATACTAAACAGTGTGATTAAGGATTTTTTATTTTTCGCCCAAACCCTCCATCATATTAAAACGATATGTATTTTATTTTTGCAGGTTATAGATAAACATTTATAGAACGAAAATTATATAAAATATCTTGTGCTGAATTTTTTTAAATTTTTAACAAAAGAAAAGGGGTAAAACTGTTGCATAAATTTAGCTTAGGACAAAATTTACGAATCAATATTTTGAAAAACCTACATTTTAAATAAGTAAAATACATACAAAAAATATATACTAAACTAAAATATTGGTTGTAAAATATTCAACTCCTTGTTTCTTTTTGCTATAACTTTGTCATATTTTTCACAATCCGATAGCATCATTGTTTTAGGCGGATAGAATCCTTTAAAATGATGTGTAAGGATGTAAGGGTAGTAATGAAATTTCAATTTTGAACTGAGCCTGAGGTACCCTGCAATTGTAATTGCACTGTGCATCAGTCAACAAACATTTATTGTATTTTATTATTTGTAGTATCCTTTTTTTTGTATTCCTTTCTTTTACAGATATACTTATATGCCATACATCCCGACTTTCTCTCTCTCTCTCTCTCTCTCTCTCTCTCTCTCTCTCTCTTTCTCTTTCTCTCTTTCTCCATCTCTCTCTATCTCTTTCTCGCTCGCTCTCACTCTCTCTAAAATCTAGTATAGTAGTATAGATTAAATGTTTAATCCGTCTGTTTTGTAGTAAGAAATGTAATTCCTGTCATTCAATTGGGCTTAATGCCCCATTATCCGACAGGTGCTTCGGACGACGGGTCAAACCATGTTACAATATTTTCTTCGTTTTATTCACAATAAAAATCCAAGAGCTATGCCCAGAATTGAACATAGGACAGGCACGAGTAAGACGCCCTAACTACACGGCCACGCGACATCATAATGGATAAATCTAAATAGTTGTAGTAGTGGTTGTGCAGAAAGAAAGAAAGAAAGGAGAGAGAGTGTGTGAAAGAGTGAGGTGTGAAAGAGACAGAAAGAGAGACAAGGAGAGAAAGAGAGTGTTAATATGTGTGAGAAAGGGAGAGTAAAAAGAAAGACAGTGTGGGAGTATATTTCTTATTTATGAACTAAGCACATTGTAGTCAATTTATCTATTAAAGTGTGTGGTGATTAGTGACCGTTAATCGATGATTATTCAGAAATCGTGAGATGCGATCTGGTGCGATGTCGGTTTCAGAAAAATATTTTCTTTATCGTACCAACGTTTTGATCTTTATTGGGTTCATCTTCAGGGCTCAGTGTTTGTTTTCCGTGTAATGTGCCATTCTTGTGTCATGTGTTGAGAGTGCCCTGAAGATGATCTCAGTAAAGATCGAAACGTTGGCACGATAAAGAAAATGTTTTTCTGAAACCTACATCACACCAGACCGCATCTCACGATTTCTGAATAATTATCTATTAAAAATCACAGATAAGTTCTATTTGGATCAAGTGCCTATGTCGGAGGTTTGAAGGAATTAGGATTTGAATTTATAGAGAACACCGGCCTATTTATTAAAAAAATATTAATTCCTATATATTTCTAATTTTATCTTAATAAATTCACATAGCAAACTAAATTGGTATTTTCATTATTGAAAAATGTTTATGTTTTCGTGTTAATACATTTGGAAAGTATTTATGTTATGTGTCTGTTTGTTTGATGTCTGAAGGGTGTGCTGGTCTGGCCAGTCTTAGCTCTTGTTGATCATCCTTGTTGTGGAATCAGTTGTGGAGACAACAGCAAGTGGAAGCAAACGAAGCCATCCATTGAAAAGAGAACGCGTTCCAATCATCAACTGCGCAATCAATCCTCCGATTACGGCAGGTCGTGTGTTCTGCACTCTGCCCCGACCGGGAAGCCTGCGATATTACCTCATTTCGCGACCTATCAAACAAGAACGGCATCTGTCGAAGCGAAATGTTTACATTGATTAATTTTCCCTGGCAAATACTGTTCGAAAGCATTGGAACGGTTTAATTAACTTGTTGATGCAGCACCGATTACAACCGCAGTTGTTTGTTTACTATCCAATCTATTAGTTTTGTGCACCGCTAATTCAAAAGCTTACTTGATATTTTTTATCATCTTAGTAATTTTGGTTATCATTTCTTATGTATTTAAAAAACATAAAATTTGATTAAGATTTTCAAAAGCAAAACAAAATTTTTAGTTGTTACAACAACAAAAAAAAAAATATTTTTATTTAACCCTAATAATGTAGTAATAGTATGTTATTTTATGACGAAAGCCGTTTGAGGCTCTCTTGTTGATGAGATTTTCTTGATGATTTTCTTCCCATTTTGTAAAATTAAATTAACAAATTTAAAAAAAATACACATTAAACGTGATCCGTAATTTATTTTAATGGCTTTATGTACAATTCATATTAGTCAAACCAGACAATATATTATCCGTATTTACATTGGGTGGGAGGGTTCATGAAAACAGGGCAAGAGGACACGGCGGGAATTGAACCCACGACGGCGGGGTCGACAGGCCTGGAGTCTTTCACACTAACCACTCGGCTACCGCGGTCCCCTTCGTAAAAGTTATGTGAGAAAACAATGTGGCGGTGTGCAAACGTGCGTGTTCCAACTCGTGCCAGTTGGGTATCGCTTTAAAAGAAATATAATTATTTGAAAGAACCACCCTGCAGCTCTACTACCAGTGGTAGGGGAAAAAACGGGCTTTTTATTTTGGTGTAACTAAAAAACCCACCTATAATGGTTTACATAACATAGTAATAATAAAAAGAATAGGGGAATCTAAAGAAATAGAGGAAAATGGGCCTTTCTGAAAATTATATCAATTTCATTCAAGGATCTATAATCCCCATGGTGTCTGTCTTAGAACAATAAAAAAAATAGTAACTGAACAAAAACACATATAATTTGCTGAAAACTATTTGCAACTTGCATACTCATGCAAGTTATAAAATATTGCAGTCATATAAAGAAAAACTAAAACTGCCTTAAAAAATAGAATAAATGAAAATTTCGGAGCCAAAATAAATGCAAAAGATTGTAGGATTTCTTTAGTAGTGGTTTTTTTATTAACGTTACAATGCAGGGCTGCTGGATTCGAACCCGGGATCTTAACCATGCAGTGCCGTGTCAGCGCCTAAACCGTTGCGGACACCAAAAAAACCTCCATGTTATCAGAGATTTTACCATTGCGTCATTGATATCGAGGAGGGGGTGCACATGGGTTAGGTTAAAAACAGATTGATTATGGTTACGTTTAAGCTTAGAATTGAGGTAAAGTTAGGTCATGTTATGTTTAGTGAAGGTATAACTGTTATGGTTAGGTTTGGGACAGAGTTAGATTAACTATGCTGGGGATATGGTAGAATAATGCTGAAGTTATGGTGAAAGAGAATGATTATTATTATGGGACGAGGTTTCGTTAGGGTTATGTAAGGAACGAAAGTTGTTCTGTTAAAGTTGCTTTCTTTATATTCACACAATTTATGTAGAAGTAGAATATTTTGTAAAGATTATAAAACATTTGTTTACACAATAAGAAGCTTTCACTCATTACTTCCAGAATAATTTAATTACGTTAAACAAAAGTACATAATATTTTTTATTACATTAGGGTTAGGACGGAGGACATACGTGTCATTGGCGAATACAGCTGCTTTGGAATGGTGCCAAAAGGGAAGGTCAGCGGCATAAACGTTAAACAGGAGTGGTATCAGTATACTTCCTTGAGAAGCACCAGAAATGATAGAAAAGAATTATAAATGAAAAGTAACTTTGAGCAACATATAAGTGAAAATAGATTAGCTGAGTTTTGACAATGACGTAAGGAAGTATTATTTTATGTTTCCATCACTGGTCTAGGAAATTTCCAGGGAAAAACCTCACCCTGGATGAGTAATAGGGAAAGCAACATATCATCGCTACTTTATTCATTCAATCTGAAATCATATTTCAACAGAATATTTGGTTTTGAGTTGATGAAGGGTATTGGTCTGTAAGAGACCCTGTAAGGGACCCTGTGTCTGTTCAACATGAGTTCACCGATACGCCGACCAATACTCATCATCAACTAATAATCCAGCAAGTCAGTCTACGTTACTTAAAAGGTATGTATATACAGCGAGTGTAGACAGACCTAGTAAGTGACCCTGTGTCGTCCATGATAATTTATTTTATTAATATTAATTATGTACATCCATAAACTAAATCTTAATTATTGTCGAAATTATTTCCAAAAACCTTTAGACAATGTTTTCAAGTAGTGAAGAAAAGAGGAAAACAATGAACTTTACATTGCAAAAAAATATTAAATTTCAAAACAAAGAATCTCAGGTTCATTCGGCTTGTTGAAGTGTTTTAACAATGTTTTTCACCGATTTTTCATAGGAATAAAAATGAACGCTGAACTCAAAGTTAGGCGGAAAGGGCGTAATCTATACTTTCGGTCTTGTTTTGAAAATTGGTTTCCCCTGTAACTCAATTACAAAGTGGGTCCGCAAACCATTTTGGCTGAAGCGAATGAAAAAAAAGTTTTGCCCCATTTATTCACGTTTTATGCCATTTAAAAATCTAGGTAAAACAGTTAAACGCTTCATTGGACCTGCATCCATTTTACAAAATTATGGTGCTTTGGTATAATAATTATTCAGAGATCGTGAGATGCGGTCTGGTGTGACGTAGGTTTTTAGAAAAACATTTTTTTATCGTGCCAACGTTTTGATCTTTATTGACATCATCTTCATGGCCTGGGGTTGATAAACATGGTTTAAATTTTAGAAATACATGCAAGATGTGAAAAAATGTATTTATATATATTGGTAGAAAATACTAGATGAAAAAACTAATAAAAAAACTAATACTAGAAAATTTTAGGTTAAAAAAATGAATTTATACAATGCTAGAAAATTTTAGATTCAATCAAAGTATTTGGACTAACTCAAAGTGTTTGTTTCCCGTGTAGATGTGTCATTCTTGTGTGTCATGTTGATAGTGCCAGTGAGATATTGCTGTTATATATATATATATATATATATATATATACGATGGATTTTGAAATTTTGAAGGGGTGGGGAAGGAAGATGATCTCAATAAAGATCGAAACTTAATTATTCAGAAATCGTGAGATGCGGTCTGGTGTGATGTAGGGTTCAGAAAAACATTTTCTTTATCGTGCCAACGTTTCGATCTTTATTGAGATCATCTTCAGGGCTCAAAGTGTTTGTCTTCTGTGTAATTGTGACATTCTTGCGTGTCGTGTTGAGAGTGCCAACACTTTGAGCCCTGGAGATGATCTCAATAAAGATCGAAACGTTGGCACGATAAAGAAAGTGTTTGTCTGAAACCTACATCACACAGGCCGCATCTCACGATTTCTCATTAATTATCGATTAACGGTCACTAATCACGACACAAAGATCGAAACGTTGACACGTATAGAAAATGTTTTTTTAAAACCTACGTCATACCAGACTTCATCTCACGATCTCTCAATAATCATTGACTAACGGTCACTTAACACCACAAATTTGGTAAAATGTTCTGCCAATTTTCCGTTAACTTTTTATTGATTCAATTGTTTTTATAAAACCGAGTGAAAAAATATATTGCTATAGCAACTACAACCGTGAACGGTATTAATAACCATAATTGTAACATTATTATAATTAACTACTCATTACGTTAGATGAAGAATTTTTATATATTGACAGTACTGTTTTGTATAAGCTAACTCGATTTGGAATGAATCTGTGAGCACTGATCAATCACTTTTTGTCATCAAATAATAAAGAAATAAAACATTAGTATATAATGAATTTACTATAAAATAATTTTTTTAATTATTTCACTCTAGTTTTTTTAAATATCTGCTCTCTCTCTCCAACAACGCCTCGACATCTGGGTACCATCACATCATGCTTTAAAAATGAAGGTCAATGAAAAGCAGTTCATTAATCAATTTTCTTATTAAGCAAAGAAAAAATAACCTTCTTCCAGTCTTTCATAACACTAAAGAACTCAGATCTCTATTGCATTCAACTTCCAATCCCAAATTCTTTGTATATTATTAAATACACCGTTCCTTGTCAGGAAATATACCATTCACACGAACCTAAGTATCCCCTACCTCCTAGTACTTGCCAAATCCAAATATCTTAATTTTCATTCCAAATTAGCTCCTCACACTAATCTATCAATAAATAGACTTCTCTATTTACCGTCGTCCCAGACCATGCTGAATACTTATTAACCTTTTTAAAGTTTTAGAGATCTAATGAAAGGAATATATTTCTCAAAAGCTGTACGAATCAGCTGTACCGACTGTAGAATAATGAAGTATATTTTCAGACAATTTTATTTATTGATATAATTTTGTGATGAAAATATTGGTAACTTAATTTATGGATGTACCCAATTAAAAAGAGTAAGTAATATTGGTTGGTTAATTTCAAGGCGAAATATTTCAAAAATAACAGCACGACAAATTAACATTTAGTTCTGATATTTTGGACATCCAGCTTAAAGAGTAAGTAACGAATGATAAAACCATTATCAGTTTCTTTTAATGCTTACTAATTAAAAGCTAATTTTGATTTAAAAAAAGGTTTTGAAGGATGTTGTGTAATCGATTCATTTTCCCTGATTTACGATGGTGTAGTGTCAAGGAATAATTATTTTGTTTGGGTTTGTGTCTCTCTGCTGGGTTCAATTCAGATTCCCTGAAAATTCATTTTTCAACTGGTAACTGATGTTATTATGTCAAGATTGTCTATGAAAATAATGAGCATCTCATTTCTGAGACATTGGCAGTCTCACATTACATACGTAATTTTTTTCTTAATTAACCTACACTTTCAAACCTGCCTTAATTAAGTAAATTTGTTTCTTGAACATGAACTCCTTTGAAATTCATCCAGAAGGGTTGAAATTAAAATTAAAATATATTTTCTTAATGTTGCACGATAAGAATCTTTCCTTTGGTGTTGCCTGTGAAAGTTTCATTATTGAGCTTTCAACCTTTGTGCCTCGCATATTTAATGTTTTCACTTAATTAATTTACAACTTTATTGCTGACTCTCTGAAGTTTCTCATGTTACTTTTCATCAGAAACAACAACAACAACGAAACGTTCAACTTTACTGTGCACAGAATTTTTATTCAATTAAGTACAATATTTATTTACAGTGTAAATTATTGACAAGTTTGATTTTTTAATCTGATTTAGGATGTATAAATTTAGTAGCTTAGCTATAGGTTAAAATTTTAGATAATAACATAGCTGACAATTTTTTTAAAAGTCTTTATTAAGTCTATGCTGCTTAGCTTCATATTTTTATCCTAGTACATAGACGCGGTAGCATCGGTTCTAGAAACCAAGTAATCAGCCATATTTCTAGACGTTATGGATGGTTTAGAACGAGTAGGGCACCGTGGCCTTGTTTTTCAAGTTAAATGTGTCCTCGTTCGTATTTACAATTTGGCTGTGTAATCTTTCTTCCTGGAGAGCTGGCTAAGTGAGAATCTGTTTCGATTTTACATTCATTATTCCGATCAAAACTGGTGTACCGTAGGGCAGTATTCTAGAACCAACCCTTCACTGAATCTACGCTACTAACACCCCTTCATTTTAACATCCAAATCACAACCTACGCAGACAATACGGTGATTCTACCTAATTAGTTTCTACAATTGTCAATCCTCATCCATCAGAATGGACCAATATAATACTCAAACCAAATCGTTAAATTTCTCAATTTCTCTTTTTCCTATCTCACCGCCTCACAACGCTATACATCCCTCAGACGTCAAAATCCAAAATTTCCGCCTCTCTGTAAAGACGTCCTCAGGTCAATGAATTCAAAGTTTGGACAACCAACATGACAATATTCAAAGCCCATTCACACCACTAACCCAAAAAATCAATTCGAATTTAGATTCTTTCTTTCTAATCGCTTGCAGTATTTACGTGTAGTCGACACACTATCATCTATCCTAGAAAACCAGCTTCATTGCACAGCAAATTTTTGAGTGTTACAGTCCCACTTTACACCGATTGTATTCCCACCTATTTCAACTCACAACTGTTATTATCAAAAACAATTCAATAACACGTAACAGCCCGTTACGGGGAGCGAGTAGGCATAAGCCCTGAAAAAGATGGTACTCGGGCGGGATTGGAAATAAATTTTTAAATAATTAATGTATTGAGAGTAGGGCTGAATATCGAGTACCCATCGGTCATGACCTAACCTATAAAAAATAATAAAATAAAATATAATAAAAAACCTGCCTCCATCCAACCAAATTCATTATCTTAGTTGATATTAAACCCACATACAAATATGAAAAGACAAAAACTCAACAAAAGATACAGTCTTCCGTAGTCAATATTCAAATAGCATATCCTCCACATGTTCTCGGACCCATTTTATTATTTTCCCAATTATCTAGTCCGTATTCCTTAAGCCAATGGAAGAGTCAGCGGCTGTGCAGTAAAAGGGTTTAGCAACACGTGTACGGAAAACACTCATTAGCCATACTTGGAATTACGCAGTCAAGCTGTGGGCTCGGCCAAATTCTCCAATATCCATCAAATCCATTCATTTTAATCCAATGCCCTCAACACACCATCAACGCTTCCTTTTACCATCCTCACATAACAATTGATAAAATCTTGGACATTTCATTTACCACTTTGCAATAAATTTTTCATTCTAGAATCAAAGAAAATACAATGGCTTCAACCCAGAACCTCTAGAGTAGTAAAAACGAGCCGAAAGCCCTAACCACTCATCCACTGCGGTTCCATGCAAATCCTAATCCCCAAAATAAAGCTTTCCTCAACTCAACTTGCACTATTTAAACCTCCACACCGACTTTGAGACTCATCTTGATTTTATTCTAGTTCCAAATAAAGTTACAGCAAGGGCTGGCTCCTATCCATCACGCCAAATATTCTGACAAATATCAGATCTGTATATACGTACTGTTCTTGTCAGTCAATGTAAATTTTTGTATAAATAGCAATACATAAATAAAAAATTATAGAAACCTAATAGTTAATAATTTTAATTACTGATAGATGCACGTGACCATCGCATTGTTACAATTATTTTGTTGGCTTAGTAATTTACAAAAGGGCAAACAAAGGAATTATGTTTTGTTTTACGAATGCCAAGCTTTCCGAACAATTGTTTTACAAAACAAAGAAGCAATGACGTGAATCATTATGTAAAAAGATACGCATACTCCGTACGAATATGAAAGCTCGTGAACAAATTGAAGTTTTTTAGTAATTAATTGTGTAAACACTTTCACGAGAAAACATCCAACGTACTCACTTACGTACCATTCTTAAAAACAAAAATTATATTTTTCGTTCTTGTTGTCTTTATTTTTATTCCGTTATGGACGCATAACGGTTTTAGTAAATCATTCTTGTTAAGGCCTTTTATAAGGGCGGAGAGAATAATTAGTGAGACTTATTTGTACGGTTATACTAAGTCATCCTATACACATTCCGTGCAAAATGATGATTAATTAAAATATTCCAAATATAAACACTACATTTAATATGGAACTGGACGTCAAAATGTTAGTGAACAAATAAGCCTAATTAATTAATTTAAACATTTTCAAAATAAATGGCCTAACAACGGTGTTTTAATTTAATAAAAATACTTAATTGACAGTGAACAAAATTTATTATAATTACGCAAGGTTAGTTTGTCATTTAGCTTGTATAAACCAACATGATTTATAGCATTTGTTTTACAAATACGGCTTTATTTATAATAAACATTTTATGTGTGGTGGTTCGTGACCGTTAATCAATAATTATTCAGAAAACGTGAGATGCGTTCTATTTTAATGTTAAATGTAAACAATGTTTGTAAATCCCAGGCCCTGAAGATGATCTCAATAAAGATCGAAACGTTGGCACAGTAAAGAAAATGTGTGGTGATTAGTGACCGTTAGTCGATAATTATTCAGAAATCGTGAGATGCGGTCTGGTGTGATGTAGGTTTCAGAAAAACATTTCCCTTATCGTGCCAACGTTTCAATCTTTATTGAGATCATCTTCAGGGCTCAAAGTGTTTTCTTCTGTGTAATTGTGCCATTCTTGCGTGTCGTGTTGAGAGTACCGTTGAGAGGGATGATCTCAATAACGATCGAAACGTTGGCACGATAAAGGAAATGTTTTTCTGAAACCTACATCACACAGGACCGCATCTCACGATTTCTGAATAAAACCATTTTATTTTTACAACTTTTTAAATTAGTTCTGTAACACAGGTTTTTAATGTTTAGTAATGTATTTTATTTTTAAAAAAAAGAAGAGATTTATCTCTTGTGTTGGAATCCATCTAACACCTGGACTTATTTTTTATTTACAATCCTAGACAAAGGAAATATGTAAAAATCTCGTACATGCCATTTTCAAATAAAAAATATTGAGATTCCCTTCTCAATGGAATGAATATTTATTTTATGCGAGATTAGTACGGATAGAAAGGAATCCGCAAGCGTCTATTTAATACAACCCAACCGTACAAAAAGGGCCCGGCCGGCTTGGTTTTCTTACAGTATACCGCAGGAGAGGTTGACAAAGGGATCTACCTAAATGTCTCCTTTGGCCTTCTGGATGAAAACGGGCTCTTCTTTCTTCCTAGCCTTTACCGAAGACTAATCCAATGTCAGGTCCGATTTGCAAGACATTCCTTAACCGAATTATTTATTTTCATCCCATCCATGCTTTCTTCCTCATGCCCCTCTGTATTTCCGTTGTTTTTAAGTATTACCTATTTAACTTTATTAAATCGTAACACAAAAAATTAATCAATTTAAGCCCTTATTAAAACATCAATATTGAGGTAATTTTGATATTTAATTTAATTTCAGTATATCATATTCGGGTGTCGATTCAATTCAAAACAAAATAATTGAACCTGTCGAATGTTAAAAAAACATGTCTTAATATTAAGTAATTACAATTTAAAAAACAAGACGATATCAAAATCGTTAAGTTCTAAATCTTTAATGGATATTTAAGTTTTCTTCAAATGACTTGCTGTATTTTTTCAATTCTAAAGATTGGAAAACGATTTTAGAAAAATGCAGAATCTTATCCAAAACAGGATTGAGGGGTTTAGACATACCAATTTTAATAGGACTCATAAGCAACTCAATTTTTTATTAGAAAGTGATAGTTTTACTTAAAAATATATTAATTTTTATGTTATTACTAATATTATTAATAATTTTTGAGGGTGCGACGTGGCTAAGGTCATTTCACGCCCTAATATTTAAACCTTCTATCTTAGAATTAATTAAACTGTATTTAAGGTATTGGTTGAAATGAAAAAGTCGTGTCGCCGAGAATCAAATAGATTAAACGACATTTGAAAAATGGCAAAAAGGAAGGAAAATTCAAAAGGTGAGGTTGAGATGGGAAGTTAGTGTCCGAGTGGATCGAAATCACGATAGCTCAAGTGGTAGAGCAGCGGCGTATTTAGCCGAAGATTGTGGGTTCGAATCCCGCTTGCGACACTGACTTGTTCATCTCAACCAATACCTTAAATACAGATTAATTAATTGAAAAATGTTATTTGGTCAATCGGACCACGAAAACTAGTGAACTTCAATCTTAGGTTAGCTATATCCCTTCTGAATTCAATAAACCTCAGACTCCAAACCATCACTCATAAACTAATTTTTCCTATTGCCATGCAAAGCTTTATTTCTTAAAGTATTAATTTGGAAGGCCAAATTTATGCAAAAAACACATTTTAAATTATAAAATTTATTCCTGTTCTTTAATTATAATTTCGAATTTTTGTCCATAATTTAAACATTTCCCATAACAATTGAATCAACAAAAAGTTAACGGAAAATTGGCAGAACATTTTACCAAATGTGTGATGGTTAGTGACCGTTAGTTATTGATTATATGGAGATCGTGAGATGCGGTCTGGTGTGACGTAGGTTTTAGAAAAACATTTTCTTTTTCGTGCAACCGTTTCGATCTTTATTGGGATCATCTTCATAGTTCAACATCTTTTGTTTTCTGTGTAGATGTGTCTTTATTGTGTGTCGTGTTGACATGCTGGATCCACTTATAAATATTGACACGCTTATAAATATAGAAATAATCTATCGAGTGTACACACTGTTTTAAAGTCTAAAGAGACTATTGGCTCCCTGTCTAATGTTGTTTAAAGGATGTCCTTTGATGGTTGGATGGGTCAAACGAAGCAAAAAATCAATGTTACAATGAACCACCACAGATTGCATGCATAAAAAGATAGCCATCTTTTCAAATTCTGGGTCGAGATGTTCGTTTTGAGATTAGGCTTGTATTGGAAAAGGTACATATTCATGAAACACAGAACGCCTGCAACATGAAAAGTGACAGACTAGGTTCCATCTCAACATTTTCGGGATTGATAGAAGAGTACAAAAACGGAAAAATTAGAGGGCGAACAATTGGAGGCACACAGAGCGTGGTAAGCTTCACTGATCATAGCAGTCAAACCCGTGGCGACGGGAATCGTCGCTTTCTCCCTCATTAATTTTAATCATTCATAGTTTCTATAAATAGCTGTAATTTTAGTTTTAAATATATTCTTTGTGATCACAAATGTTACGGATTTTTAGCGAAGTATTGTTTAACTATATTATAAATATTGTATGTTAATAATTACTTTTAATTTTATATAGATGTCTATTTTCACCGTCAAAAGTATAGTCGAAAGTAGATTATATATGATATGTTTGGTACTGAAAACGATAATAAAAAATAATTTTTACTATCGTGTAAAAAACAAATAGTTTATATTAAGAAAATATTTGATTATACTTCTGACATGAAATTAGGGTGGTTTGTAAATGGTTATCATCTTTGTATAGTAATTTTATAGATACTAATTGTTTCAGGGATGTGGTCAATGACACTATGCAACAGTAAATATTCGGTGGTCGATACTTCCATATACAACATTTAATAATTTGGAAATTTTACACAATTCATCTCATAAATCGCATTCTAACATACAGTGTCTCTCAAACGTATTCGTAAATTATGTTATATATTATTCTCATGTTTTTTCTTACTTATCAATGACATTTTGTCTCAGATTTTTATATAGTTACAAGGAACAATAAGGGGAAAGTTCGAGATAAAAAATGAAAACTTTTAAATACAATTTTTCAAAAATGAAACAAAAATTGGTAACAATGATATTTTTGTAAATTGTCAAATTCATGAAAGCAACACATGATAGCTCCTGCCTTATTTTTTATTGGATTGGAAAAAAAACCGATACTTGTAAATTTTTATTTTTTCTTTATTTTGTTATGTACCAAATGTTTTGGTCTAACTTACCAGTATACGTGGAGACGAAATAACGGCTTAAATGTATCAAATAGGAAGATACTCATCAATGTACTTTTTGAAAGGGTTTCGGACGTTGAATTCAACGGTGCGAAAGGGTTTGATTTGTGGTGATCGTTCTCAAGTTAATTGCAAAAATCTTTTTCCCAAAATTGTTTCTCCGAAAAACAATCCTATTTCTTCAACCAAGAGCGAATTTATTTATAGTTACGCTTTATTCCGAAATCCTGGAGAGTTAGAACAATTTTTTTCATGGGAAACATCTCCCAGATTTTTTTTTCCAAAACTCCCCATTAAAAAAATAATATAAAAATAAAAATCGAGGAAATAGATGTTAAATTAATTTACGTAACTATTAGTATCACTGTTGTTAATATATTATCGAACCTTGTTTTGTGACAATAATACAATTGACAATATTGCTATCGAATGAACTATTTTAAACTTAGTTACTCTTACTTTGAACCACCCCATCATGTTTGAAAGAACACTCTGGATCAAGAGATGGCCTTGAAGAAACTACGACTTTAGATACTGTGGGCAATACTGTTACAGTCGTTGGCAATGTTGGGACTGAATCGGTATTCCAGAAAATTTGAGATCAAATGTAAAAAAGCTTAAATATGTCAATCTGTAGACATGTTTAAGATTGCTTTCCCCCGATGACGCCATTACAATAAGTCGAAGCCTTGGCAGCAACAACTGAATTTTTTTTCTTCAAGACAATACCGTGTCCAGGATGTTCCTCAGTGAAAAAGTTGTGTATAGTTTTCAATAAATTAATCTTTAAGTAAGGTATCGATTGTGTATACTGCTAACATTAAAAACAGAATCTACATAAGGTACCGAACGTCATGGCCATTTTAAGTCATATTATCCAAATTTACAAAAGCATCATCATACAAACAATTATATATAGGAAACAATTATATATAATATATACATAGGCAATACTGTTACAGTTCGTGGAAATGTTAGGACTGAGTCGGTCTTCAAAGAAATTTGAGATCGCCTGTAAACTACTTAAATACCTGTAGACATATGTAACATAGACATATTAGAGAACTCGGAATTAGGCTCTACCGGTCTCTCTGAGAGGTAACAAAAGTTTTTTGTTTGTAAATTATTCCGACTTCTTTGTAGGTCTTATTTGCGAATTAATAATTTTGTGAATTTTGCTTCGAAATTCCTGCTGAAGGCGTCATCGACGGCTGAGAGCTTGACACAGGAAGCGGTTGTTGTTTTCTTTTTCCTCCGTGGCCTTATTCCCGATTGAAACAAAAACTAATTAATTATTGAATGCTGATCATCTATATCAAGGAAAATTAACCTTAAATTTAATTCAAATGTTTTTTACGCCTGCTATTAATTCAGATTACAATTCAAAAGAGATCACCTCCATTTTGAAAGCCACCAAGTATCGACGTGTGCAACGGTGTATGTATATATATTTATATGATAGGAGATAAAACTGGTTCGTGGGAGTAAAAACTCGGGGTGTACAAAAACCTTTGTATGAACGTTGTTGAAACATTTTGTTTTCACTTTTTTTATCTTGACATTGTATGTTAAAGTTAAAAAATTTATATAATAAAGTAAGGATTAACAAGAAATTTTTGAAAACTTCTTTGGGCTTTATTATTGTACACTCCCAAATGAAGTCTACCACTTTTTTATAGAACAACGTTCTCATTTTATTTACGTGAAAATTGTTTTAAGTAAAACCAATATTAACGTAATGATTTAAGCATGAAGATTAAGAGCGTGTGTGGTGATTAGTGACCGTTAGTCTAGAATATTCGGAAATCGTGAAGTGCGGTCTGGTGTGACGTAGGTTTTAGAAACATTGTTTAAATTTAACAAATGCATGTAGGATGTGGAAAAAGTGAATTTATGTTTTTATTAATTGTTGTTTATGTTGTTAAAATTAAACAATGTAAATCCCAGCCCCGGAAGATGATCTCAATAAGGATCGAAACGTTGGCACTACAGAGAAAATGTTTTTCTGAAAACTCGTCACACCAGACCGCATCTCACGATTTCCGAATAATCAGTTTTTAAGAGCGTCTAACACACCTATTCTTTTTTCTATTTTCGCTCCTTTCTTCATTGAATTTCTGTCCATCAGATTTTCAGAAGATTTTCGTTTCTTTAATAAATACAAATCTATTCTCAGGGGTTGGTATCTATTTTTTTGGTATATTTTTTCGCAGAATCGGTTTCCTAGGTACCTACGAGAGCATTTTCCGAGCTTTCCAAAGACAATTTTATGAGAACGAAACTCCGGTTTTTTTTATTTATTTATTTATTTTTTTTTAAAGAAATAATCTACATTGGTCATATGGTTACATTCCCATTTTATAAAGTCGGATTTTACAATGTTGTTTATCTGCGTCACACCTTTTACAATAGAAAGTATGCAAAGACTGTCGTTTTATCATTGCATATCGTAAACAATATCTTTCTCCTTCTTTCTGCTCTTGAGGTATTCTTTGACAATCGCTAACCTGGTCATTTCACGCTCTTCTTGACCTGCAGTTGAGCAGGCTTATTCTTTGGTGTCCAGGGGTTTCTCCATTTTTATGTTACTATGTTTCATAACCATTGTTTTAAACCTGCTGGGCTTACAGATTGGGATTAATGTCTTAAGAATCTCGTCGAAATTATAACAATTACAAAAACTAGCTTAATTTTTCAATCAATTAATTATACATATATGTATTTAGTATATAATTGACGTATTAATTATTTTAATTACTTATACTTTTAATCTATGGTGTTGGTTGAATCCTGCTCGTGGCACTTGATTTTTCATCTAAACCAAGACTTTAGCTTAAACGTATAATTAATTTTAATGGGGGTTCGCAATAGCAGCGGTCGTATCAACCCCCGGGGTGTCGATGTTTTTGAGGAAAAAAAACAACAATTTGCAAGCATGTGAGTAAAGAAAAGGGACCTTTACCTTACAATGATGAGGGCCTTAATCGTTGTGCCACCACGTCCAAATGTCAAAATAATATTAAATAAATAAAAAAAATCACCTGAAATCAGATGAAGACCTTTTGTACGGTGATGCAGTATCTGCTGACATAAATGCTGGATTCTTTCATTGGATAAATCAAGATTAAAAGACGTATCTACTGCAATCGTCAGAATTTTGAATAAGGAAAGGAGCAAGGATGAATATGTGATACGGTTAAGCAACTCTCTAACAAATTGGGGTTGACATGGGTTAGTCCACGATAAAAGCAAAGAAAAAAAAACGCTTTGATCTCTGAACGAAAAGCAGTTGGATCAATTCGTTGTATTACCTGTCCTTGAGTATCTTATGAGAAAATCGATTTGGGGAAAGATAATGCTGTTATAAAAAATCAGGCATTCAGTGTCGTCACTAATCCACAATTTTAAAAATATAAAAGGAAAACAGTTTTTTTTTGTTAGACTTTAAATTAAACACATTGGTTATTATCATAAAAATACCTTTCTAAAACTTTATAAAATATAAATTTTTCATAATTTGGTCAGCCATACGACATTAAAAGGTTTGTTATGACAAACTGTATATTTTTCGTCAGTTAATCTCGATTTAATACGAAATAGTAACTTTTATCGTTTTCTAATTTACGCTGAAACTAAGTACATCTTTGCGCGGGGGTTGCCGTTCGTTTATGGAATTTTGTCCTTACAATGACTGGAGGGGCAAAGAGAAGCTGGAGTGGTTTACCTTAGTTGTATCTTATTGCTGCCCTCATATGGTTTGGAAGAAAAGCAAACAATTTCAAAAGGTCCCCTTTTTGAATTAAGACTGAGGATTAAGTTGCTCGGAGGACAGAATGTAGTTGATGGGGCGGTATTGTTTCGTCCTTAATACAGCCTCCATGTGGTGGCGAATTGCCTACTGAGAAAACCTTACCAAGGCTAAAAGCTCTCATCTCTTCATTAAATTTGGCAATCAACGTATCGTTGAGACGGCAGAATGGGTAAAACAAGAACAAAAGAAAAACTAACAACTCGGCCCATTCTGGAGAAACGACTTCGTCTATGACACCTACATCGATTCATTAAACAGATCCAACGAAATTTTTCTCGGTTGCTCCATATAATTTTACAGCACAAAATAAGTACATTTCAGTTGTTTATATAAATAATTTTATATACAAATAACGCGGAGCATGCATATTAAGATATTATTGATCAGCGAAACTCATGCATACTGAACCATTCATGTTTAAACCTATAAAAAAAATCATTTAGGCATATCTGCATAATATCATATTAACTGTTTTTTCCTTCTCCAATTGCGAACTATATTTTGGTTTAGCCTATTGCCACAAAAAATATCTATCCAAAAAAGGATCTAAAACTTGATGAAAAAATATACCAGGCATGAGGTACACAAGGACAATTAAAGAAAGGCCATCTGCAAAAATTTCTTTAAAAAAATGCAAATTTCAGCTCAGTTTATGTTGTGTACAAACCAATTGAACTTATTTTGGTAATGATATTTGAAAAAAAAGTGAATTTTACCCTATTTTTAGAAATTAAAAGAAACTGTAATTACTCCAATGCTCGAAAGTATGGCTCCTGCCAAAAAAATATATAGTATATATCATTTTTTTTTAAGTTCAGTGCTTTTTGAGCAAATTGGACGGTATACGTTGACACCTTGTATACACTGCTTACAGGTGTGTAAAATACAAAAATGTTTGTATTATTGATAAACATGAGAAAATGAGCTAACCAAATTAAAGCTTTAAGTAAGCGTAAAAACCCAATACATTTTTTTTACATTAGATTTGTTTTTTATAGAAAGTTACATGTTATTTATTTTCTTTACCAAGCTCATGTGTAAATAACATGTTCTATAACAAAAAATAGTTTATTATAATTTAATTCACCAGTCATTTAATTCATCTGTCACCTTGGTGAATTTTCAACTATGTTACCAAATAATCCATATATCTTTTGCGGCCATAATAGACCATATTAACTATTCTATTTATCTAATTTCTTCATCGAGATGAAAAAGATGAAAAAAAATAAGCCGGAGAGGGTTACGAAATAATGTCGATATTATTACTACGATTATCATTTTAATTATTTGTCACATTTTAGCCTTAATTCATTATTATGAAAATTTATTATTTGGTATGTATTTAGATTGCTTTGCAGAATAGATACATGAACCGTGTGTTAGGCTTAAATTATGAACGTCACTGTGTTTCCATGGCAATAGCAATCAAAGAAGCCTGGGTCACAGCGGTGTTATCTGGTTTACTCATTCTCTTTATTTTATTGGTTTATTGGTACTTAAAATCACAATGAACACTTGTATTCGCTGAAAACAACAAGTGACGCTAGTTTAAAGGTTTAACGAATGGTAACCGAATAGTTGATTACCGTATCAATATAACTGTTGTTGATAATTCATTAACTCCCTGTGCCCAACATTATTCAACATCGCGAACAATTCTCTCACCTCAAAGGGCAACAATACGATATAGTTTGGCACTTGAATATTGTAGTTGACCTTTTGGTTCATGACCCGACCCGAATTACAAAATCGTACTAATGACGATTGATTTTCGTATTCTGAATATAATTTCTTCTGAATAACTTACTTTAGAAATAGATAAAATCGATTAAAGTCTAATAATAGAAAAGGCTGTTTCCAGCTGTAATTCTCACGTTCGACGCAAAAGACGAATTATGTGTTTTATGATTCGTAGATTTATGTTCTTCAATAATTCATGTATAACCAAATAATACGTATTAAAATATATGTGATAGGTTTTTACAGTCAAAACGCTGACACATTCCACTGCACCCGGAAGACACACGTTTTGAGAAACCAGCCAAAGCTTCATTCAATACGAGAAATTAAGGGACAAAGAGGACGCAGGAAATCGTCGTTTATGGCGATATGGCGGGTTATCGGAACAAAAATTTGTTGAGTTGGCTAAGGCTGTAGTGTTGTGTTTATCAAGAGTTTTGGTTGAGATAAAAAAGTCAATGTCACAAGCGGGATTCGAATCCACGACCTTCGGCTAAATACGCCGCTGCTCTACCACTTGAGCTATCGTGACCTCAATCCACTCGGACACTAACTTCCCATCTTAACCACACCTTTGGAATTTCCTCTCATTTTCGTCATTTTTTAAATGTCATAATTCTTTTTACTGACAGTTTTGTCTCAACGAAAACCTTAATAAATTGAAAATAATTTATTTGGCCAAGCGGACCACGAAAACTTTATTTGTTATCTGTACAGAATTGTATACTATACAAATATGTACACATGAATGATAACTCACACAGCGCAACACTAGCACTAATGCCAGCACTGCACCGGTAGAATACATGCTTTGAGGAGCCAGCCATTGCTGGCACTCATTGAGTATGACTAGGTGTCAAGGAGGTCCCGAGGCCATCGTCAGTTGAGGTGACGTGGTGGGGTGTCAGGATGGGAATGAGTGGATACGGCTCGAGCACTATAGTTAGGATGGTCCGAAAGGTTGGTATGGAAGGTTGGGAATCTGGACTGTATTAGTTCGTTAACAAAAGGAATGTTGAGGTCTTTGTGGATAGTGAGGTTAATGACATAATAAAGTGCTTTGACAATTTGTCTAAGGACTTTCGATTGGAAGGACTGGATGCGCTGGATATTGGAAGGCTTGTCAGTGCCCCACAGTTCTACTCCGTATGTCATTATTGGTCTTAGTAAAGTCTTGTATAGTGTTAGTTTTGTCTTAATTGTCAAAGTCGATTTCCGTCTTAAAAGTCTTCGTAGTAGTCCAAGTCTTGTATTAATTTACTGTTTTTTAAGTCTTGTGTGGGGATTCCACGTTAGTCTGCTGTCGAGATATAGTCCCAGGTATTTGACTTGAGTGGAAATCTCTTTGTTGTAGATGTACAATGGAGGGCAAGACTGCTTTTTCAGCGTAAAAGTACACTGAGTGCATTTTTCTTCGTTCCTACGAAACCTAATAAAATGTAATAAGCAAAATGAAGTATACTCCACTAAAGCTCTCCGTGACCATTTCATTTGTCGCCGAGAATCAAATAGATTAAACGACATTTGATAAATGGCAAAAAGGAGTGAAAATACGAAAGGTGGGGTCGAAATGGGAAGTTAGTGTCCGAGTGGTTCGAAGTCACGACTGCTCAAGTGGTACAGCAGCGGCCTATTTAGCCGAAGGTCGTGGGTTCGAATCCCGCTTGTGACACTGACTTTTTTATCTCAACCAAAACCTTAATAAATTGAAAAGAATTTATTTGGTCAAGCGGACCACGAAACCTAATGAAAAATTTATCAAGAAGTTGATATAGAACTGTAGGAAGCGGGGTCAAATCAGTAGGGGGTAGTAAAGTCGTTATGGATAGTAAAGAGGTTTGACAATTTGTCTGACCACATTAAAAAAAAAAAAAAAAACGATTTGAAGCACTTGATATTCCATGGCTAAGAAACTGAACATTCCACTCATGACCAAAGTTGTCTCAGCGATATCTTGTATGGTAACGGTATAATCTTGAAATGTTCGTAGTTTTCGACTCTTATGGATACCACGTCAGTATACTGTCAATGAATCCTCAAGAATCTCACATGATTGGTAGTTCTTTATTAATAGTGTACAGCTAAGTGCAATATTTTTTCTAATGCTTCTGTGTACATTCATTTTTTTCAGTCTTACACTCCACGGTTTGCATGAATCCTTGATAAATTCAAGGTTGCACGTTCGGTTAAAAAGCAAAATTTCAGTTTATTCCGTGTGAAAAGCAATGGTATTATTAGGTTTCAGAGGAAAGAAAGCAGCATAAATAGTACAGAGGAAGGGGACTAACAATGATCCCATGTGAAACGCTTATTAGTCTGAGTATTCGTTATATCATTCCAGAATTAAGTAATAAGTGGTCCATAGGACGTATTTAAGTTGATAAAGAATAACTTGATTTTCAATAGTTTGCTTCTAGGTATAGTTCCGAGTAATTTACGTGGAAGTATGTACCATATTGTTGTTGATGTACACCAGTAAAAGAGGTTGATTTTTTACCGTGAAGTTGTACACTATGTACGTTGATCCTAACTTAGTGCACTTTTTATACTAAGGTGTTCTTTGAGGAGGTTCGGTAAGTCAGTAGTATAAATGGGTCTAGGAATTTTCCTCCTGAACCATGCCAGCTTGAATTGATCTAGTTTCTTAAAAGCGGCAAATGCAAACTGAAACAGGATTCTAGGTAAACGTAGAAAGCGTTTTTAGAAAAACCATAACTGCCAGGACATCACATCTAATCACATCCAGGCATGCACCCAGGCAATGATGTTTGTATGTTTGACCGAAGAAATGGTATCAACCAATCCGAAACATTGTGGGGTCAAGGGGAGGATTGATAGGGATGGAATCTGAATTGGAGACAAAGTGGAATTTTATGTGAATCGAGTTAAAAATAAATAACTATATTTTATTCCATTTGTATGAAATCTCTTCTAAAGCACGCTAATTATAATTGAAATAAATTTATTACAGTTAAACTAAGTTACTTTATCAAGAAAAACATTTGGGAGATAATTATTCTACCCTAACATTTGATTAATATATAACTTTTTATTCCGTTGTTCAACTTATTTTCGTTGGTTTATGTTTAGAAACAGCATTGCTGTTGCCATAAGTGCTGTTTCATAATCCAACAATGAGCAATTTAGATTTTCAATTCCCAGTTGTTCTATTTATCAGTATAAAATCGGTGAATTTTCCAATTCCTTTCTAACACTGTCGCGCCGTGACTTCATAATTATTTCTCGTGAGGCCGGCATCAAAAATTCACGATGAAATGTAAACACATCCGCTGGGTTGAATACAACTCGAGCACGGTCTCGGTGGGGGATGATAACGAATTTACAACTGAGGAAATGAAGGACAATGCTCCCCGACAAAAGAGCCTATTTAAGATCCCGGCTGAAAGAGAACAGATCGTTTTTCATATATTTTTTTTCTTCTGCGCATAACAAATTCACGCAAGGCCCCACTTAGATTCTGAGTAGAAATGCAATTTGTCGAATTAGCAAAAGAGCGGGTTTCTATAAATCAAGAAACTTCATTAGCACGCCCCAATTTAGTTGAAATGGCCTGGTGATGCTTCTCTTTGCAGTTATTGTCACGACGGAGCAATAACATTAACCGCCGCCGGTGCGGGAATCATGCCAAATTCCTTTATGCTCACATCCTCGGGAGCAAGCAGCTGGAAAATGGATTTCGAATATAACTCCAACGGGATAACAATCCGGTCATACGTCAATTACTAAAACCGGTGGAACAATTAGCATACCGGTTACTAAAATTCGATTTTCCCTTGCACCAGTACGAGAAATCATGGCTAAATATTCCACCAAATCGCGTGAATTTTGTTTACAAACCTTTAATCCAAATCAAAAATCAAAAAATTCATCGGGGTCAATTCCCAAAAAATTGAAATTAAATTTAACCCCAAAATTCGTCCTTGTTAAATTAAATAAAAAGAACTGTTCAACTATCTTACAACCTAAATACCATAAAACTATATAAAATAATAAATTAAATAATTATACACTCAAAGAGATACAAAATGTTTTTGCCAATATTTGCGCGCAATCTATTTGCCTGATAATTGTTTTCAGTAGATTAGGATAAATTTGATTTTGATGCATGTTGGGATTTTATTGATTAAAAACAAAATACTATGAACAAAAAAATTTAAAAAAATAAAGTACGGTATACTTAAAAATACTCATAAAGACCAAACAACTCCAATTAAATTTTACCCAAGGGTTATAAACTGAAGATCATGGTATTAAATAAAGAAGAGAACAATTTATTAAATAAAGGTTTAAAATTTGTTCCATAAACGGACGTAGATAAAACGGAGCTACTTTCCCTTGGTCCATCGGGTGATTGTAGTAAAATAAATGCAAATATAAAATATAAATGTACTGAAGTAATTAAACCAAACTTTATAAATCTAAACGTCAATTTAAATATCCAACGTACAATTAGATCTATTGATACATAATAATGTAATAAAAAATAGTTTTGTTTTATGTCTCATAAAAATAATATAGTTTTCATTGATGACCAAACATTATCTAGAGTTGAAGAATTCCGAAATAATCACAATTGCACAGAAATAAAAAAAGATTGTACCTTTATATTAAAATTGGAGTTCAGCAGCCTAGAGTTTTATAAAAAAATACTAACTTTATATTTTCAAATGACAAATACGCGGTTAAACATCATATCAACCAGAATGCGAAATAATACAAGTAAAATTTCAATAAACCTAATTCTAAAAAAATTAAAATATTATTGATGTTACAGATGGAATGTTGATCAGGATAATTACATAATTAATAACGTCAGGGTTAGCGTTGTTGTCTTAAATCAGGGTTAAAAGTGTTTTTATTATGTAAGACGTTACTGGAATACAAAAAATAGTCAAAACCTCTATTACCTCATACGATTTCTTTTGAATCTGGCAGGTATCACAATTTTTCGGTTGGGTGAAAGCATGACCATGGATTGGATAATTTGCAAGCTGTGAGCTCAGATAGTCTACCCAGAATTTGTTTTAAAAGATTCCTGACCCTCGATTTCTCTTCCTCAAACCTAATCCCAGTGTAATTGGAATACAGATAAGACGCCTGTTTTGATGCAGAGGCAGTCATCTCATCCTTGGGACCAGAACTACAACTAGGTGCGCCGGAGTGCATGCTTAATTGGAACCTAGAAATATGGCTTGAGAAAGAAAAATTGTAAAAACCACCAGGTCTAAGGCAAGCTAAGATATTTATAAATTTCCCAAAAAGGAAGGCGAAGGAATTCCTCTTTTTCAGGCAGGATTTGAAAAAAATTATAATCCTCTACAGGGCACTGCCCTCTTATCTACGAGTTAAAGATGGGTAAGCAGAGATAAAAACGTGCCGACACTGTCTGGAAGTATCGTAGATATTAGCAGAAATCCTTTGTGAAGGTGAAGCAAAAGCTCGGATACTGTACAGTCACTTCAAGGTAACTATCACACCAAAAGAGCTCGAAAAGGCACCGAGGAAGGGTATGGCTAAAATTTATAGGGGTTCCATAAAAGATCCATATAGGTCGCGGTGGAGGAAAAGATTATTAAATTCCTTATTTCAGCCCCTCCTCCAAACTTAAAAAAATCATAGAAAGCCTAGGTAATGAAAATGAATTCACAATTTAGTTAATCTTACCTTATACAAAAAAAAAAGAAAAGGATCGCTTAAAATAAATCGATAATAATAGTAAATAGACAGAAGGATCATTATTGGAACATTTCCTACTATTTGGGTTATCAAAAATCTTTTTTCCAGACATGTACTAGCAATAAATAAGTATAGCTTTAAGTTGATTTTCCAAGCAGATATACCAGATTGATAGAAATTCGTTTTGCTCCCTTTGCCGTTTATCCGAAAAGGAAGACCTTTTGCATATCTTCTTTTATTGCCCAATTTATGAACCTTTTCGTCCCGCTTACTTGGATTATTTTGTGAGGGGGAAAATCCAATTCAACAAGTTTGCCGAGCTGGTAAATAAACATTGAGCTAAGTTTATTTCACAAGCACACAAGTATGTTCATTTAAGCTGAGTGGACTATATATTGATTTGATATATCTTACCTTAACATATATATATATANATAATGTTATATAATTATAAAATAATAGTATAAGTTTCAGCTATTATTTGTACTTAAAAATTAATTATTTTAAAATACATGTTTTTAGGTAGTAAGAGGTTTTGTAGGTATAATTTTGTTTTAGATAGTAATATTGGTTACCACACAAGGAAAAAAAAAATAAGATGGACATTTTATGAATCTATGTAAATTTTAAGATATTATTATGTTACCTTGAAAATATTATAGTAAAGGAAGACCATGATGATACAAGGTATGTAGAAAGATGACAGCGATGAGTAGATGATGAAATCTGAATTGTAAAATAGGCAGAGATCAGGCACTCGATCGGGCGTATTGTTAAGCCCCATGACGATCGGGCTGCCTATGGCGCAGCTGATCGCCCAGACGAGTACTATCGTTAGCCAAACCCTCCGATTATTCTTGTGCTTGGCGTATTTTATCGGCTGGGTGACGGCAATGTACCTGAAACAAAATGAAATCGCCAATTAAAAGGCGATCAATCGTAAAATCCAGTTTCGAAGGAAAAAATGCCCTAAAAATCGGGTAAATGGAATAGATGGTGTCGAAATAAAGTTAACCGGGGTGAGAAGAGCGGAGTTCACTTAGGAAAAATCAACATAGAGTAATAATTCCTTAAATTCACTAATTTCGTGGTCCGCTTGACCAATTAATACGTTACAATTAATTAAGGTTAAGCCGAAGATCGTGGGTTCGAATACCGCTCGTGCCATTGACTTTTTTATCTCAACTAAAAAAACCTTAATTAATTGTAATACAATAATAAGATGACGTGAATGAAAAATGGGCCAAAAAAAATTTATATAAAAATATTGACAGTAGTTTCAAAGAGATGTTTGAACTGCTTGATTCGACGATTTCAACCCTTGACTTGGAACGGGGTAAATTTCAATCAGTAGGCCAATTTATGTGATGCCCTGTTGTGGCAATGTCCGAAAGTTTACAAGGGACCAATTTGTTATTCGCTCCCCTTTTGGCCAATCCATCTTGATTTGCGTCAAACTACCGACATTCCACGTTCTCAGCCAAAGTGGTAATGGAAAGCCCAAACGGGATTCTCACGATTAGCAAGGGGCTGGTTTCTCATTAATAATACAACAACTATTTTACTTTTCACCCCTAACAGTCATTTAAGCTACCAAGAATAGCTAGATTTACTATTTTAAAAATCAATTGTTTTATATCTCTGAATTCGTTTACCATCGACCAACTTAGATTAAAGTTGAGTGTAAAGGTAATAATACTTATATAGATCCATATTTAATGTGAAAATTGCAAAATCAATGTGAAATTAAGGTGGATTAATTATCACAATTTATTTAAATGTTAATTATTATAAAAACAGATGAATATTAAATAACGACTGAAAATTACACATATAACATTACACAGATTGTGCTGCATATACAGTGGAATTCGCAGCTGGATACAACGATATTCTGGTCTTACGTCTACGAAAAATGGTTATGGTAGGTTTTCTATCTCCTATTCTCATATAACGCTGCCGGTTACATGGATAATTTAGAAATAGCGGTCCATTTTGAAAGAAATTCTGAGAATTCCTCCCATTAAATTTTCTGTTATTCACTAATTGCCAACGATCTCCCGTCTATATATTGATATTTTTCCGGGTTTAAATTATTATGATATAACGCAATCAATCAGGCTTTACTATTTATAAATCTAAAGGTTTGAAGTGTTTTTCTTGTTCGTGGGATCGGTAGTAAATTTTAGTTCGTGCTAGAAGCAACACGTGGTTGCAACAGGAACCCGAATGCTTAAATGACCAGCCGAGCTGAAATTACTCTGGGTGGCTTTTCATTTTAATTTGACCGTCGGTTCTTTGAAAACCTTTAGCGTTAAACAATATTAAGGCTTCAGTGAGTTTATTATTGCAATTAGTCTGTGGCTAAGTTTAACATTGTTTATACTAACGGTTTACTAAATAGTTTAATTTAGATTAACCTTAAGACAATAAAAACCACACTTTTATCAGTTTCAAATAAAACTAAGAAATGTTTACTCGTAACAGATTTGTTAGTCTTTTCTTTAACTGGTTGCACATAAATTAATGTATTAATTTAATAAATACGATGTTTTACACAAGGAAAAACTTACAATAATTAAAAATACCTGAAAATACGATTTTGTCTACTTTCCCCATACATATTTCGTTTTTCATCTCGTTTACCCTTTTTAACCCCTGGGCTTTCATTTGCTATCTATTTGTGTCCAGCATATCCCCTTCTCCAAGCTGAATAAAACGGTTCTTCTAGACCTGACCTGATAATATTACACCTTTCAAATTTATCAATAGCCCCGTTCTCAATACACTTCGAGTTTCCTTATTTTTCATCCAAAACCGGACTTAAAGAAAATATGTTATATAAATATGTTATCTCCGTTTTTTTATTTGATCAATATTATAAATGTTTTAAAAGAAGTGCAAATTGATGACTTTTTCGTTATAACAAATACAGTGTGGAGCTGGCCCGAAGAGAGAAGGAGTGAGGAAGAAACAAGCAGAGAGGGGAAGGAAAAGAGGGTTATGAACAGTACCGGGTGAAGACAGGACTTTTTTGGGGGGGAAGCTGATTATCTGCACTTAATCAGACATCCTTGGCCTCAAGATCATAAAGAGGACTCGTTTCACAATCGGAGACTAATATTCAAGAATAGCATTTCCTCGAGCTCGAAACCAGTTTTCTTCTCTCCACAGGATCAGCATAGCGAGGCAAGAATTATCAACTTACATACAATTAAACAATACAATTATCAACCATCAACTTTAATTAGTAATCTTCCTTAATTAACTTAATATGAAATATTCAAAAGGATTTTGTTTATAGTATAGCAAGCACATATGTACATAGTTTTCTGAAATTTTCTCATTGCACATGTACTTTTGTATGTTAAGTTTTTGTTTGTTTTAAAAAAAGGAATTCAAAGAATCTTGTCATTCTTATAGAATACATTATACCATTTCTCAAGTACAAGGAAAGATTTTTTTAATTAAAATATAACTCAGAACATAACTCCAGCAAGATAAGTCCCCCTTAATAGATGGTTATTTTTGGACAGAAGGTAAGATTCATTAAAAAAAAAAATTCGAAGATTTTATTTTAATATACAACAGCACGTATCATTATATCGTTTTCTGAATATTTATAAATGATATCCCTTAATACCAGGTTTACCTTCAAGAAAATAAATATTATCATAGTAATAGTGTAATTAATAATGCTAGGTAATATAATATATAAGAATACACATAGATTGTAAACACGCCAAGTGGAATTTTTGTGCAGAAATTGTGTTAATGAAAGCCCAGTATAATTAAATGAAAAATTGCCATGGTTTAAGCTAAAAACAAGTAGGTAGTTTTACTTTTCATGATAAAAAGAAAATTATTTATTTTGTTGTTTTTAAATGTTGTAAAATTTATTATTTGTTATCAAGTTATTCTTAATTATACATCAAATATAATCTTTTCTATACCGACTTCTTTCCCCACCCCTTCAAAATTCAACGTATATAAACATAAAACAGCAAAATCTCACTGGCACTCTCAACACGACACGCAAGAATGGCACAATTACAGAGAAGACAAACACTTTGAGTGAGTAGAAATACTTTGATTGAATATAAAAAATATATTTTGAATTGTATAAATTCACTTTTTTCCACATCCTACATGTATTTGTTAAATGTAAACAATGTTTGTAAATCCCAGGAAGATGATCTCAATAAAGATCGAAACGTTGGCACGATAAAGAAAATGTTTTTGTGAAACCTACATCACACCAGACCGCATCTCACGATTTCTGAATAAATATTATACATAAACTCAAATAATTAATTTAGTTTACAATTGGAATAAAATGGGAAGTCAAAATGAGAAGTTTGTGGCATGGGCGATCGAAGTGGTAGCTCAAGTGGTTGGATCAGCGGCGTATTGAGCCGAAGGTCATGGGTTCGAATCACACCTGAGGCACAAATTTTTCATTTCGAAAAAATAGTGTATAATTAATTTCTTAATTGTAATGTTTATCAACCTTTTACTTTATAAGTTTTAATTAGTGGGATCGGGGAGGTGGATAATGTGGGTGAATGAATATTAAACATTGACACTATGCCAAGCTTCGGTGTTTATTTCGCCTTCCTCAGTGCGAGACAACCAAAATTATTATTGCTAAATGTTAATTAATATTTGGTTATTTAGGTATGGAAATAAAGATCTTAAATTATTTAAGATACATAATACATTTCTTACTAATTTAACATTGGTTTACATAGATATAATCAGCGTATATCACACCCACAAGAAAAGTGACACAAGTCGAAAAATTATAAAAACCGGATGATTTAGTTTTTGTGAAGCATTCGGGTATGTGATGCTACAGGAGAAACGACTATAGGTGGACTCATCTGTTATGCAGCACCATGGGTCACTTTTGTATTGGCGGGAACTTACTTTCACCATTCACGAAAAATGACATATCTTAGTTCTGAGTCGAGCTTTAAAGCATCGGTGTGAGTATTTATCAGGAAAAGTGGGACATTTCGAGTTACGTCAGTTTTTTTCTTGTTTAGTGAAGAATTTTATGTTGTACCGGAATCACATTTTCACTTTATGAAAGTCAATTGTTAAACCAACTGAACAAATATGCTTTTCGTAACGTGAAATTAATATAAGCCCTGATGATGACCTTGAAATAGGTCGAAAGCCGTAACAACCTATTGGCAAGATTTTTTTTTAATAATGTCTTTTTATAGATCCAACGATTTTTTAAATATTTTAATTATAATATCTTTAATAATAAATAAAAACTTTATGTCATTAATTAATTTTGAATTTTAAATAATTAATTATCCCTGACTCCAGCAGGAAAGCATATTTGGATAACAATCTTACTAAAGCTTAATACATGGATATTTATGCTCGGTTATTAGGTTTGAATTTTGCCTGTTATTATCACAAAAAATTATTGCATTCGTTGACCACCCTTATCGTTAGAACAAGGAAACTAACTTAAATTACTGAGAGCCAATATATGCAAGAAAAGTGTCAAAACTAAAAAAGTGGTATTTTTTAGGGGTAATACTTCTGAATTTTTAAAGGTTTGTATTTTCACATAAGTGTTGGAGAATTGAAAGACAGTATTGATGGATCATGGCACTTTTTATTGCCAACAACCGTAATGGCGTGTACTTAATACATAAATCAAAGAAAGTAAACTACCATTTGTCTCTCTGTTAAATTTTCATTTGTTGTGTTGTGTCACTTTTCTTGTGATGTGTTATATTGTGATATTTCTTGTGTGTGCGATATATAAAAATGTACCCATTAGATAGTGATAATACGGAATTGTCATTTTTGGGAGAAATGAAAAATTCAAGTATATGAACATTTTTACTTAATATAATATTTGTAGTTGTAAATATCAAATAAATTTAATTAATTTTTTTAAAAATTAATTTTCAGCCTATCTCGAATTCTACGATGAATGAATCTATCATCTAATTAATCAATGAAAAAATGTTATTTACAAAATAATATACATTATGCATTTTATGTGGTACAATTACTCCTGCGTTTAGACATCCTATAACGTATTTGTGACGATAATAAAAAATATAATTTTGTCTTAATCTATCAAACACAATATTCAGATTTACATATATTACAGTCTAAGAAAAAGTGCATTTTTCTTATGGGTGCTTATTTTAACTTTACAATATAGCCTGGCTCTCTACGATTATGTAGTACTCGTTGTTAGAACCTGGGTTATGCGAAGTGTACAGAAAAATGGAGAGCAATGTATTATCTAGGATTGAGCCACATGTGAAACATCTGTGGCGATATTAACGTGCTAGAACAGCATATTTTATAATAAAACCATTTATTTATTTTAAATATTAATTTTTTTCTTCACAATATTCTTCGATTAATTAAAATATACAAATAAAGGTCTCTATGCGTTACTCATAGACAAAAGATAAGAATGTTGTAGTTTTTCATAGTATTTTGTTTAAATGGTTACAATAGTGTGCAATTTTCACTAATGAATAATCTAGTTCTCGATACGGTCTGGATGAAACACAAGTTCAAATGATAATCTACAATACAATTGTTATCAGCCAAGTTTTCACCTTATCCGACAACATCATAAAGAAGTTTTCAACAAATTTCCATAATTCAGTTTTTATTAAATGGTTTCAAATTTCTTTGAACAGTCCCAACATTTCTAACATTGAGATTTACTGTAACATTATTACAAAACCTTAACATGGTCGAAAGCTATACTTTTTTTTTTAATGCTGAATTCGTTTTTCACCCAGACCATACGGACATTCAAATTACTCATTTATATTTGAAGTTAGTTTTATATATGATGAAATTTGTTTCGAAGAATTTCAATCAGTTGGTCATTGCGTTGTGGCTAATATTTGTCCTACAGTAGAATTGCAGAAGGACTCACAGAAAATTCAAATGAAAATGAAATTGAAATTGATTGACACAGAAAATGAAATAAAATTGATTTCATTGTTGTATTTTAGTTAATTAATCTTTATGAAAGGTATTGGTTGAGATAAAAAAGTCAGTGTCACGAGCGGGATTCGAACCCACGATTTTCGGCTAAATACCCCGCTGATCTACCACTTGAGCTATCGCGATATCGATCCGCTCGGACACCAACCTCCCATCTCAACCTTACCTCTCGAATTTTCTCTCCTTTTTACCATTTTTCAAATGTCGTGTAATCTTTTTGATTCTCGGCGAGAAATGAAATGGCGACGGAGAGCTTTCGTGAAGATATACTTCAATTTAATTATTAAATCCATTACAGTTCTTGGTCCGATTGACAAATTAACTTTTTTCAGTTAATCTTTATGAAAGGTATTGGTTCAGATAAAAAAGTCAGTGTCACGAGCGGGATTCGAACACACGATCTTTGGCTAAATAGGCCGCTGCTCAACCACTTGAGCTATCGCGATATCGATCCGCTCGGACACCAACTTCCCATCTCAACCTCACCTCTCGAATTTTCCCTTCTTTTTGCCATTTTTCAAATGTAGTGTTCTATTTGATGCTCGGCGACATATGAAATGGCCACGGAGAGCTTTCGTGAAGCTATACTTCAGTTTAATTAATAAATCCATCACAGTTAGTGGTCCGATTGACCAGTTAACTTTTTCAATAAGTTAATTAATCGGACCACGAACTAATTTGGTTGTATTTAAGGTCTACACCATCCATCGAATTGTACATTTAGAGTAATTGATCCCAACCACTTATGTAAAGGTCGTAAAGGTCAAAATGGGACCAACCTGTTAAAATGAAAAGAATTTTAAGTCTAACCTGTAAACGCAAAGTGGGATAAAGTGTAGCGTGACCTTCCTTCAAGGAAAGGGATGGGGATGCTCTTAAGGACCAACGGTTAATGGCCAATCCCATTTTGTTTCCAATTGGTCGCAGCCCAATTGTTATAAGGCCGGGAACCGAATCGGCTCAACGGTAATTACCGAAACCTTTCAGTTACGTACATTTTGAAAAAACGGTTTTACATGAATACACTATTATGTTTAAGCTGACGGTATTAGGGTGTACGTATAACGTCTAGGAAGTAAATTAGCATATTTGGAAGATACGAAATAGTCAAGGCAACCTTTAGTTCATTTTTAGTTTTAGGTTTCTTTCTTTTACTAAAATTTTTCGACTGTTTTTATATAAAGATAGGTCATACAAACGTGGAGCGGCAATGCCGAAACGGGAAAAACAAATGCAAATTTTTTACGCGTTTAGCTAACTATAAGACGAAAAGAGAAAGACATGTTACTTGTATTGAGTGTCTTGTGAAGTCAAAATAAACAATTTTGTATATACATTTTGTTCTTCTGTCTAATTGTAACATTTTTAAGGGCGTCGGGTATCGGACTCCAAAATGTTACCATTGTAATTATGAGCAAAAAAAACAATATATACATACACACTGACAGGCAAAAACTTTCCTCCACTTGTAATATAAAATTGATTTGTATGTATTTTTATATATATTAATCAAAGTTTCACGTTTTTGAGCGTTTAATATTGTGTTTTCGTCTAAAAAAATAAAATACAAACATGTAAATTGCTACGCATGATGTTCCAAAATTGCAGCCACACAACGAGTGGCCGTCAAAGGCCCTCCACGAACAACAACCAACTCTGTGCGAAACTATGAAATTCCCGTCCACACCATCACTGAGCTACGTTGAAATGGTTGGCTCTGGGAAAAATTACAGGCTTCGTACCTTTCATTTCACCTTCTCCACACTCTTTCACGTGCATCTGGAAATCGTAGAGCAAATTTGCACTCAACTGTAACAAGTACAACAGAACCGTTCGTCCAACGATCGATGGCTGTGTTCTCGAGCAAATGCGAGCCATGCAACAGTGTGTTCTGGTCAATTCTGGTTCTCTTATGCGCGAAAAGCCATCAGGTCATATTGATTTAATCTTCTTCGAGCAGTGCGTTCAGAAATTTGTACAACTCTAACTTCCCGGAGCTGTTGAATCGCTTGAACAAAAGCAAAGTGCCGGTTGCGCAAAATTCTCAAAGTCAAAAACTGGTGACTGTGGTTCCTGTTCTATGGTAGGATCCAGTTTCTCGAAAACGTCTAAGGCCGTCCCTCAATATATCCTAGGGAACTCCGATAAAGCTGATGGAACGTCCACCATCAAGTGCCACATCCCACGTACCATTCTCAGCATTAAGAGGCATTTTTAAGTTTAAAAGTTGAAATTAAGAAATCAAAGATGAAAACAGTTAAATGTACATGTAAAAGTCGGGGTGTAATATACTGCGCCCTTTAAGAGCTATTGTATTCCCCATTCTCTTCCTAAAACACACTGGTGAGTCCTATTTCATGTCAAGGAACTTCCTCAATGGTTTCAATGGTTGAATCTCTTCTATGATCACATTGTACACTTCCAAGTATGTCCTCCTGCCGGCAAGTGTAGTACCACAGTTTGTTAGTAGGTGTGTATGTGTCTCCTCTGCCTCTTTGCAGAGGCTGCATGTGCCGTGTTGGATTCCAATCTTTTTAAAGTGTCCATTTATCGTGCAGTGTCCTGTTATTAGGATTCGCAGTTTATTCCTGCTTCAGTTGACACATTCTGTAATTTCTTTTCTTCCGAAATTTGTAAGGAGATTTTTGGATTGTCTGTAAATTCCATTATTCCTTCATTTTCTTGTTGTCCTTCTGTCTGTCATTGATAGTGTGGGCTCCTAGGCCACAGAAGGGTTCGGGAATTTAACAGTTTATTCCTTCCGAATTGAAATGAGACTGAATAAACATTTTAAATTCCGTAAAAAGTAAGCATTGAAAAATCCTTTATCTTCGTTTTGGATTAAGAATTAACCGTGTTTACTTCGAATTGATATTTTCAATTTAAAACATTTCATCAACGAATATTTATTGATAAAAACAATGAGACAAATGAAGGGCAGAATTTTTTTCGACAAGACACGCAAGAATGACACAATTACACAGAAGACAAACACTTTGAGCCCTGAAGATGATCTCAATAAAGATCGAAACGTTGGCACGACAAAGAAAATGTTTTTCTGAAACTTACATCACACCAGACCGCATCTCACGATTTCTAAATTTAAAAAAACGCAGATTTTTTTTAATCGAGAAAATGAAAAAAAGTCAATTGGAAGGAATATTTGCCTGACAGTATATTTATCCTGGTTTCGTACGTAACGCCTTAATTGATTAACTTATTTTTGTCATGTTTGATCACTAATCACTGGTACAAATATTTTTGTATTTTACACATTAGCAAGCAGTGTCACCTGTGGTGTGTGGTGTCAACCTTCTAGTGCACCCTCTAGTTTTCTTAAAAAGTACTGAACTTAGAAAAATATTTAAACTAGATATTTTTTGCATGATACTTTCGAACATTGGAGTAATTACAGTTTCTTTTAATTTCTTAAAAGAGGGGAAAATCCACTTTTTTAAAGGTTATTAACCCAGTGCCTTCGCATTCTACGTACTACTAGTACACATACCTAAATTTATAAAACATTTATAAAATAAAAGACTATAATTTTAATATAAATGTAATGAATAGTCGTTGAAAGTGAATATAAACAAGAATGAATGCATGACTTTAAATAATTTGTTTGCAAAATTAGCGCTGTCGGCTCTTAAGATTCGTTACTTCCCTATTAAAACCCGTCAGACTTCAAAACCCTCTCTTCTAATCCTATTTTATTTGTTTCTTTAATCTTTTCAAGCTTTTATTCTAATTAACTTCAAGACCGTGTCATTCAATTGTTTACCGCGATAGTAAAATTTTTTCGAAGATAAACAATTCCATTTATCTCACAGTATCCCCCTTTTCAAAAAATTCTCCTTCACATCGTGCTTACTGTTCGTCTATCTTTATAACCGGAATCATAATAAAATTTAGAAAAGTGAAGAATTCAATTAAGCCGGGTTAATAACGATCACAGACTCATATAAACGGACTTGGGGTGAGGATTATTTTAGAATTTAAATGTATGAAATATTAATGAGAAAAGAGTAATTAAAATCTTTCATGACCTTCCGTAACTCAACCGCATATCTGAAGAGTTTGTGGAAATTATGTTTAAGCGGAATGTAACGAAATGACTAGTTTGTAACTTTGATAAATGCAAATCCGGGCTAAGATTTACAGTGTAATTTGTGTGAAAAGGTAGATTAAAACATTTCAAAAAAGGGTTCTTACATTACAAAATAACCAGGAAATTCTACTAAGTTCTGTTCAAAACTAAGGATATTTTTCGGACTATTCACTATGAACTTATTCTTATATAATAAAGCCATTAAAAGGTCGAACTTAAGGATTTTTAGTTAAAAATAAAAACCATTTTGACACAGTTTGATTGAATTAGAAAGCCTGGTTTAATGTGTACATAAAATCAAAAATTATGAATGCAATAAAAGCAAGATAATAATAAAAGTTTGGTAAATTTATAAAGAATAGGATTTCATTAAGACAGTCAGAGTAAACGTAAAGTATCATGGGTGAGCTTCAAAATGATTTGACCACAATAAAAATGTGATTAGTAAACAAAAGCAAATAATTAGGTCGTTAACCATGTTCGTTTTTTGCGTTATAATAGAGTCTCGATCCTCCCTGTTAGAAGGTGATGGGTAACGACCATAATCATCACCCCGTAGACCACACGAATAAATTTCTCTCTCTCTCTCTCTCTCTCTCTCTCTCTCTCTCTCTCTCACACACACACACACACACACACACACACACCCACACACACACAAATACACTATTTCGAGGATTCCTCAATATACCTCAAAAATCAACTTGTACAGAACGTGATGGACCATTAGAAAGATTTCGCCAAAAGGGTAAAAGCCTGAATTAAACTAAAGCTAAAAAGGAAAGGGATAAAACATGGGAATAGAAAAGAAATTAAAGTGGATATTTCCAACAACTTTAAACCCATGTCAGCCCTTCTTCTCCTAGTGTAGAAGAGAGCTAGAATCCCCCAAATGTCGGGTGTGCGCAAGGAAGCTACAAATGTGTTGGACAATTTGGAAGTGACGGTCTGTAAGATATGATTTTAACGTAAGACGTAAGGTAGATGGTACGATACTCTTGAACTTCCACCAAAACCATACCCTGTAAAATGGCTGAGCTAGGTCTAGAAAGACAGCAGGGCAGTACTGCTTCAGCTGGAGTGCAGTTGATATGAAATGTGCAACGCGATGAATTTGATGGCTGTATGAGTACCAAACTCCTCAAGCCAAACTAGCGATTATGATTAATATGGGAGGGTATTATATAGACGAAATAACTGTATTATTTTCGAAATCTTATTGATTTTAAGCAAAATATACTGATCGTTTTGTAAGACCCGGGAAGTTGAGTTATTTATTTGGTTTAGGAATAATCTTTATTTGAAATCATTAGAAATAGAATGATATGAAAGGTTGAAGGAGGATCTACTATGTTCTGTTCTAAACCTGGAAAAACTTTTCGTTTTTCAGAATTTCCCAGGTTTTAAAATAAGTTAAGTCTTAATTGAATTTCTTACCCATTAGACATACAATTTTGGCTCCAGGGGTTTGGGAGATGTGGACTTATCCAGATACCTCGATGTAAGGTTTTTACCCACATCTCTAAAACCGACCCTCGTAATGAATTTTAAATTAAACCTTTAAGATTTAAGATTGAGAATATGAGAGGGGAGCCCTGTCATTTCCTGTTCGTTCGCTGCGGCCGGCTTGGTGGCATCTGGCTTCTGGTGATGCACGGCCCTGAAGGTCGGTTCGTTGGCTAATGTATAACAACGAGGCCAAAAAAAATTCACAATTGAAAAATAATTGTCATCAATATATCGTAAACCGTACACGTCGTCCAACTTGATAATACATTTTTATGTGATTCATATTTAAAATTCTATGGGTATGCCAAGATTAGAAGAAAAACCACTAGCGTGGTAAATTGCAGAGCAGAACGCCCATCGAATCACCTACTTCATACATCTAGTTTTGAAATTATCATAATTTTGAAGATAATTGAAGTTACCTACAGAGCAAGCTTAATTGTCACAACGGAATATACAGGGTGTACGGCTACTCATGTTACATACTTTACCAGTAGATTCAACATTCAGAAAGGAACCCAAAATCCTAATTAACTATGGTCCGAATCTCAATAGTTCGGAGTGATTTCACTTTTTCTGTTTTTTAATTTTTCACGATCTTGCTCCAAATAAACAATTATAACACCAAAACGAAAACATTTTAGACAATTCCGTCGATACCATTGGAAACATAAATATCCAATAAGGTGTGATCAATACTAAACTGGTAAACATTGGTGAAATAAGCTTACTTATTTTGGTGCTACTTTGGTTGCACTCGCTCGTTTTGGTAGCGAGAACTTTGAAAACTTACTAAGGTGATTGGAAGCTACAATTTCCAAACCAAACCAGTCTACTTCAGAAAACGTACTTGATTCAATATCCTCTTTAGTGGTGCAATTTAATTACTTTTTTACTTTTAATTACTTTTTTCAAAGATGAAGAAATTGATGAAGGAAAAAAACTGTGGTTGAAGGATTGGTAAGGCGAAACCCATACATGAGATGTATATCAGAGTATTATTCATTACAAAAAGTAGCCATTGTGTTGACAAGATATCACATAGATAACTAAAAACGATTTGAATCTTCAAACTGTTTTATACCGGCAAATAATAATACAGTATTTCTTTAATCAAATTTGCAGTCGTATTGGTAAATAAGCAAACACTTGCACTATTTCGGTTTCGAATCCAAATTAAATTTTCGTTTAATAATCGTTTAATAAAGTCATTCCTTAAGTTTTTTTAAATTTTGCATCTTACCTTATTAGCCACGACATTTTCCTTTCCTTCATCAATTTCTTCATCTTTGAAAAAATTAATTAAAAAATCAAGTGCACCACTAAAAAGAATGTTAAATGGAGTCCGTTTTCTGTTTGTAAATAGTAGTTTAGATCACCATAGCTTTTCAACTTTGAAAAAAAAAATTCAAATTTCTCGCTATTAAAGCACTTATTTCCCGAAAGTTTACAAGCTATTACAAGTTTACAAGATATTGGTCACGTCTTATTGTAATTCTATTGTAGTTTTCAATGGCATCAACGGATTTGTCCAAAACCTTTTAGTTTTGGAGTTATCATTGTTTATTTGATGCTAGGTCGTGAAATCTTAAAAAATCAAATATCTCGAAACTGCTGAGATTCGAACAATAGTTAATTAGTACTTTTTGATTCCATTTTGAATGTAGAATACACCTGCAAAGTTTGTAAGACGAGTTGCCAAACACCAAAAATGAAATCATATCAAAAAAATGAACTAAAGAAGCAGCATTCAATAAAATTTTAATGTTGTTAGAAGAAATAAGTAAAACTTAAATATGCTAGGACAGATTATATGAATGTTTTGATGATGTGAGACAGTTGAAGTAGTCAATAATAAATTTGTGGTGAAGGAAAATATATTCTAAAATATTTTGTTATTTGGACTTTGGAAACAGTGTTGTCAGATTATAACAGGCGAGCCCGAATTTGAAGTTTCAGCCTATTGAGACACCAAATGTATTCACACTTTAGCCTGTCGGACATTCACGACACTCGCACACGATCCGTTGTTCAAATCGGCATTGATCAACCGTTGCAGGAAGTGACAGGTGTATGCTAAGGGCGTGTTTGTCTTTGCCAAGATTAATTTACGGCCCTTCGACCCGGCTACTTCCAGTCGTGTTAATTGCTTTCAAATTCCCTCGGCGAATTGAGCCGATCTATCAAACCAGTCGAACCGATATCCATCTTCCACGCAACACTTCATGACAACAACTTCAACATGACGATGGTCCCATTAATTTTCATTATATAAAACAGACTAAAAACTCGAGTGCTCGGTACTTTATACAATTTTAGACATCAAAAGTTTTAAGGTTTTTGCAAAAAGCACCTATACATTCACCCATTAGTCCAAATATTACAAAATCTATCCATTGTAATACAATCTGTTAGATTAGCAATACTAATAAATTTAAATGTTTTGGTAATGTTTTGTAGGCCAATACCAACGTGTACCAATTGATTGTAATTTTGTTTAACAAGAAATCAAACTAAATAGTTATTAATTTTTCATATAAAATGGATTTGTCGGCCGACAAACGTATGAGGTTATTGCCGACCCTCTGCGTGTTTTTATACATTTCTCTGATCTTTTACGGCATTTTATTTAAATGAAATAAAATCTCAGGCCGGCCTCGGCTTTCCATAAGAGGCCATTTTTGGTTCTATACTGTACACTATTTATATTGTTGACCTTCCGTTGCATCCCAACACCACCCTCTCAATCCCTTGATTTCAACCCCTAACTCTAGAAAACAGCAATTGACCACCGATATCTATGTCAGGTAAAGCCGGGAATACACTTAGCCGATGCTACGCCATGCGACGCTATCCCGATGCTCCCCGATGCCTTGCCATGTTTTGGTAGGGTGTGCACATCTATACGACGCAAGCACACGTCGCGTACAGTCCACAGCGTTTATCACAATAATCACTATCACAATCGCAACGCATCTTTTGTTCTTAATGCACTATTTTGAGCAAAACTTTGTAATAAATTGTTAGTTAAATTTTATGAGCACAACCATCTAATAAATTGTTTGTTAAACTTAATTGTTTTAAATAAAGTTACTCCTAACCATCAGAATTAAACAATGTTTATAAAAACTTTGAATTTTTGATCTCGTTAAATTTGGTTTACATTAAAATAAGTATGTTGTAATTAATATAACGACAATAATACATGTAGTTTGAATAAAAATATGAGTGTCCGGTTCTTTTGTCTTCGATTCTACTCGATGCGACCCGACGAAAATCTGGACAGCGGAGATCGCAGAGCGTCGGGTAGATGTGCACGGGAGTAATACAACCTTATGGAAAATCGGAGTTTGGTCGCATAGCATCGGGTAAGTGTGTTCCCGGCTTAACTCTTAGGGACTAAGGTTGTATGACCTAGAATCCTCACAAAAGACCTCCGCGAGAAGAGCTCAACAACTTGACAATTTAATACAGGTCCAAAATCATATATAACTGTAAATAACAAACTAACACCAACCAAATGTTAGTTAAGTCTAATTGAACATACAAATTGAAGCTTTGGGGACCACTAAGCTAATAAACAACTAATCAAACCATTCCAATAAAAAGCCCTCAGAAGAATTCTCCAAGCTTTTTACAATGTCTGTATTTTTTCTGACCAAAATGATCTAAACATTCCCATAGTAAAATAAATGGTCTGTTCACGATTTCTAGTCTTCTTCGATTTTGCACTTTTGTAGTTCAAGCCACCTCGAACTTTATCTGACTACAGAGAATAGCGACAGTTTTGCTAGTCGTTTATAACATATTTTCTCCGGGTGCAGTGCTTCACTTACACAGTACTTGCTTTACCGTAATGTTAGTGTCCCAGTAGTGCATTTTTCGACCCATCATAGGAAAAACAATGCACCACCTTTTTCAAAAGACTCGGATGCAACTTTCATAATTTTTTAATTATAACGTATTTAATAGTTAATACTGAATTTAATTAATTCGAATGTCAAGATGTTTATAAAAGAATCCCGTGAAACAAAAATATATATGTTAGCAAATAAATCTACAAAATACAAAATAAAAAATAAAAATATATGTAGGTACATTCCTAATTATAAACAATATATGAACCCAGTAGTAAAGTTTGGATTATATTTCGATGGTATTTTAGTATTTTGAAGCTTTATAGGTTTGCTTAAAATCAGAAAGATTTTTAGTACAGAATTCATTTATTAACTTTGACTTATTGCAACTTTACAAGTGGGTTTTTATTTTGTTTTTAATTTGAGAAATTACCTCCCTATTGCTTTTTTCATTTCTTATGTACATTTTGTTGCTTTATTTCCATATTTATTTTAAAAGAAATTTCTTTGACAGAATTTATATTCACTTTAACATTGTAAAATCACATTCTTCAAGCGTGTATCAAAAAAATTGCTTTAATTAGAAAATTAAGAAAAATTCACCAAAGTAAATTGAATCGTTGTTTTCCATATTTGGCGTCGTGTGTGTGTGTGTGTGTATTGACTTTTATTTGTATTTTTTCTTTTGTTACAAATAAAACAAAACTCTGCATAAAGGCTTCAAAGCTATTTTACCTTTTTCTTAATTTTGCATGTTCCGGACTCACTAATTAGGGGAATGTATAATTTTCGCTAACGACCCGCGTTTCGTTAATTGGGTTCATTTATGCTTAAAATAGCCCGTTTCACGCATTTATGGAAAAGAACAGAAACTATGCGAGCAAGGATTTGTAGGACAGTTCGAAATCCCACCTTGGTCCCGTTTTACCTGGATAAGCATAAAATAAATTTACGTTTTTTTTCCTTTGTTAAAGGCCTAATAGGAAAAAAAAGGTTAAGCGTTTCGCATTCAGCGAAAATGTTTATATAATATATGTTTAAAAATTCTGGAATTCATGAAGTGGTTTTGTTAAGGAAATAGTTCGGGTTAAATATGAGAAAATAAATATTTTTCGTTGAACTAAAGCATTATGTGTAATCAAAGACCGATCTGAGTATTTTTGTTTTTTGTTTATTTCGAAATCAACGCGTGGTAATGGCAGGGGGATGATGACGCCATTGGGGGGAATGTGGATCCCATTGTGTGCAGGGTGAAGACCTAAGCTGTTTAAAGCGGCTTGATAAGAACGTATGACACACGCTTTCCCTCTTATCTATAAACACAGACACGGTTTGTCACACTCCACCGACAAACATTGTTATTATTATTGAAAGCCCCGTTTAAATATAGTGATATAACTCATTTTCGTTTGAAGAACAATTCGTCAAATCGTCTAGACCAAAATCAGCTAAATTTTCTGGTTTATTGGACACCGAACAAAGAACAATATTTTTAAACTTACAATTAAATAAAAAATTATATTATCTTATATTGATAATATTGTTATTGTTATTATATTTCTGTATTTGGATTTGTATAGGTTCAAATCCGCACTTGTACGTACATATACATAGACATGTCGCGAGTTGAGCCTATTGGCTTCTCGTAGTCCCCAGGCAATTCCAACTTTTACTATTTACAATAATTTGACGGCAGACACGAGAATCTTCACCCCGGGTGTTGGCAGTCCGGGGCAGACCTCAGTTTTATACGTCCAGCCACCGAAGTTGGCAGTTCCAAATTCATTCGCAGTCACGTTCATTCATAAATACATTCACTCCTATTTACATTCAATTAGGGTGATGAAGTACTCGATATTCCTCCATCACCTTTTAGACATATTAAACAACTAGCCTTATTGAGGGTCGACTCGGCATTCTGTCATAGGTTCTCTCACATCACACACACACATTCACGCTAAAACAAACATTCACACTATTACTATATACCATAGAACAACCTCTTTCTTCCAAGAACCTGAACATAGAACCCAACTACTCGCAACCGTGCTCAAGCAGAATTCATAAATCGGTTAAGATTCCGGTGCGCTCTCTTTATTCCACCAAGGAATTGCACCTTTCAATTAGGTGAGACACAGCCGGCTACCTTTATCTACATGCCGGACATATATGCGGGGCTTTGGCTCAAAAGTAAGTGTTTACGCCTGAATTTAAATTTTATTTTTGTTTTAATTTAAGTTGAGTTTGTTTGGTCTCGTTGCCACGGGGAACGAATGTTGACGCCTCCCGTTGCTATGGGAACCAAATGTTATGCTTTCGGTTGCCATGAGCACCACGTCGCCGTTGCTACGGTGAATTGTTTTGTATTTTTCATTACCATGGAAACGCCCCTTCTTTTCTTTGGTCAAGTCCAGTCAACTGGACCAGTCGCGTCTCAACCGCCAAGAAGACAGCATACGCTCTGTTTCTTACATTTAGATGTTTCAGGCAGTAATTTTATATAAGTTATTTTGTATTGTAAATCGATAGTGCAACATTCTGTACTGTTCAACAATACGGCCATTATTATTATTATTCGTCCGCCGCACTACAATCAGTTGTATTCTGTGTCTTGATTCACAACGACCGCACGCCTGACATCTTCCCGCACCGCAGCAGAAGTGGACCCGACTTCATAATCTTTCCCGCACAACCGCAACGCCACGTCACATCTATACATCAAGAATACTCACAAGTGAACTTTTAGTTTAATTTAAATATATATCCTTTTTTTTTTTGTATCTTCATTTTAACTTAGTTTTTTCTTTCTTTTCTAAATTCATTGAAGAGCTCTTCCGTTATTTCTCTGTTTAATTAATTTTTAATTTAAAACTAATACTTTAATTTTATTTGATAGTATTATTATTACAATAAGAAACTAACTTTGTTTACCTTTGCCGTAACTTTTTCTTATAATATATTTGTTATTTCTATTAGATAACATTTTATTTGCATGCTATTGCCTATTAACGCTATCTTATGGATTTTTAATATACAGAAGCTCTACATCTAATCAGGTGAGTGATTTGAGTGGCAAAGTGTCGTAAAATAGATCTGGCAACACATTTGGGAAAAAGATTACCTCCCACAATCGGACGAGGTCGCTGAATACCCAACAGTAAGTGTACGGGTATCAACCTCGCATGGCATATTCATAATTGGGTTAGGATGACCCTTTTTCTGCGCTTCAGATCTTCTGAGAGTTATCCATCGACAGTGCTCATCAAGAGCCTATCAAAGGCGAGAGATTTTCTGTCGATCCGGCACATTGTCACTGCTGTCTTGTTTTAATTATGTTTTTGTTGAATTCTTAGCGTCACATGGTCGGATCGTGATTGTTAAGTCCGGAGGTTGGGACATCCCAGCCTTAGCCGCCTCGTCCGCCTTTTCATTATCTTCCAGGCCTATGTGTCCAGGTAACCAGACAACAACCATCGTTTAGACGAAACGCCCCAGTTCGTGTATCTCTCCAATAAAATCACTACAAGAGGGTCGATGGAAAACCTGTCAGGGACCGCAGAGACCGCGCTGTGGGTGTCAGTGCACAATAAGTAAGCACAGCCAACCTCTGATTACTACAATCGCGTGCCAAATCACATAGGGTTCTGCCGTGTAAACGTTACAGTGCGCCGGGAGCGACCACGAAGTCACACCCTCGCGATACACATTTTTATTCTATTTTATAGGTTGTTATTAAATTTATTTTTTGAAAATTTATTTTTTATTAGAAAATTGAATAGAGTGGGCCAAGATAAAATATAAATTATATACATCCTCAATCATTTTTAAATAAATTATTTCTTATTTTCATACTATTCATTCAGGCAGGGTGGTGGAATATTCGATATTCTTTTATCATCCTATTAATATATTACATAAATGCAGGATGGAAGGAAAACCATCTCAAGAAATAAGTGACCTCATTAAACACTCCATCGAACTTTTCACATTACATATTCACTCAGAGTGTACACAAAAGGAAACATAATTGATACAAATATTAAGCATAAGGTGGGCCGATTCTGCAGAGAACTCATACGTATCACCATCGATAGCTAGGCTCGGGAAGATCTGAATTGTAGAACAGGGATCATCCTCACCCGCTTAACAATAGACACACGGACACACTTTTGTGCAAAGGTCTGCGTATGTGTTCTAAGTGATAATTGTAGCGAGCCAAGATTGGGTCCATGCAGAGTTGGGCAAAATCAAACTAATTCATTCATGATTAAGAATTTTGATTGATGTTTAATCACAATTGAATTAGTCCTAAGTAAATTAATTATTATAACTAAATGATTTAGTCATAATTAATTCAATCATGAGGTATGAATAAATCATACAATGATTGATTTACTCATGACTAATTCAATCATGATTAAACTTCAATCAAAATTCTTAATCATGATTGAATTAGTTAGATTTTGCTCAACTCTGTCTTCTGTGCGTCTTAAGAAACGGCGATGATAAGCAGATCCAGAGTTGGGCTAAATCGAACTAATTTAATCATGATTAAGAATTAGATTCATTAATTTCGTGGTCCGCTTGACCTTTAATATATATAAATACTTTACAATTAATTAAGGTTTTTAGTTGAGATGAAAAAAAGTTAATGGCACGAGAGGGATTCGAACCCACGACCATCGGCTAGATACGCCGCTACTCTACCACCTGAGCTATCGTGACCTCGATCTACTCGGACATCAACTCCCCATCTCAACCCCACCTTATGAGTTTTCCCTCCTTTTGCCATTTTTCATTTAATTAAGAATTAGTTAGATTTTGCCAAACTCTGGCTACAATGACCAACGGACAAAAATTTTGAGATGAGAGTCGTTCTCAAGGCCAACCTTCAAAAAATGTTATCATAAAAGAAAACCAAAGTTACATAATTATTCTACATGTCTATTTTATTACAATCAAGACTCCTTGTTGATGTATTTCCACATAATGTAGAAATCCCTACTTTCAAGTGGAATAAATTTTAATTCAAAGAAATATTTTTTCCATTGATCGGTTATGTAAACATATTTACTTTTCTAAGCGTAGCTTGTTCTAGGATATTTTTTATTTTATTGTCATTATTATTGTTATTATTATCATTATTTTTTTGGCTTTTCATAACGACATAGTTTTAATTATATTTGGATGATTGATTTTTGTTAAATAAGGTGGTGAAGTATTTTCCTTTTGATGAAATAAATTTCTATTAGAAATTTTTTTAAAAGCGATGAAGTTGTGTATTTTTTATTTTTTGAGCCCACATTTGTACAAGATTTATCGAAATTTAGTCATGACTAACTATATTGTGAATAAATTAGTCATGCCTCGTATTTAATTACTAATCATGACTAATTTAGCCATCAATCACATATGGTGACTAATGACTAAATTAGTCATTTACTACCAATCATGACTAACGTCTGATTGATCAATCATTTATCATTAGACATGACTAATTTTTGCCCAACATTGGCTCCATATAGGGAGCGTAATTTTTCAATTGAGTTTTTGGTTTTACTTACATCTTGTTATTATTTATATATTATATAACTTACATATTGTTTGAAGTGTTTAATGAAAGTTTTTTTAAGTAATTACTTTTATAAAATCTTTATTCAGGATATAATGGTACGCAATAGTTTAAGATCGATCAAATAGCTTCTGATATAGATAATTATTTTTTTCATTAATAATGCATTTTTTTGTTTTATTGATTAATAGAACTCCACTAGATGATAAAGTCAGGGAAATGTTTGTTTATTCTTGACGTTAATAAAAGGAAGGGTGAAAAAACTGGCTGTGTTAAAACTTCAATCATGATGACGAAATGAGGAAACGCGTCTGACAGACAAACACGTCGAGGAAAGGCATGACAAAAATGATCAGTAATGTTGTTAACCTATGTTCAGGTTGCCACTGTACACAAAACTGTTATCACCATATCACGGTAATGAAACGGTTAAAGGGTGATATAAAAAAGTGGAAAGGGGTTTAAAATTGGGAGTTGAGTCATTTACAACTCTTAACTCGACTGATAAAGCGGTGATTTTTTACGCAATAGCCATAATCCCTAAACATCCAAACTGTGCCTGAGCTACGCCAAACAATTCTTAACCATAAGATTGTAACAATGATTACTGTTCGGTTACATTAAACGTATTTGTTATGTGTGGTGTTTAATGACAGTTAGTCGATGATTATTCAGAAATCGTGAGATGCGATCTTGTGTGACGTACGTTTTAGAAAAAAGTTTTCTTTATCGTGCCAACGTTTCGATCTTTGTTGAGATTATCTTCAGGGGCTGGGATTTATAAACATTCTTTAAATTAGTCAAATACATGTAGGATGTGAAAAAAAGAATTTATACGATCCTAGAAATTTCAGATTCAATCAAAGCATTTGTACTCACTCAAAATGTTTGTCTTCAGTGTAATTGTGCCATTCTTGCGAGTCGTGTTGAGAGTGCCAGTGAGATGTTGTCTGTTATGTTTATATACGTTGGATTTTGAAGGGATGGGGGAGGAAGTCGGTATAGAAAGACATTTTTGTATAAGGAGTCGGCTTCTATGAGGTGAAAAGAGCCGACGAAGGGAAAAAACGTTGGTAATGGTTCGGCAAGATTATCTTTTCAGGATTATATAGAAAGGGATAAATAGGAAAAGGAAAGCTAAATTATTGAAAAATTAGACTATGTGAAAAATGTTTGATGTGTGGAATGTAATGAATGTTTTATATGTTAAATGTTTTGTGTGATGTGATGATGATATATGTATGTTATCTGTATTGAATTTGCTTGATGATATTAGCGTAGCTGCAACTGAGTTTACATGTGTCTGTTCTGTAATTGATGCTGCGTTTATCTCTGTTGATGTAAACCACTTCTAAAACGTCACGTTTACGTCTGTTTTATTCTGTGAAAATTTTTGGTTTGTTGAAGTCGAAATTGTGTTGGTGTTCAAAAATCCAACGTAAATAGAAATAAAACATCAATATCTCACTGGCACTCTCAACACGACACATAATAATGACACATCTACACAGAAAACAAACACTTTGAGTGAGTAAAAATCTTTGATTGAATCTAAAATTTCTAGCATTGTATAAATTCATTTTTTTCCACATCCTTACATATATTTGTATAATTTAAACAATGTTTATAAATCCCAGGCCCTGAAGAAGATCTCAATAAAGATCGAAACGTTGGCACGATAAAGAAAATGTTTTTCTAAAACCTACGTCACACCTGACCGCATCTCTCTCCAAATAATCATATTTGTTATGTTATTTTTCGAAGGTGCTTCAAACCAATAATGACCTGAAAGGACATGGACTTCATAAAAATCACAAATACTCGGGATTGAAGATGTCAAACGGCCGAAACCGACCCAGGGAGGAAGGCAGACTAAAAATGTTCGGTAACGACCTAATTAAAGATGTACGAGCATGAGTAAAGTATTTTCCAACTTTGATTTCGGCTGAATATGCGGTGATTAATATGTATAATCCCTAACACATGTAAATTAGGCAAGTAGGTCAAAAATTGTCACAATAAGTTTGTAATTATGATTATACTAGTTTACTTTAAACACATCTGATTCGTTATATAAAACCAAGTAATTTAATTGTCAATAGGGTTTATTCAGTGAATGAAGGGTGTCGGATAATATTTAATCCGACAAAGTAATAGGGACACGGACGACGGGTGGCCTTAGCGAAAACACGCATTTCACAGCCCGTCCCATTTCATCGTTAGACGTACAAATAACTCATGTAGATCTAATCGAGATGATATTTCATGCAAGCGGCGACCGGGCCGATACGAGCGAAAGGGAGCCGTTTGGAAAAAGGGCGCATTAAGGCGATTGCGGTAAATCACTCGCTTCGGCCTCAACCCTGGCAAAAATCATTTGATTGCCAGGAGGAAAAAGCGGAAACAATTTAAGGGGGGCCGGCGGTTAAATATGAGTAATGAGCATTTGATGGGGGAGGAGATTAAAATGAACGCGGGCGCATGAACTCGCTTCCAGCACTTCACCGCCTGGATTTCCGATTTCTGGAACAGCTTTAAATACACTCCCACTAATTTGAATCCCACTGGAATCGGAACTCGAACAGCTTTGATTTTAAAGCTTTTCACCCAGTATTCAAGAAATAAACTCGATACGCTGGCTTTGAAAGCGAATAGCTATTTTCAGCATTTATATCATTCACATTTTGTTAATGTAGACAGTTATGGCCAAACGCTAACCAAACAATCGTTTTGCTGAGCCTTCAAGAATCTACGATTTAAATTTTACATATAATGAATTTATGATATACAGTGAATATTTCCAAACAAAATATTATTAAAAATAAGTATTAAATTATTAAAACTTGTGTTAAAACGAATGTGAGATTTATAAGAGGTCTTCAGGGTGACTAACGTGCAAGTTGCGCATTACCGATCGTTTTACCCATCTGTAATCGCTCGCAATGGTTATAGTTGAAGAAATATATTGTATAAAACTTATATTTTATAAGCAATAATAACATAATGCACGGCACTAAATGATTATTTGTGAAATTTTGGTTATTGGCTCGTAAGATTAGTTATACTTATGGGAAGTCTTTTCAGAGGATCTTCGGAAGAGGTCAAAACAGACTTCCTTACGGTTTTTCGCCGAGCTTTCGACAGTTTTATACTGTCATCTTCAGGGCCTGTTTTATTATCATATAAACAAACAATTAAAACATGAAAAAACAATAATTACAACAATAATTGGATATCTTACTTTAAAACCAACATGGTGTTTTGGGCACAGAAGTACATTATGTTTTTTGGGGCTCAGCATCTAAACATTAATTTAAATTGAATACATTAATAATTAAAAATTATAGCTAAAATTACAGTAAAAATAAAAATTAAAAAACTAAAAACGTGGTCGAGAAAGGTTATCTCATATAAGTCTAAAAAACCAATAAAATCCTCCTTTTTTAGTTTTCCAGGTACATGTGATCACAGTACGTTTCCCAAATATATATACATATACAATTAACTTATTTTAAAATTTAAATAACAATACAGTAGGATCACAGATCAAATCAATAAAAACCGATAAAACCAAACTCTCTACGACGAGGGGAAACAAAGGCTACGGGAAACAATCGTTTTTTTCCTCCTAGTTAACCCAAAAACCGCCACTAGGGCGATGTTCTCCTTTCCCTCCTTTGCTTAGAAATCCTGTATTCATTTAGGAGGCCTGCAAAGACCGAAATGGATTCCAACCTATCAGTTTGTAGATTACAAGTATTTTGGGTGACACTGATATATACTTTCTCGGTCAATAATCTCCTTTCCATGTTCGACTCCCCGGACAAAATTTTCGGGAAGTCGAACTTGAAAAAGTGATTATTGTTTAACGCATGGGTAGTAAGTCCAGATATCTTTTTTTATTGTCGCAATCCAACCTGTGTTGGTTCAACCGTGCAGACAATTTTTGCTTTGATTGACCTACATAGTTGACATTGCATTCACCACACGACACCTGATAGACCACATTGCAAAGTGATCCGATTGGTTCTTTTGTTTTTAGATTTGCATGTAATACATTTAGGTTGTTCTTATATTTATAAGCAATACCTACATCCCCAACCTTATGTCTGAAGAGTCTTTTTAATTTTTGAGACACTTCAGGTATATATGTGATAGACTTGAAAAAAGTAGGTTTTGCCACCCCGTTATTTACCATTTCGATTTGTTGTACCATCGCACTTTTGTTATTTGTCATTTCGACATTGCCATTACTTACATTAAATTGATTATGCCTGAATTCAGTAATTAGGTTATTGATCCTCTGAAAAGACTTCTTGTATCCAGCAGGTCGATTATCTAGTTCATCGTTATACTTATGTATTAAAGCTCCACGGTCTTTGAAAATGTTTTTTATATAACCTAGTGTCTGTCTGATCAAAAGTGGATCAAAATAATAAGAAACTACCAAATTTTATATTTACTGTAAAATCTCCAGGTTTTTACCGTTACGATTGCGCATCTTTTAGAGTAGGCCTAACAAACCTGAACTAGTTTGCCCAAAAGTAAAGGACTTAGGTGGTCCCCTTGAAGAAAATTAGAGAGGCTCAAATGGGTCGTAAAAGACGACGCTCCGAAGCAAGGAAGAAACTATCATGCGGGTAAAATTTGTCAAGTATTGATGTACGTATCTAATCGGTAATTGGGGCAATCACAAATGATCAGTGTTAGTGTGTTTCTTATGAGCGATGGCCGAGATCCTGTTCTTGAGTTGCTCCTATAATTGGAAAAACGTTTCCTTTCATTCTGTGAATAATTTTATTTTTTGTTGTATTATTTTATTTAAAAAGAAAAATTAGGATTCTATTTTCAATAAATATTGAAAATAGATATATATTNTCAGTGTGGAGGAGTGCTGCCTCTGGGCAACTTCTCCTAAGTCTCAATTGAAAAATTCTCACTCAAACAGCGGCGTGTTTATCGGAAAGTCGTGGGTTCGAATCCCGCTCGTGTAATTGACTATTTTATCTCAACCAAGACCTTACATAAAAAGAATAATTAATTGAAAGAAGTAGCTTGGGCAATTGACCACTAAAACATAAATGGGCTATTTATGTACCATATACCAACTAAAACACAGATGGTTTAACTCCTCCACGTATAAAAGGGCGAAATAACCGTTAAAATCCCTTTTATGTCAAAACTGGTCACCAACAATGGATGCACTAGTTACAAATATAAGTAGTTTAGCGAGCCGTGCTTTAATTGAATATAACTGACAGGGGTAGTTTAACCGAAATATTAATATATATTATTAAATGATAGATTGAATTAACATTTCAGGTTGGTTAATCCCTATATTTATATTTTATTATGTAATTTATTACAATATCTTATTGTTTGTATTTTTTTTACAAAATGAGTAAACAGCAATTGAGAGATTTATTAGAATAAGATAAACAAAAATTCGTTATAAGAAAAATATTCTCCCTTCCTTTCCAGGGCCCTTCCTTTGAAAGGAAGAGCTTAGGAAAGACGTAAAGAACAATATTAATCTATAAAATTGGAATTATTTTAGCGGCCTTTCGGCATGGCGGAGAATTGGATGAAGAAAAAAATCAGTAGAAGGATATGGTGCGATTGAACATCTAGACGTATGTCTAGGAACACACCAGAAGGTCACATGATATTTACAAAACGATGAATTGGTAGATTATTGGTTGCCTGGATAGGTCACTTGGTTTATTGGTTTCAATACAGTTTTTTTTCTCGTCTCATTTATTATTAATTTTTTTTTTTTTAAAGGGACATCCGCCAGCCTTGTCATTTCAGCCCCTAGCGCATACGAAATATTGCAACACATATTCAATAAGCATTCACACAAATAAATACATTCACACCCATATATATTGCATTTATTGTATTTGATAAATGGAGTACTCGATATTCCTTCATTAACCTGCATACAATATCAATTGGGGGGTCGATGGGGTACTTTTATAAATATTCCGCCATTGACCCAAGTCATGGACAGAGCTCGAGAGGCGATGGGGATGCTACCCCACAATCTGCCCCTCCCCATTCACTCTAATAAATACACTCACTCATACAAAACACATATTTTAACGGCTATATACAATAAAAAAATTCCCAATTCCTCTAAAAAGCGGAACAGGGGACCTTGAAACTCGCTACCGCTTGATAATTATTGTTATACATTATGGTGTATATTCTTACATTTTTCTAATCATATATTTTTCTACAGTTTGTGTGTGTACTAGAGAAACTCTAAATTTTAACTTGAGCATATATTATATATATTTACACCCTAACAAACGTGTTATTAAAAATTATTATTTCAAATATATAAAAACTACTGCGTTTGTACAGCAATAATTAGGAACAGGTGTTACATGAATTAATCAATTTAAATTGTTGGGAAGCTTTGCAGGAGACTAATCAATAATTAATAGGAAAACCCTTCATTAATAACAAGAGCGTGATACAAAAGGAGGCAATCTATCAGCTTTAGGATAATTAGTAACATTAAACATAATCGAATAAATCTGGCCGTATTTTAACAAGTTTCTTGAAACTGTAAATAAATGACGAAAAAATTCTGTCTACTTGGGCATTCCCATGCTTTGTGTATGTTGTTGGCATTACTGTTTATTTCGTCAGACTGTTCAATAATTACTTTTTTATTTTGCACATTTATGTGAAATATACACTTGATGTCAACGGCGTAATGAGCTCGTAGAATACACACCTCTTCACATCGTGCTCGTATCATGAAAATACATACATTAAATAAAGATTTCAACTTGCAATATTAAGTCTGTGATTTGTCAGGCGTAAGCGTTTTATACAACCCACTTGTTTTGAGTTGTAAATAAGATAAAATGTGCTAATACAGTTGGCAACATGGAAAGAAAATAACATTCGAGAAGATACTTTTTAATATATAAAACCAAACCGACAGAGTGGCGAGAATCAGTTTATTAAAAGTTCACTATTTTTCGTGGCCCGCTTGACCAATTAATAACATTCAATTAATTAAGGTTTTTTAAGTTGAGATAAAAAAGTCAGTGTCACGAGCGGGATTCGAACCCACGACCTCCGGCTAAATACGCCGCTGCTCTACCACTTGAGCTATCGTGACCTCGATTCACACTAACTTTTTTATCTCAACTTAAACAACCTTAATTAATTGCATGTTATTAACTGGTCAAGCGGACCACGAAAAATAGTGAATTTAATTGATTAAAATGAAGTACACTTCACTAAAAGCTCTCCGTGGCTATTTCATTTGTCGCCGAGAATCCAATCCGATTACATGACATTTGAAAAATGGCAAAAAGGAGGGAAAATTCAAAAGGTGGGGTTGAGATGGGAAGTTAGTGCCCGAGTGGATTGAGGTCACGATAGTGAAAAAAGGCTAATTAAAGAAAATTATAATCTCTAGTTGTAAATGAATAGTGTTCATCACAGTATTACATTCTTACGGGTTTTTTTTTTCATTTGTAAATGGTGGGATTAACGCTGAAATGGCTGGGTAACCACTTTGCCTTGAACGCCAACCAATATTTTAATTTCTGGTTCGAAAAAACTTGCGCTTACAAAAGCGAAACCTGTAGTTACAATTAATTAAGGTTTGAGATGGGAAGTTGGTGTCCGAGTGGATTGAGGTCACGATAGCTCAAGTGGTAGAGCAGCGGCGTATCTAGCCGAAGGTCGTGGGTTCGAATCCCGCTCGTGACACTTAAACTCAACTTAAAAAACCACAATTAATTGAATTTTATTAAAAGTATTTTTTACAATCACTTACATTATTTTATTGTTATAAATTTGTACATTTATTTATTGTTTCATTAAAGGTTGTTTTGATTTTAAATGTTTTTTTTTTCGTAACATTAAGGTGTATGTTAATTGTACACCTTAAATTGAAATCTTTAGTTCTCTTGTGGTGACCACCTGTGGTGTCGCTTTACACTGTAGCCTATGAGCTTGCAGCAGGTCTGTATATAAACAGGGGCTCAACCTGCTTATTTCTGACTTGTCGACCAGTTCTCAACTCTCACTATGGAGGAACCGTTACCACTAGTCACAGCAACAAGCGTGCTCGCAGCATCATCTCTCGCACTCTCAACAGCCGATGTGGCTGCCTGCTGCACGAGTTCCTTCGTTCGCTACAGAATCTACCAACAACCGGTTCATCAAACACCGGCGCATGCATATGGACATCAGTCCACGTACTCTAACCATATCGATTTAACTCATATCAGCGGCCATCAGAGGAGCCAAAATCCCCGGTTGCTACACTATCCTACATGTACGAAATTTATTTTAATAAATTCAAACACTGTAAATTAATCAGGATATTATATTACGGTTCTTGCGGAAGATTCGAACAAGATGAAACAATAGTTTAATTTTCCAGAGAACCGGACCTCAACCCCAACCCCACCATATCCAGGAAATTAGAGTAGTTATTCAGCCCATAAGTTACATATAAGGGGCTAAATGGTTTTTGTATACCAATGAGCCTCCCCCAACAGAGGGAATACAGATTTTTCTACCGTGGTATACAAGGGGTTTAAGCAGTCTAAAAGTATTAAAAAGTATCCTGAGAAATGTTGAGTGACAATTTTTTGTCCTCTGGCATAGAAAAACACTGAATCATAAATATTCCCTCGGTCCCGCTGGAATTCATGAAGTTCCAAGCAAGGGAAAAGCATACTTTCTCTTGTCAAACATACACATTGAACTGGATTTCAGCTCATGCAAAAAATTATTAATTGTAAACAATATTGATAAAATAAATTTTTGAATAAAATATCTTAAAACTTAGAGAATTATTACTAGCTTCTTGAAAGATGTGGTATATTTTTTCTCGTATTCGCACTCATATATTTCTATACTAATTGTTTTGTTGTTAGTTTCATATAATAATAAAAATTACTACTGATAACATTAATCTCTCTACTTCTATAAGTTTCATAATTATTATTAAAATTTTCCCATCTATTTAACGCACAATTAAACATATCCCCAATATCTATAATATGGTTACTGTAATCGAAAAAATAGCTAATCCACTACACAAAGATTCATCCTATCGATCCATTTCGTTGCTTTCAGTAATCTCATAACTAGTTTAAAAAAAGTCCTAAAAGATTTATACCCTACGTTGAAAAAGCAAACATGATATAAAAAGCCTTTTTAAAAAGACAGTTCCTACTCACAGTAAGTTTTTTGCAACGATCCGGATTTCGAGCCTTTTAGCTCATCATCAGGTTGAAGGACTTCTACACCCACGTCTCTCGACATGGATTGCCAAAGTAAACCCGCTGATACCTCCGCCAACGCTACGTTCCAATTAGTAGCTGATTTTTTTAATTCATTTCATTAAATGATTCCTGTAACCGGTAGATTCCCGTTCTACTACCTATGGAAAACGTCATCACAATTTTTAAATGACACAGCTGCCCTCTGCCTAGAATAAGGAATAATACATCGACGAACCGACAATCAAAAGCCTTCATGACTATATAGATAATTGAAAGATCAAAATAAATGACCAAAAATCTGCACATGTTAACTTCACAAATTGAAGTAAAAACTTAACAAATACCAATGATCTCAACCGTAAAATAGTACAATCTCAAAGTCAATAAAATACATACGTTACATTATCCTATATGGATGTATTTCTGAAAAAATAACATTATCATACTAGAAGGGTTTCAAAATAATGTACTACGAAATATGGTACTTGCTACTTGGTGGTATGTATTAGTGGCATATTTCAAAGCAGACTGAAGAGGCTAAATTATCGTTTGAGGTCCTTTTTGACAAGTTACAAGATTTACGCAGCAAGTTAAACTATAGCACTAATGAATGGATTTAATTAACGATATTATTATTTTTATTTGCGAACGTAAATTAGGTCGCATTTGAATAGTTTAAATGTACATGATAAAATGTGTTCAAATATATTACAACAACTTGAAACTCTTTTACGATTTTAATTGTTTAAATTTTTTCTTTATTTGTACTATTAAGTACTAAGAAATAAAACATCATTTCGATAAACCAAAACAATAAATATAGAAATAAATTGTGAAAAGTGCTTTTTATGCATAAAGAAAAGTTCTTTCAGTTCTTAAAAACGCACTCAATTATAGAAATGTTTTCGATTAATATGAATGATTACAACAAAAAAATGCGTGCCCCTCCAGATCATTTATCTTTTTTATTATTGATTACTGAACAAATGTTAAAGTTGAAAACCATGAAGCCAGAAAGGGCAGGTAATAAATTAATCAGACAGGCATAGAAAAAGTTTTCTTTTGATGAAATAAACGAGAAAAAAGGCAATATTGAAAATATTTTAATTAAATGATGGTGGGAAAGTGGCTGAAAATATTTCCAAGAGATTTTGGTCTGCCTATCCTCAAATTCTTGATCAGAAAGAGTTGTTTCTGTTTTTTTTCCATTTTTTAGCAACGATTCTCCGCGATTCGTAGTACTGCAGATGTACCAAAATAATACCAAAGTCCAAAGTATAAAAAATCTTATATAAAAACTTCGTAATTTAATTCTTAAATTTGTTTAAATTTTTCATTTGTTGGCACGTAATGTTTTGTATTCTTTGATCGATATAATTTTTCAAGTGTACGGGTCTTGCAGAGGAATTACATGCATGCAGAGTTTATCTAACGTTCATTTCCCTCTATTTATTTTTGTTTCGGGCGGTTTTGGGAAATACTTTAAATTTTTTGTTTTTTACGGTTAGTTTTTCATGACCCAAAAATTTATGATCTACTCCATTTTCACAGGGTATGAATCGGAATTTAACTAAGCATGTTAAAGATCATTGTACATTTAGTTTCTCATTACCTAAAAATTTATGATCTACTCTTAAGGTTCACAGGGTAATCGGACTTAATTAAGTATGATGCAGATCATTGTACATTTTTGACGCCTAATTCAACCAATGGATTTTAATTTAGAGCAACCATTTTTAAGTTATTTGCAAAAAAACTTTTTAGAACGCTTTTTCGGATGAACGAAATCTTGTCCAACTTCTTTAATCGATTTATTTATCATTTTATTGGAGAGTTAATTATTTGCTGAAGGTACCGATTTTGCAACAATTTCCCCAAATATATAGATTAACAGGACGCTCTGGATGTTCCAGATTAAATCGTGATTCAGTTTGGTGCAAATTATTGTCCACATTTCCCAAAAAAAGATTTTACGATTTGCACAGTTATCAAAGCACGTACAAACTATACTTTGGTTTGTATGTAAGTGTAAACAGTGTATTAAAACGTTTCAATAATTTTGGAAGATTATTTAAAATACTCAAACGTCACCAAATTATCATTTGTTTACGTTTTGTTCGTCAAGCATTACTTTCTTTAAGCTTGTATTTGTAGATCGAATTTGCACTACACTGAATTGCGCTTCAATGAGCTGCAACCAGAGCGATTAAATGATGTTATTTTAGGAAATTGTTCTGAAATTTTTTGTTCAGTACCACGAACAAATGAATTGGTGAGTATAACAAGGTTAAAATTCAAAAAATGGTTGATATGAGTGACGAACACCATTTTGTAGCCGTAACTAAGCGTATCGAATGAGTCAAAAACGGTTATGATTACAGCATTACTTAGAGCGTAGAGCGTTATGAAAAATATTAGTGAGAACAATATAAGGAAAAGACAGGATAAGATTCCTGGAGATTTTCCGTTGTTGATAAGAAGAGATTTTCCGATAAGAACCGTTGATACTGACCTGTTTTTGCATATCAAGGGTTGGTGGCCTCAATATTACAACATTAAAACAACGACAGACATTGAGAAAAAAAGAGTCAAGTTCAGTATAAGCAAGTACTGACATCTTATATTCTAAAAGCGTGCCTGGTTGTGTTAAAGCCTGCGAATTCATTGATGGATTAATTCCAGTTACTTTCAAATTGGCTAAAACAGCTGCCCAAGTGCAGCTACCTTCACTGAAACCTTATCAGGGGGCAAAAAAACAATCAACTACAAGAAAGTAGAAGACATCAAGAAGGGGCACATTCACTATGTGCTTGAAAATTTTAAACCGTTCTACCAAGAGATTTTTGAGTGGCCAACTACCAACCAGGATTTTGACAGCGACAACGAAATGATTAAAATGACTTTTTGCTTTTTTGAAAGAAAGGTATTTCTTAAAATACATTTTTTATTACATGAATATTTTGCTTTTTCTCAAATAATGGAAGAAAGATATAATTTCAACAGATGTATTTTAATATAGCTATAGATACGATGGACTTTTTTTTTCAACATCTTCCTTCAAGACTTAAAATGAACATAAAATAAAAATATTGTGACTAAAACTATTTTTCAGGAAGAAAATAAGTTTTCTTTGTTTTTCTCAAAACTAGGAAATTGGATTCTTAACCTTGTTACACTCCTCGATTCAAATAATCTATTATCAATTAAAATGGTAAATACATAAATTTGTGATTATTTGGAGATTTTGTCGTTCCAAAAAAAGTGTTCGAAAAGGATTATTCCCAAATACTTTGAGAATGGTCGTTCCTAATTAAAATCCATGTTGAATCCAGCGTCAAAAATGTACACTCTTGCTTGCTCTTATTCGTATCTTGTTAACCTGAAGGTAAATAAATAAAATTGTATTTTGGTGGAGATGATGTCCTTTATCCAAAAAAAAAAGTATTCGGTAAAGACAACTTTAGAATGGTTGCTGCAAATTACAAACCGTATGTATAGTTTAATTCAACATCAAAAGACATTTTATAAAATGTACATCGATCAACATCTTGCCATTTGAAATATTTAAGATCCTATGTCATGAATATTTCTACCCTGGAGAGTTACATCAAAACTTTTTGGTTTGTGAGAAGCAAGGTATAAAATAAAAATTTGCTAGTACCGATGTTTTGCATAGAAATACCTAATGAAGAAAATAAGAGGTGTAAAAGTTAAACTTATCCTGTATTTTATATTTTTTCTTTGTTTCAGTAACTATCAGCACAAGACGCTTAACTCTGAAAAATAATGTCGATCAAAGAGATACCACAGTACCTTATTTTACTTAAAATAAAGAACTTTTAAAAATAGACATCGATCAGTATCTTGCCATTTAAAAGAGTTAAAATCTTATTATACCCGTTCCATCTTTTTGCAAATAATAGGCGAAAAAATAAAATTAGACTTGTTTTGAGATTTTTTCCCAAAACTACCCCAATAATAAAAATATAGGGGAACAGAAGTTTTAAAAATAAAAAATAATAACCCTTTATTTTTTGGAGCATCAGTTCGCCTAGGGTTGAATTTGTAATAATGAGTACGGTGTGCATTACTTCTTAATTTTCATTAAATTGATCTTATGATTCTTCCTTCTTGAAGGTGAGATAATAGGTCATCTCAAAAATGTTTTGAGATGACCTATTATCCCACCTTCAAGAAGGAAGAATCATAAGATTAAATTGATCCAAATGTAAATCGAGTACACATATCATTTTCCTTATTTTCACGAGAAATTAGTTTAGTTCGAGAAATTTAACACAATTGTAAAGAAATATCATAAATTAATATTTTTAAGTTGAGCCAATGCCATTCGAAGATAAATAGAAATGTTAGATATGTAATCAAAAGGAAAAGTTATTTTTTCTCACCAGAAGCAGTGAAACGTAGATTTTAACAAAACCATTTTAAAAAGTGTAACAAAGAAGATTCGTTTTACTGCCGCACCGGAGAATAAAACTCGATCAGCATTTCGTTTATTTTTGTCGGCCCCATTCCAAAAAAACTTGACCCCAGGTTAACATTTCTTTATAAAAGAGCAGGCTATAGTTGTCATCGCGGTTCGTAATTACAGCTAGAAAGGGTCCGTGCTTGCCATTCGGCTCCACAGGTGATCCTGTTGACAGATCCGATGGAGCGTGGAGTCGTTGGAGACCCGCTCTGTTTACCTTTCAACTTGAGGGAATGTAAATCAACGTGCGACTCCTGAGACAACCTTTCAAAGAGTTACCACTTTTTTTGCCCTTTTGTCAACAAAGTACAAAAAAACGAATTCATTACTGGTTTTTTAATCGTAATTGGAATTTAAAGAAATGAAAAATTGACTGTAAAAAAATTTGACAGAGGCGGAGATAAAATTTGTAAAATACTTTCTTGCAAATTAATAAATTAATATAAATTCTTAATGCGATGTGTGTAAATAATTTTATTATTATTACTANTGAGCGAGGCGGAGAAAAAATTTGTAAAATACTTTCTTGCAAATTAATAAATTAATATAAATTCTTAATGCGATGTGTGTAAATAATTTTATTATTATTACTATTATTATCATCGTCATATACAGTACAATTATATATACAATTTCAATGTCCAATTGATTTTATTACCGACCGATTTCAACCCACTGGGTCATTCTCAATGTCCTACAATCAATATTTATGTTAGTTTTAAATAATTTTTACAAAACAGAAAATTGGAACATTTTCAGTTGTGTGTTAAATTTATACAAAAGAAACTTGATCACAGTAGAAGCAAGTATGCAAAATTTAAGTTTGCACTTCACCGTTTATTTTTTTAATTTAACTGATCGTAACAACTTAATCTACACAATTTTACAGATCGTGTATTGTATTTGTATATATTTTTTGTATATTTGTACATATAATACATTTAAACCACAGACATCACAGCACTTTTATTTTGTACTTTTAGGAAACTTAAAATTATACAACTTCCAACAATGTCTGTAAGTTCACTAATTTCGTGGTCCGATTGACCAATTAATATATTACAATTAATAAAGGTTTTTAGTTGAGATAAAAAAGTCAATGGCACTCGTGGGATTCGAACCCACGATCTTTGGCTTGATACGCCGCTGCTCTACCACTTGAGCTATCGTGACCTCGATCCACTCGGACATCAACTTCCCATCTCAACCACACATTTGATTTTTCCCACCTTTTTGCCATTTTTCAAATGTCGTGTAAACAATTTGATTCTCTTCGACAAATGAAATGGCCACGGAGAGCTTCTGTGAAGTATACTTCATTCTAAATAATTAAATTCACTAATTTCGTGGTCCGCTTGACCAATTAATATATTACAATTAATTAAGGTTTTTAGTTGAAATAAAAAGTCAATGGCAAGAGCGGGAGCTGATCGAGGTCACGATAGCTCAAGTGGTAGAGCAGCGGCGTATCAAGCCGAAGATCGTGGGTTCGAATCCCGCTAGTGCCATTGACTTAAACCTTAATTAATTGTAATGTCTGTAAGTTTTAGCAGACTGACATATCTGCCATGTGTTATCTCTGTATGTTAGAAGTGTCACCTGTGGGGTCATTGAGGAATAAATAATCTGTACTAGCCGTGAAATTGTATAGATTAAGTTGTTAAACTATCAGTTAAATGAAAAAAAAATTTTTTTTGCATACTTGCTACTACCAGTGATCAAGTTTCTTTTGTATAAATTAAACACCCAACTGAAAACCACCCTGAACAAAGCTGGAAATTATCCTAATTTATTTGGCCAACGGAAACGTCAGCCTGTGCGTATCGGGATGGAATGGGGAAGAGTACAATTCACCGGTACCTTTCTCAACCACCGTATGTCACTTTTCTCTACTATAAGAAATTCCACTTTTTTCAGTAAACAGTTAGAAAAATTCTCTAAATAGTTAAGAAATGGAAACGACAAAAAGGTAATTAAATTAGTTGAATTTTTCAAAAGTCATTCTCAAATTTAAAAGAGATGCTGGGAAATGCTGCTTTATGAAAGTAGAATCAAATGATTATTAGGAGGTTGTGAGATGCGATCTGGTGTGACGTAGTTAAAAAAACAAACATTTTATTTAACGTGCCAACGTTTCGATCTTTATTAAGATCATCTTCAGGGCTCAAAGTGTTTGTTTTCCGTGTAGATGTGTCATTCATGTCTGTCGTGTTGAGAATGCCCCCCAGTAATGTCAAATATCTAATCACATTGTAAACCACAAATCATGAAACATTCCTGAGTGTTATTCCTTGACGACTCGAGAAAGGATATGCTGATCTGCCGTCAGAGATAGAATCGTATTTTATTCTGTAGAATGAGTTTGTTCTTTATTGTTTTACAACTATTATTTAGGAACTACATTTTTCTAAGAACAGCAAAATGTAATCAATGCAAGTTAAATAAATTAAATCAAGTTGGTAGTTCGGATAAAAGCAATCGAAAATTGATTTAAGGTAATAATGGATATAAGATTGAACTAAATTAACATCTTTCAATTAATTAATCTATTTATTTAAGGTTTTGATTGAAATGAAATAGTGTCACGAGCGGGATTCATTTCATTTCTATAAAAACCTTAAATAAAAATATTAATTAATTGAAAGAAGTAATTTGGTCAATAGACCACTAAATATAATGGATATGTTAATATCTATGAAAGACAAATAACGGAAGAAAGCTCAAAAGCTTTCATTGGATAAAGTCCCTAATCGTGTATGTTTAGCGCTTGGTTAAGTTGACACCCCGACTTTCTAAGCAGTAATGCATAATTAATAAAAATAAATAAAAACAGGAATTAAGGCCTTATTGTGTGCAATGAATAAAAAAATAGTTCCAACTATGAATTTTTAACAAAATATATCAATAAAATGCCATTTTGTTACCGTAAATTGATTTTTAATGAATAAAATATTTAATTGAAAAAAGAAAATAGAACATAATAATAAATAAAAAGTTTTTAATACAGCATTGACTGTAAAACTTTGTGCCTGTAATCAAAAGCCAAAGCTGCCTAAATAAAGAAAACAAATTAATTGGAATTTGGGTATATTTATTACAATAATAATGAATAGTATACGTTTGTATATTGGCGTTTAGGTATTAACTATCAAACACAAGCTATAAACTCCCCCCTCCCCCCAAAAAATATATATTAAAAATATCACCATAAATACGCAAACAATCTAATTTTTGTTGGAACATTAAAATATCTATTTTTGCAAAATGAACCAAAACATGGTAGGTCTAATTTGATAAAAATTAAGTTGATACACTTATTTTACTGTCATATTATTTCAGCTACGTATTGTAGTTCTTTTGTAAAAACTATAGGAGTTGATATATAAACTTGTTTTTTATAGCACTTCGTTTATGGGAAAATTGAGTGTCGTATTGTCGCAGACACCTTGTGTATTGAAACGTTGACCACGTAATACATAAGCAAAATGACAACATAAACTGCATGCTGATAGACTTGAATTCTTTACAACAACAAGAAAAATCATAACTTAGTCCAGAACTAAATGACAAAGAGAAAAACAAGTATAATCTCATGACATAACACAGGCCGATACAAATTGCCCCCAAGGACGCAAAATTGCAGCAGTAACGTAGGTAAAAATAAATACAATGCTAACATTTGATCTAAAAGAGAAGACACGGGACCCTTCGTAGGCCCGATAATGAGTGACATTTCCAATTAATATCCAAATTTCACTTAGGCCGAGATCCTCGGAGGCGGCTGAAGAGAAGGAGAGCCGTAGCGTCTTTAGAACCCTCCCAACAGCCTTATCACATTAATCAGGACACCTCCCCTCCGAGTATGCCGTCGAGGCGAAATTACATTAAGGCACTCCAAGTCCAGCTCGGAATGTCAAAACCCGGATTACATGTAATCACGCTCCCAGGGATGGCAACTTTGTACTGCGGAAGTTTCCCAGTAAAATTAATTTTAGGGAGATCACACGTCCTATGTCACAAAGCCTCCTCTTTTCATCATCCGGAACGATGATGAAAACGGAATAGAGATCTTTGAAAATCACCCTTAACACCTTTCGACAACGATGTCACACGATATAAACTTTGTATTACGTCTTTTTTTATATTTTTTAATCAAATCGGTAGAAAATTAGATTCAATGGATACATTAGAACTGTTTGAGTAAAGTTTCAATACTGCTTACTTACTATTCAACCCATTAACACATTGGATGTAGGCATGGATTTATTTTAAACAGTGAATTTACATACTTGTAACAAAATTTCACTAGTAGAGAAAGTGTTTCTGCACTATGCTTCCTACTGATCTTTTAAATAATAGAGAGTAACAATATCTAACATTTAGCAATTGTGAAAAAAATTTGTGCAAAAACCACAAACAGAAGGATGACACAATTTGTACGTACAACAATAAATACCTAAAACTAGCTTATAAATAAATTATTCAGAAATCGTCAGATGCGGTCTGGTGTGATGTAGGTTTCAGAAAAACATTTTCTTTATCGTGCCAACGTTTCGATCTTTATTGAGTACATCTTCAGCGCTCTATAAAGATCGAAACTTTGGCACGATAAAGAAAATGTTTTTCTGAAACCTATATCACACCAGACCGCATCTCACGATTTCTGAATAATCATCGTCTAACGGTCACTAATCACTACACACTTATTAATAAATAAAGTAATAGACAAATAAACAAATAAATACATATAAGTAAGTTAATTAATTAATTAATGCACTAATAAATATTTACACTTTCGGTACATTATGCTTAACATGCCTGAGTTTCCAACTATGTTCCTACTGAACAACAAATGGGGTTCGATGAGGCGAAAATTATTTGTCATTAATCTATTTATTTTTAGTGGTCAATTGGCCAAGTTACATCTTTCAATTAATTATGCTTTTTATGTAAGGTTTTGGTTGAGATAAAAGATTGTTTGTTGCATATTTCCTCGTGAATCCATTTGACATTAGTAATTTTGTGCAATTCGGTTAAATTATTACTTGGGAGAGAACGTGGCTAGCATTAAAAAGTTACTTTGTATAAGCTGTACTCTGTTTAAGTTTGACTTATAGGTCAAATTACATCCTAAGCAAGCATACAGCAGCCGTGGTTTAATAAACACTTTGTAAATCAGTATTTTATTGTTTTTGCTCATGCCAGACTCCTTTCTGAATGATGGAAACAGTGTCCTAATAACCATTTTGCTGTTGCAAGTCAAGTGACTTGTGATAGCAGTTTCACGGAACTTTTTATAAGTTCAGTTTGGAGTCAAGTGTAATCCTCAAGTATTTTCTGTTTTTCTGATTTTCTGTTTTTAGCCAGGCGAACGACCTTCCCTCGAAAGTTATAGAAGAAGAAGAAGAAGAAAAATAACTTTATTCTGGGACTGGTGTCCCCTAAGAATTAGTTATACTATGTTAAGTTATACTACTTTTATAGAGTACTACTAGTTATAGTACTTAGTTATAGTACTTATACTTATAGTTAAGTACTTATATTATACTTATAGTTAAGTACTTATATTATACTTACATTAAGTACTTATATATTAAGTATTTATTATATTAATTATAATATACTTATATTATACTTACTTATAGTACTTAGTTATAGTACTTAGTTATACTACTACTATACTATGTCAAGTTATACTATGTGTTAGCTGAGCATACGCTTAATAAATAGTATACAATTAGGTTTAGAGGTATTAATTTTCAGTTTCTATATAATACAATACCGCTTAATTTCTTCAAGCTCCAATTTAGTGTTTCTAGTAATCGCACTAATTCTCCAAGATGTGTTGCAAAGCGAAATATCATTACAAAGCTATTAGACAGCAGTTTGATGTAAGTAGGGCATTTAGAAATTTTAAAAAAGTGTTGGTCCAGGTTTCAGCGCTAGGGCACTCCTGCCTTGATAGAAAAATGGCAGGAATCATTGTCACAAATTCTCACATCTGTCCAAAGCCAAAGGCAATTGACATGTTTATATCCATTAGGAGAATTTCAGTTTCCGAACATTTTTGAAACGTTGATTTCGAAAAATAAAACTAGGATAATCATAATTTCCAGTAGCGCATGTTTGCAAATAATATACAAGAGGTACAACCACGGTTAGAAACCTGCAATGGATAATATACCCGAAACAATCGAGCAACTAGTTAGAACATGGCGTCAACTTAAAAATAAATANATTTTAATTGTATTATTAATTGTGTTTGATTAGAAAGTAAGTTATATTTCAAAAAAATTTAGTAAAAGAATAACAAAATATAATTTAACATTTACGTATTTTGTGCGGCACGAAATGATTAAAAACTATCAAAACACGATTACTTCAGTCCTGTCAACAGAATATAACCTTTCCGGAGCTCTTTTTATAAATTTAAGAGGATCTCAAAAAATATCTTCCATATTTTTCTCAGGTGTATGCGCAGTAAATGAAAGGTCAGGGTATTATATGACACCATGTAATCTGGGTTTTCAATGCGATAAAAATGATCGTTCAATCTACAAGCAACGAAATCATGCCTGCGGTTTGGTTCTCTGTTTGCTCCTCTCGCTGACCTTTTTTTTGTGTTGCCATAAAATACAAAAATTTACCGAAAGGACTTTACAACCAGCCCTTACTTATTACGACTTCCTTCTTTTACGCCCTCACTGATTTGGAATTTAGAGCTCCCTCTGTGAAAGATCACGCGGTGTACTATACAAAAAAATGGAAAAAGGGTAAAAAAAAAACTTTTAAATCATTTTTTTATTTGTTTTATTTATTGCTATCTTTGCAAAATAATTATAAATTTTCCAAATACATAGGACATTTATATACAAATCTGATATATTCTGTCAATTTTATATAATTAGGACGTAAGAAATTAATCATTTCAAAATATTGGTAATTGTTGAGTATTTATGTGTATTAATTACATTCATAACAAAGGTAATTTATTTTAATAAGTATTAACACCTTAATATTAATTTTATTGTATTAGTCTTATGATTTAGCCGTCGATCTTCGTAGATTTGAGAAAGTTTTTAAGGCTCCAATGCAATATGCACTTAGTGATAGTATAACAACATAAATACAATTAAATTTTATAACAGTTACATTAAATGGTATACAATTATTATTGATTTTTGTGAGTTAGAACAAATTAAACCTTCGTGTCAGCCAATACGTTCCTGGATGTTTTGAGTGTCAGCAATCGGCACAAAGCACACATGTTATCACATCGAAACTCCATTAAAAGTGTTCTATTGTCCAAAATATTTGCCGATTCTCGTACTAACTTCTATTGTTCCGAATTGGGTCAGCCAGTCGGTAGTACGCTTTCGATTGCCGTTTGTTCATTTCGGATTCTCCCTCCGCCCGACCACGACGTGGTTGGATCCTCCAGTCTTGTGGATAATCGTTGAAGGGTCCGCCGACACACGCTTAAATGGTTCTTCGATCCAGGGCCAATTGGTCTATTCATGCCCTAAACTCAGGCTAAGAAATAAAATTCTGCACTTCTGCTCAACTTTCAAGTAAAAGGGACTCGATTAAATTGGCCCACTCGAATTACTCCTATTTATTTTTATAAATATATTTTTTTTTCGAGTCATCTAGATGTGTTAAAACACTTGAAAAACAGTAAACAATTTTACATAAACTTATACAGCATGTTTATTTAAAATGGCCCGGCTGTATTTTTCTTGAATCAATGACGCTAAAAAAAACCTGTTTAATATTTTTTACTCTATATTCAAAATTTTACCTTTTTTGGAGAAAAATTATACGGGTACATTGAAAACAATGGTGCAATCGGATTTGAAATTGGTCAAAAAATGATCAAATTATGGCAAAAAATATAAAACGCATTTTTTTTGTAGTTAATTCCAATAGTTTCCTTCTTCACTAAAGTACACATTATGGCCATTTCGTTTACATTCTGTCACTCTCGTCATTGTTTGTCAAAGTCGTATATCAGGGCAAATCTTAATTCGTGGAAGTAAATAAATTTTACAATAGTACCCATTCGTTACATTCACTAAGAGAGCATATTTTTTCGGTCAAAAGCGAATATACGACTGCTTTATTGACAGTGGTGGTATTGCGCGTCGTGCAGTCGAGTTGTACTCCCAGAAATTTTCTGATCGCCCCAGGGTAAACCACAAAATGTTTATTCGTGTTGTTTGCAATATGAGGAGATACAGATCAGTTGCTGTTCCATCACCAAGAAACTCGCAGTTGTATTTTATACTGTAAGTTCGCAAAAAAAAAATTCCTCTCTGCGAAATGTTGGAATGATTTTAGATATTACAAAAAATAAAATTAGATCTGTACTCCGGACTTACAATTTTAAGCCGTATCGCTCTTATTTTGTCCAGGGATGTCGGGACTCTGATTATGACAGGCGTCTAACGTTATTCGCCCAAATATCGATTTGGGAGGATTCCTGTAATACATACATCCTATGGACTAATGAATCCAAGTTCTCCTACCATTGCATACTAAACCGTTGGAATATTTGAACGCGGGCATAGGAATTTTGACCTCATGTCATTATCATAGTTTACAGTATCAACGTTTGGTGTGGGCTTCTCGGAAATAAATTAATTTGGCCTATATCTACGAAAATTGTTTAAATGTTGCTCAATTCCTCAATATGTTTAGGGTGGTTTTACCAACACTATTAGATGATGTTCCTCTGCAACAACGACAAAGAATGATTCTCCAGCTTGATTGATGCCCCGTACGTATTGTTGTATCGTAACTTCCGGGATAGGCGGATAGGACTTCATGCCCGATCTGTTGACCTCCTCGGTCACCCGATTTAACTCCATTTCATTATCGTCGGTGGGGCTGATTAACAAGTAGTGTCTACGCCTATCATAAACCAGCAACCTAAATTGAAGAACTGCTGCAAAGGATAGAAAATGCTTGTCCATCCATCTCCCCTGACTCTATCGTTCTGAGCACAGAGAGCTTTTCAGTTTTATTTTTATTTTTTTTTATTACATTTATTTGGTATTTACAACTACAAGTGATGTATTAAGTAAATATGTTCGTATATGTTGAATTATCATTTGAGGTTCTTGTAGGAGAAGTTGCCCAGTGGTAACATTCCTTCACACTGATATCTTGTTCAGTTTTCACACAATGAGAAGGTCTCGGGGCCACTTTCGCTTCAATCGTCTTGGAGGATTTTCAGGTAGGGTTGGAAGTGATAAATTTCGTACGAATAGATTACTGTGTGTGTTCAGTGATTGATGAAATTTTTTATATCGGGTTTTGATGAGTTCATGTACAAACGGGATGTGTAGGTCTTTATGGATAGTGTAATTTGAAACGTAAAAAGGAGCATTTATAATTTGACGGAGAATTTTAGATTGGATTGATTGGAGACGCTGGGAATTGGAATCCTTGGTTGAGCCCCACACTTCACAACCGTACGCCCAGAGAGGTCTAATCATTGTCTTGTAAATTAAAAGTTTATTTTCAAGGTCTAATTTTGATCGTGAGTCGAGTAGTCTTTTTAACAATTTATAACGTCGGTTTGTTTGCTGTCTTTTCAGTCTTGTATGGGGATTCCAAGTCAGTCGTTTATCCATGAAAAGTCCAAGATAACGCACAAGGTCAGTGGTAGGCAATGGAATTCCATTTATACTCACCGCAGGACAGACATTTTTACGTAAGGTAAAATTGATCTGTGTGCTTTTTGTTAGGTTTACCTTTATTCTCCACTTTGTGAACCATATTGTTAATTCATTCAGGTGTTGTAAGTGTTTAGTGTTAATTGAGGGGTCCGAATTGCGTGTAAGGATCGCTGTATCATCAGCGAATGTGTGTATCGAAATGCCAACGTGTGTAGGAATATCTGCAGTGTACATAGAAAATAGAAAAGGGCCAAGTATGCTTCCCTGAGGAACACCCGCCCGTATGCGTATACATATAAGGTGAGAATTCAGTTCCCTGACGGACTCGACAAAATCGATCAGTCAGGTAGGATCAATTTTTCAGTGTGGGTAAAAAGAGCAAATCTTTGCATATTTACGCAAGGCAGCACTCCAACATGAAATGTGATTAATAAACAGCAAACTGTTTTTTCCCGAAAGTTTTGCCCTACATTTGTCAATTTTTGACCAATTTAAAATCCGACTGCACCACTGTCTTCAGCGAAAAAGTCTATTGACTGAAATGATGTGTCAAGGTCTATATGGTGGTATTTAAAATTTTGAAGTTAAACTGGGCCTATAGTACCTTGTATGATTTTTCTACAAAAAGGTAAAAATTTGGAAAATATATATATATATATAGTATTTGTTTGTTGTTTTTTGATAGCGCCATTTATTCAAGAAAAATTCAGTCGGGTCATCTAAAAAGGGCACCATGTGTAGCAATTAGAACTATAGCCACTCTTTTGTAAGTTTCAAATACTTCAATTTAATCACAAATTATTTTTAATAAAACTAGATTCGTTTGAATTCATACAGCACTACAGCTGTTTCAAAATTAAGATTCTTGTCCATTTTACAATGGAAATTGAATTTTTTTACTCCATTGTTCAACTCATAAATGTAATAAAGATATAGATGTAAATAGATGTGATGTTACTAGAATTATATATTGTATTAAAAAACATTAGGGGTTGTGCCAATCAGAATGATTCTTAAAATGCTTGCATTTCCACATTATTGGTACGGGGGACATTCTTGACCTTCAAAAGTAATTTTTTTAGAAAGCGTAAAGCTTTTAAAATTTAAATTAAAATGCTATGAACTTTAATATACTTGTCAAATCAATACACCGATATTTTACATAACTTTGTCAAGGTGAATTGAAAAGAAACTAAAATACGAGATATGGAGATAACCTGATCTTAACTCCATTAAGACTCAATGCTGACTTAAGTTACTCTGATTTTTCTATAATTTTTGTTATTCGCATATATTTTTCCTTGGTCTATGTTCATAAGCTTATACACAGAAACAATAAAAATACAATTAAATATATATATTTATTATTATTCTACTATTGTCCTGCGGGAAAGATATGCAAAGAAATGGTTTAGATTATTGACCATACTTTTTTATGACCCATGGTGGAAACTCGGGAACACTTATATAATACTTGCTAACTTAGCATAATAAAAAAGTTTTTGTACAATCGATGAGCCCATGTCCGGACCCTCCACATAAAAGTACAAAAGGTGCACATTTTTCTTGATAGTTTCATATTAAATTTTAAATTCACTAATTTCGTGGTCCGCTTGACCAATTGACATAATTTTTTTTGACATGACATAAGTTTTTAGTTGAGATAAAACCTTAATTAATTATAATATATTAATTGGTCAAGCGGACCACGAAATTAGTGAATTTAATGAATTAAAATGAAGTATACTTCTCTAAAGCTCTCAGTGGCCATTTCATTTGTCGCCGAGAATCCAATCCGATTACACGACATTTGAAAAATGCCAAAAAGGAGGGAAAATTCAAAAGGTGGAGTTGAGATGGGATGTTGTTGTCCGAGTGGATCGAGGTCACGATAGCTCAAGTGGTAGAGCAGCGGCGTATCTTGCCGAAGATCGTGGGTTCGAATCCCGCTCGTGCCATTGACTTTTTTATCTCAACTAAAAACCTTAATTAATTATATTAAATTTTAAACATAAAACTTTAACAGCGGGATTTTCTTCTGGAATAGAGTTTCGTTTATTTGTACTCGTAACTCCTCACTCCTTAAATATATTTTAAGGAGTAGTGTCGCAAGGAAAGAGAATGGACTTAAAAGCTTAATTTTCCATCCAATTAATGACTTTAGTTGAACAAAATTAACAGTTCAATCTTGCTTTTTGATTAATAATCGATAGTCAATCGAGTTATTAAAATACGAGGTAAGAACGTACGCCCGGTTATAAACTCGGCCAGATAGTTGGGCTAAAATTAAACTCCCTTTCACTCCACGGTGCGGGTTTGCCGGTTTCTGCTCAAATATTTGACTTTGAGACCTGCACGGCTTAATCGACTTGGCTTATTGCCATGAAGATGAGCCATAATTGTTAAAGACATAATGAGAATAACCTGATGATTAAGTCATCAAGCCGAATTACTTGTTTGAATGAATCGAGTTTAGTTGATACTGTTGATAAAAAAGTGTATACATCCAAGTGGTAACTTCTCTCATAATTTGACGGACTTTAATAACATCTTGAACGTAATAAAGAGGCAAATCTGGATTTTGTGGACATTTTGAACGTTGAAAATTAAAGCCGCAGATGGGCTTTTCTGGAACGGTTCTAACCCAATTCGGTTCAATTTTAGACCCTCGTTACCCTGAAACAAGTCCTCTCTCAATAAAGTTCACCCTGCTCTTTTGCATAGTCCCTAAGGTCCCTTTCTTGTTCTCAGCTCAGACCAGAGTTTTACTCGAAAGGTTTTCTTTCAACCGAAGACATTTATCTTGTGTTTCAATTTATTTAAAACGTTTGACCTTATTCATTTAGCTTAAAATCCATTAGGGTGTACACTTAATTTTTCGTTTTGGCTATAAAGTTACCAAAGTATGTTTTATTTTAGAAATTATAGCGTTCAATACAAAACTTGAATTGATCTAGTAAATAAATAATGATTTATTAAAAATCAAACTTTAAGTACATATTTTCGATTGTATACAAATATAAAAATGTTAAAGCTAAAGTTTGGTGGAGATGAATTGTCAACATTAATACCCTAAACAGACCTAATATTTTTCCCGTCTTATTCGAAATGATCTACAATTTTTCTTGCATATATCGATTTATTGGAACGATTGGTGGTCCACCAATCGGTGTGCAGTGTGTCGCAGTAGACGACGCGTCCAGTAAGTCATGTATGAAATTATATATATTGGGTTGTCCGGAAAATAATGCAGGATTTTGGTATTAAACAAAAAAAAAGAAACTAGTTACTTTAAAGCAATGTTCTTTAATCAAAATAATTTCCCANTAATCCTGTAAACGTAAACAGAATATTTTATATAGATTTTTTTTAATGAAAACTTAAAATCCTGCATTATTTTCCGGACAACCCGATATATATACCCTTCCTCTTGTGAACATTTCCGGCCAATAGCATATATATATGCTATTGGCCGGAAATGTTCACTAGAGGAAGGATTTTGTCAATATAATATATTGCCTATGAAAATATAAAATATAAAATGATGTCCGCTTGTCTGAATGCTTATTTTAAATATAAACATGATTTACCTATAACCTTTTTATATTTACAGATTACTAAAAGTTCGTGTTTTACGACTAATAAATTTTTACTTGTTTATATGTAAAACAGCTTCTCTGATATGTGAATTGGTATGAGCTTGTTTTAAAAAACGTGATTCTTATTAATATTTCAACAAACATAATTTCGATCTTCATATTCAGAAAATATATTTCGTGTGTGATCCATTGAAAAATTGATCTTACAAATACGCAATTTTCTATAATCAAATTAACTTTAATTTTTCGTTGGACTATACATTGAGTAGTAATGAAATATATACTCCAAAATTCCTCTCAATCAATTATGATTTTTCATTGGTTTCTGACCATCTGACATAGCATATAATATTCGTTAAAGGAAATTCTACCTTGATGAATAGAACGTAATCTCCCGATGTGAATTGTTTTAGGTGTTGTGTTGAAATAAATCGCTGGTTTGGTTTAGCATTTGCTATTGTCATTTCTAAATGTGTTTCGATACAGCCGCCCTTCAGTGATCCATGATGCTGAATTACGCTTGAGTGTTCAGTAGGATCTGCATGACAACATTTGCGGATTATCGGTTACAACTGTTGCTTTCATTACAACACTAAGCTGCCGCAAACATTTTTCATTGAGCTCCGACAACCGTACTTGTCACAGTCATGATGCGTGATTTGTCAAAGGTCAGCTTTTAAAGCAATTGTATATAAACAAATTTACTCAAAATTCAAAATATTGTGCAGAATGTCGTACCAGTTGACTTCCGTTTGAAAAATTTAGATCTAAATCGTATCTGGATGATAAGTATGCCATGCCGTATTCTTACCAGCGTTATAAATATATAAAAAATAAATGGAAACTTCCATTTAGCTGACTTTGTCAATGTTCCAATAAGATCATCATTTGCGCTTTAAAGTAATCGACATTTTTCATTTACCAAACGATTCCGTGTTGTCGATTTTCCCATGTGATCTTCAGTGTGATGTGCCTGTACCGTCATAGTCGTAACTGATTGTTTTTTCCGTCCAGATAGTGTAAGGTCGTCAGCATGCCGAAATGCGTCTGACAGACCAAAGCAGCGAAATTACTGTATAGTGGTACCAAAAAGATTGGTATGACTAAACGGCCAAATTATAATATAGACGAGAATAAAAAAACTAGAATGCACAGAATTTGAAGAATTTGTTAAAATTCAATTCGCCTATCGGTAAAAGAAGAACACACAAACTATGTAGCGTAGCAGAATCGCCTTTCCCTTTTCTCGCCATAAATGTTGTTAACAGTGTAGCCTCCAATCAGTATTAAGTCAATTTGAGCAACAAAGAATACAAAGCACAGGGTGAGGAGAGAAAGAAAGAGAGACATAGATAGAGGGGGAGAAAGAAAGTGAGTGAAAGAGAGGGAAAGACAGACAGAGGTATAGGTAGATAGAGGCAGAGCGTGAAAGACAAAGAGAAAGGTATTGAGGGCAAGTGAAATATATATAATCAATAGCTAGAGGGATAAATGAGATAGGAATGGAAAAAGCAAGAGAATAAGGAAAAGAAAGAAGCAGAAACATCGAAAATGAAATCGAGCAACAAGAAGGATTTAGATAGAGAGATAAATATAGATAGAGATGGAGTGATAAATAGGTAGATGTATAAATGAGAAAAAAAGAAAAGATAGAGAAAGAGAGCAAAAGAAGGANGCGAGAGAGAGAGAATGAGTAAGCGAGTAAGGAATGGGAAAGAAGATTGATGCGTCTAGTAGGAAGAAACTCAGCTTTGACGGATTGCTCCTCTTGATGTATGATGGGCCACATTAGGAAACGCAATTAGAGGCAATGATGAGAGGCAGTTTTTTAACCGTCGCTTTATAATTAATCTGGAATATTTACTGAAACAAGTAAATAGGCAACCAGTTGCAAAGCTAGTAAAGAAAACCAAGTTAAACCAACGTGAATAAAAGAGGGGCCAGTTTATTAAAAGCGTAATGTATCATTATACTCCTACTTCATTTTCAATGACGTACCCTAGCAAAAAATAAATATAATTGTATTAATTCTTATATTCTTTATTCATTTTCATCATTAAAATGGTTCTGATAAATTGACAAAAGTGAAATTATTTTTAATACAATAAAAAAATTATAAATTTTAGCGGCTACATATAAAAATATTAGAACCCAACACTGTCATATGATTTCACAAGGCATGACGAGAATAAGAAATTAGATTGTACAGAATTTATGAATTTATGATGAACACGATCATCATTTATAATGGTCTAATTAAATGTTCCTACTGCATCTCCCGGAAAGAAAGAGGCTATAGTGAAGACGTAATGAACGTAATAAAGACCCACAATTAATGCAATTTTCCGTTCTCTAACATTAGTTGATTTAACTATTATACATCGGTTAATATTAATTCCTTGAAGGTAGACGTGAAGGATTTTTTCTGCATTTTTCTGTCTTTTTTCTGTTTTCTTTTTTTTTCTTTCTCTCGTCTTCTTCTTTTTTTCTCACTCCGTCTTTCTCTTACTGTATATCTCTATTTCTCTTTGACCCTGTCTTTCCCTTTCTCTGTCTCCATCATTTTCACTCTCTATGTTTCTCTTTATTCGTATCTATCAAATATTGTATACATTTGGTCATTGTGCATTTTTTTAACTAATTAAAACAAAAAAGTTTTATGCAATACGGCATGTTAGTGCGTTGTTACTATTACCAATAGTTCAGTTTATGATATACGCTAATTGCAAGGGCTTAAAGAATAGGACGTAAAAATAACCTAAAAATCATTAAAATTTGTATATTAATAAGAAATTTTTTCTAACTTTTATCAAGGTGATCGACGCGGAAAAAAGAAAAGTTAGAAACGTTTATATCAATTCGCTTAAATTGAATTGTTTCCTAACATACTACGGAGCATTGGGCATACCAATTTATGGTTTTAACAAGTCGAGACTTCATGCGTGAGGAATGTAACAACCAAACCAGCATCATATGAATTGCAAATAACGAACGATCATTCCAACTTAATATTGGATTTGGCAATCGATGGCAAATTGCACAATAACGGCAACAACCAGGCCCCAAATATGATTTTTCGATGCCGATATTTTTCCCTGCCAAAGGTTTGTCAAACATCATCTGGCCAAGTTGATTGATTGCCCTGCGGCCGTATTATGTTTCATTTCCGACTCTATTTGTTCCATCATTTCCGACTTGACTGTCCTTTTACTGAAACGATGACCTACAGGTAGAACTCAGTTCACCATTCGACGTTTGATGTTCCTGCATCGTGGAGTGCAGCTTGAAATATATATCTTTTAGCACTTACACAACCGTTAAGACGTCCAGATTGTAAGAACATTGTTTCATTAATACCTAGGGCTGTTATGAACATACCTAAGACAAGTTGCTAGGTGACTTAGATTTTTGATATGAAATGGTTTGCCCTTGATCCGCATAGGTTACACGAGTAATAGTGGATTTGTTTTGTTACTAAGTTATAACATTCTTGCATATGAAGAAAATGGAGAACTTAATGGAACAGGGATTAAGCTTGTGCATTCTGACCGCCTACCTAGGAACTTGAGCCTTTAGTTATAATTTTCCTTGCATCTTTTGCATACGCTCAACCATGCTTTCCTCTGATTCCGATCCTGCAGTTGCCTAGGAGGAGCACTAGGCAAACATCTAACCTCGAAATACTCTTTTGTAAATAAATTATTCACCACCAAATTTTCTGTAATTCACGACTAATTCTCTACGGACAATAACCCACTATTCCAATCCGTATCCCAAATAATCAATCCCTATAATGAGTCAGACGACGAAAAGCAGAGCTGGCTCCAGGATCGCCCGCCAAGAACCAACCCTTGCGTAAAGTTAGGAGAAAAACAATGATTGCTAACTCCCCTCAATACATTTTTTTTTGTAGGGGGTAGGCGAACAGCAAAGGTCATAGCCGACACCCTAGAAAATCTAAAGGTGGGTGTAAGTTTTTCTCTATTTGTTAATTTTTCTTTGTACTCCTTTTTCCATTACCCCTTTCTTTTATTCACCTTCTTTTTCTTCTCCTTTCTATTTTATGCGTGTGCGTGTGAGCGTATGTGCAACACCCACGTCCACACGCAGGCGCTTATGGAGGCGGGACGGCTTCACTATTTCCCTCCAGATCTTCCGCTCTTCTGTAGCTCTGAAAGTTAATAGTTTTCACAAACTTGGCCTCGTCCCCCACCCTCTCTCAATTATATCCTTTCATCTCTTTTTCCCCTTCTCTTCTTTCTTCTTCGTAGTTTTCTATTGGGCTAGGCAAATATATGTCAGAGTGATTGGAGATTCTCCAAGCGATCTTTCTCAGGACGGGATACGTTGGATTAATTCGTATCGCCTCACTACTAACCCCCTCTTCTTGCAGTTTGGGGTGTTCGGATCCTTGGATCCTATCAAGACACAGTTAATTGAAAATATGTTTGAAAAAATCCATATAATTACAAAATGTATTATTATATACCGATGGTAATAAACATTCTATTAAAAATATTATAACTGTTATAATTCTAGGAATTTTGAAATATACTCTTCTAAAAGTTCAACCCTGTTCAACTGAATGTTACTTCTGATCATTTTAAGGTCTTTATATAGGTGAATGTAACCAATATCGTCTAAGATTAGATCATTTTTCTCATTCAGCGTGAGCACCAATATTTTTGTCCAGCACTTTTTGCACCTCCTCTCGTGCAGTCAGTTTTTGTGTCATGCGTAACATGGCGTTGTAGTCAGCAAATTTCGTTTGTAATGGTCGGAAGATTGCTGCCATTAAATAAAGTACAGAAAAAGGCCGAGAAAACTGCCTTGATACCCTCCCGATTTTATTGCTCTTTACATCGATAGTGCGTTAAGGTCATTTCAAATACGACTTTCAAACAGATACAGCGGACTTTCATTTTGAACTTTAACTATATAAAGTTACTCAATAATTCTCACGCACACATTTTTCATATGTATTTGATATTGGCATCAAAAATATTGTACATTTTATTTTATTTTATTTTTTTAAATGAGAGAAGGAGACCTCTTATCCAGTACGTCCGCAATGAAGGGGTTGTCAATTTGTTGAGCCAACTCGTTCAAAAGAACTATTTTTTTCTTTTTTTTACCGGCTGATTGGTAGGACCATTTTATTTTTACAGATTTGCCATCTCGCGTCGCATTGGCTAAATGTCATCATCATTTATGATATTATGGCTTCGTTGCTATCTCTAATATGCTACCCTCCCACACGCGGCTATGAAATCCTAGTTCGATATAATTACACATGCACATTCATCCTAACGCAAACAATAACTTAATCTATGTTTGTAGTAGTCGGAGTACGCTAAATTCCATTGAGGACAAACAAGTAATAAAAATGTACAAATTGATTATTTGGAGGTCGTGAGATGCGGTCTGGTGTGATATAGGTTTTAGAAAACATTTTCTTTATCGTACCAACGTTTCGATCTTTATTGAGATCATCATCAGGAATAACTATCGAAACGTTGGCAAGATAAAGAAAATGTTTTTGTAAAACCTAGGCCACACCAGACCGCATCTCACGATCTCCAAATAATCATCAAATAACCGTCACCACACAATACGGGAACTATAGTTAGGAAGATACAGGGTGTTGGTAGCCTGTAGTCCCACCATTCATTCCTAAAAATACATTTACACATAGAGATAATCATCGCGGTTTTTTGCGTTTCTCCAGGGTCTTACTCAGTCATATACCTAAAAGGTATATGTTATTTAATATAGGCCTGTCCGTGAGGTACTCGGTATCCGTCGCAGACTCAAATACACATGCTCAACCATTCACGCCAATAAATACAGTCCCAACTTAATAAAAACCTCGTAGGTTCGCTGTATGCATCAATAAAAACTTCTGTTCAAATTAATTCAAATAACATTCAAATAATTTATTTCTAGCATAGTTGGATACTTTTATCTCGTCGGTGAATATGTAGCATCTTCTTCAATCTTCATCCGTATTTTTGCAGTCCTTTGCAATTGATTATTTTATAGCCTACTGTTTATTGCTCCATGTAGTGAATACAGCTTAGGTCTATTTCAGACTCTTTAGGTTAATCGCTATTCCAAATCCTCTCGCGGGTTAACACTATTTTATCCCTTTTTTTTTAAATTCTCCATAACACAAGAGTTCACCTTGGGCATGCAATTTATTATTTTCACTGGATCGTGATTATTATTAAGAACAAAACTAATATATTGTATCTAATAGGTTGTAGTATTTCACTCAATAAAGAAACAATTATAATTTTTTTAAAATTATAAATTGAGTTTTTATTTTTGAAAATGTGAGAAGTGAAAATTGCCTGCAACCAGAGCACGTTTCAACCTGAAATTCAACATTCCTTTTAGAGTGCTGGCTGTCGCCCACTTTTTTCAAAATAATCGTCCTGAGAGTGATCTTAAACCCCTTGTTGGACAGCAATAAATCTCTATGGGCTTATTGAAAAGTGATTCGTTCAATCGACTGAAATAGCTTCCCAAACGCGGTCAACTAAAAATACCGAAGTATGGCTAATCTAAATGCTTTTAACATTTTGTTTTAGTAACAATTCAGAACCTCAATACCTCTGTTGACTTCTTAAATGTTAGTAATTTGCTCATTAAATTGTTGACCCGTCACTTTTCGTTTTTAACAAAGTGTTTAGGGTAAAATATACTTACGGCGGTAGCTAGTGAATTAGTTGGATAGAAATTTTCCGACCTAGACAAATGTTTATCCAATATTTGCCGATAAAGTACATAAATTTTTGCCTTGATCTTCGTATGTTCAAACACTGTTTGAATGTAGAGGCCAATGTGTTTTGATAGGTCGGAAGTAATTTAACGCGCGTGTTAACGTAGACCTAATTTCCATATCCCGAAATCAATTTACTAATACGTTACCGTTGGAGAGTATTTTCCCATTATTCAAATAACTGAACGTTGATGGGAAAGGTGAGACTTGAACTTGTTCCGTGCAAGTCATACATAAAACATGTGACACCTGCGATGGGCCGAAATCCGCTGTCCTCCAACGTCCGCTTAATTCCATATTAATTTGCTCGCTACGCCTTCCATATTTGGCAAGTCAAATGCCAATGGTAATCATGAAGGGTGGCAAAGGATAACATGATTTGTCCCTATGAATTATTTAGCCCCGGGCGGTGTCTTTCGTCTGGCAGAAATTCGTCTACTTGATTGGAGCAAGAATTGGAAACGGAGACGAGCCGGTGAAATGATTCCGACTTGCTTACCGAAACCATTTCGCGACGGCCAAAACTAAATTCCTTCTTTGCAGTAAGTGAAAGTAAAGTTAACTCAATATAATTTTTGGAAATACGAAACCAGGACCATAGATTACACAAAACCAAACGCAAACACGAGATAATTTTCTAAAAATGTTCGTAAATTTTGTATTAATTTATTAATTTCCTATACCAACATTCCTTAAACTAGAAAATGTATAATCTCATAAGATATTAGAGTGCAGTTTTTGTTTATTCATTATGTTAAAAAATAAATAATATAACCCTTTAATGTAGGTATGTTTCTTACATTAAAAAAATAATAATTTCTCCATCTTGTCCTCTGTTGTAGGGCCTTCAAACAAAACTGGTCATTGCCAGACATGTTTTACTGCTTTTCTATTATTTTTCTTTTTGCTTGTTCATTTTACATGCTGTTTCCAGTCTCTCTGTAACTCATCGCCCGGTCTGTCCAGGATAAAATTATACATATAATAAACATATATACGTACTCGAAAAATCAAGTCTGGTTAGCATTCCTACTTACTGCAGAGTACTTGAACTTCCTAGAGATAATCATGAATGAAGATTCTCCATTCACGCTAATAAATTACATCCACAATCACCGGACTTTATACACATTGCTTGAGAGAACTCAATTTCCCTCGGGGAAACTATGTCGATTGTATTCACAAAATATAAAGCTATAATAAATAAAGTATGAGATGTTTAATAACCGTTTTAAAGTAAGAAAATTTGTTAGCAAAACTATGAGAAGTTTAATTCACTACTTTCGTGGTCCGCTTGACCACTAAAGCTCTCCGTCGCCATTTCAATTGTCGTCGAGAATCCAAACCGATTACACGACATTTGAAAAATGGCAAAAGGAGGGAAAACTCATAAGGTGGGGTTGAGATGGGGAGTTGATGTCCGAGTGGATCGAGGTCACGATAGCTCAGGTGGTTGAGCAGCGGCGTATCTAGCCGAAGGTCGTGGGTTCGAATCCCTCTCGTGCCATTAACTTTTTTTCTTCTCAACTAAAAACCTTAATTAATTGTCTTGTATTAATTGGTCAAGCGGACCACGAAAATAGTGAAATAGTGATTATTGTGATACACGCTGGGTGTCGAATAGATGTCCACACCCTACCAAAACGTGGCAAGGCGTCGAGTAGCATAGGGCAGCGTTGCATTGCGTGTGTTCCCCGATTGTGTCCGGTATATACAGAAAGCTTGCTTAATGTGTCCCACTAACTGAAGGGTGCTGTTCCTCGCTTTCATCCAGAGAGGGCAGGTATTCCACCTTGAAAGGGAATGTATTTAATGGCAAGAAATTGTTGTATGAGAGAGCCGATGGCTGTATGTAGTATGACCGCCGTAAATTAGTGGATGGTATGTCAGTAGGAAAGAAAGTATTTAAGAGTGAGTAAGATTGTGAAGGATTTTGGAGGCAGATTACAATAGGAGATGAAATGAGTTGATTGCCCTCGAGACGAATCTCGATATCGGCTCGATAAAACCCAGGTCTGACCACGGAGACCAGCGTTGAATGATTCTCCAAACCTGCCAGTAATTTCAGGCGTGCTGCGAGAATTGATAGGTTCGTCTACACTCACATATGTGCAAGGATAAGCTTAATAAATCACTGATCAGTAAACCATCTATAAAAACAAGGACAAAAGAAAGAATTTTTTTAAGTGTTATGAATTTTCTTTTTTAGATCATTTTTAAAAACACTTATTCGAATGAAGGTGTATTTTTCCGCGTCTTTCATACTCTTCGTTTATCTTATTCCTCATAAAAACGAGTCGTTCTTTTTTTACAGACAGGTTTTATTTTACTAGGTCGTAGGATGCAGAGCATTTATGATGTCGAGCAGACATAACCCGCGATTTTTCACCATTACTATTTTATTTTATTATCGTAATAGAAAATATATTGTAGATTCTTTCAATGCTAAAACACCATGAAAGGCGACGCATCTCTTTGATAAATCCTGTTTATCCTATTACTTCCGAGAGAGTGAACTTTTTCCTGAAGGGCTGGGATATGGTAGAATGTCTACAAAATGGTCAGTACGGACAGAGCTCCATGAAAGTCTTTTATACGACCATGCTTTAAGGGCCAGCCTTCCTTTCGACTTCAGTCATAAACTTAGAATGATTGGATAACTCCTTTTTAACATAGGAAGAGTGGAAAAAATAATCAATCACAAAGTCAAGCACACATTTCAAATAATTAACCAAATTGAAAGAAAAAAGTTTATTCATAGTGCATTAAATTAAATTAACCAGATTAAAAAAAAAAATATTTTGACGCTTTTTTATTTGCAGTACTTCATTTCATGTGTGTAGAACACGACTAAAATTATTGACAAGAACGCCCAGTTAGCATTAAATAAGAGAAAAAGCCAAGGGATGAAAATGAATAATTCCGCAAATCGAATTGGCTTATGGAAAGACCTGTCCGGAATCGTCAGAAATAATTGGAATCATGACTTGGCCTGCACAAACTGAAAGGAATATTATCCTTTTCTCCCATTATGAAAAAAAGTATCAACCCCTTTTTAAAGGTTTCTGGCTGTGTGAAATTAAGGTAATCTTTTTCCTCTTTTGTTCGTAACTGGCTGCCTTCCCTTCTTTAGAAAAACTGAAACAAAAACTCACCATGATAACCAATTATACGCTTCGTTTTTATTATAATGTTGGACTGAAATAACATCGTTTTTTACAAATTACCCTTCTTTTCGCAGGTCCGAAATTGAACGACGTATTGGAAAATTTTCGAAATTGTAAAACTAAACTAGGAAATTGGAATTCCCATTATTAAATCAAAAATTACTATAGAAAACCCTCACAAACCCTCGATATTTCAGACAAGCACGAAATTACTACACGATGTACAAAAAAGACAAAAAATAATCTTACTTGAAAACTTGAAAATAAACTAACATAACAAATTTAACACTCATAAAACCACAATATTAAAAACATTTCACAGGCCAGTTTTAATACTACACAAATGAGAAAAGAAGGATGGAAGACCACTAAGACCGACATAAGAAATGAAAACCAGACATAATCTATTATTGTCACCGACAAAGAAAGTAACTGACCATACACAGTCTTACCCCTTGGTCCTACCAAAGAGGACTTATGATTTGACTTAGGAAGAATCACACAGTCCTAACACTGAAGATCCGTCACACCTACCCATAAACGTGATGATCGGTAGAGATCACGTAACTAAAAGAGAATTGGTAAAAGTACAAAAATCTCTCATTTCGCATGCTTTGATTCTCCGAACATATAATCACCAAAGATGAGCATACTTGAAAACTTAGAAAATACTAACAATTTACATTAAAACACCCATAAACATACACATTAAACATTTACACTATTCAAAACCATGTACGATTTTTTTATAAGAGTAGAGAAGCAAACCATTTGGCATTCCAAATGGATACATTCCATTACATTTCACTACCACTACCTTCACTGGGCCTTTTCACAAGAAAAAAAACACAAACACAATTGCATTTGCTTACACGCAAACCAAATAAAATGGGTGCTCTCAAACAAGAGAACGTCACGGAGGATAAACAATATTAGATATATAATAATAAATAGGATTAAAATGTATTTTTGGTCGGACTCCTGGAAAGGAATGCAATGGCTGTTCATACATACAAACTGCTGTCCACTGTTCAACAACTCCCACCCATCAACAAAAGCGACTTAACAAATGTTTGTGTCCCTTCTGCATGGCTTTTTGATTAAAGCAGAAACACGTCTCACACCCACAAGAAAAGTGACACAACTCAACAAAAGATAATTTTACAGGAAATAAAAATGGAAGTTTACTTTTTTGCTTAACATTTAAGTACACGCCATTACGGTTGTTGGCAATAAAAACTGTCATTATCTATCAATATTCTTGTTCGTTTCTCCAAGTTTTAAGCGAAAACACAAAAATTTAAAAATCCGACTGTACTACCCCTAAAAAATTACCCTTTTTTGACTTGTGACACTTTTCCTGTAAATATTGGCTCTCAATAATTTAAGATAGTTTGTTTGCTCTAACGATAATGGTGGTCAATGTATGACTGTAAGGGTATGAATTTTTTGTGAAAACAGACAACAAGCAAAGCTGACAAACGAACATACATATCCACGGAGTAAGCTTTACTAAGATTATTTTTGACCAAAATGTCCTTTCATCTTGAAGTCAGGGATAATTATTTATTTAAAATACGACATTAATTATTGATGGAAAGATTATTTGGAGATCGCGAGAAGCGATCTGGTGTGACGTAGGTTTAGAAAAACGTTTTCTTTATCGCGCCAACGTTTCAGTCTTTATTGAGATCATCTTCAGGTCCTGGGATTTATATGATCTCAAAAAGATAAAAACGTTGGCACGATAAAGAAACTGTTTTTTTAAACCTACAATAATTAATTAACGGGCGTGTCTAGTCATTAATTAACGGTCACTAAATACCACACATTTATACAAAGGTTTTGTTGATTATTAAAAATATTGCGATTAAAACATTTAGAAATTGTTGAAACTATAAAATAATCTAAGAGTTAAAAAACAACAAGGTTAAAAATTATAATTAAGAATGTTATTTTTTTATTAATTTTTCCATCTGAAAAACAAGGTATAAGAACAAAACTTCCAGAGAAAAATATATGAGGAGAGCCTCCTTTAGAAAAAAATAAATATACCCACAATTCAATTTTCTTCGTCACTTAGGGTAACCGTGGCCATCTGCGTCTCAGTCGACGTGGAGGATTATCTGGGACGGCTGTGGAACTGAGCTGACGGACCAAAGCATTGGGATGGGTGGAAAGGGATTGATGGAATTTTTTTAAATTGCTTTTTGTTACTTCTGGAACAAAGGAAATATTTATGTTTTGGTGTAGGGTGAGGTTGATACACAATAAATAGGGTAAACAATTGTTCTTAAGACTTTTAGTTGGAATTTTTGGATACGTTTGGTGAGGAAATGCTTGGTTGCCCCCCAGAGTTAGATACCATAAGTCCACATAGGTTTGAGAAACATAGTATATATTTATCTTTTGTAATTCAGTGGACTTTTAATCGTCTTTCGATTAGTGGTAGTAACTGTTTGTATCGCCCTAAAAGAATATTATTAAATTAGAAGAAATGAAAAAAAAAATTCACGATCACTCTAGATCAAGGTCTGGCCTTGAAGAAAAAGGCAAATTCAGTTATTACTGCCGAGCTTTCGACCTATTTTAAGATCATCATCAGGGTCTAAAATTAATTTCACATTACGAAACACATATTTGTACAATAGATTCAACAATTTTTTTCATAACGTGAAAATTATTTGGAGAAGGTGAGATGCGGTATGGTGTGACCTAGGTGTTAGAAAAACATTTTCTTTATTGTGCCAACGTTTCGATCTTTATTGAAATCATCTTCAGGGCCTGGGATTTATAAACATTTTTCAAATATATATTATATATTTAAAAAATATACATAAATAGTATTAATTAATTAAATTAATATTAAATATACATATGTATGTACACGCGCGCGCGCGGTATCTGGTGATAAATGTTGAAAATTTCAGGATGTCATGCACCATATGCAACAAAAAACTTCCTATAAACCCCTGTCCAATTCTAAACGGTAAAGAAGTAATTTTATGTTTTGTGTTTTTTTTCCGACATAGGTCCACTGAATTGCTTATAAACTTCAGAATTACTGGTTGTAAAACAATCAGGTTTGTGCCACCTAAAAGAACGTTAAATTTTCTGTGAGGAAACCTATTTACATTGTAAAATTGATGAAAAAATCCTGCACGAAAAATTCAGAAAAAACAAAAATGTTGAAATTTAATTTTTTTTAAATTTTGGATTGGTAACTTAATACCTACAAACTCCTGAAGCTTTGCAAATTCCCTCAAAAATTGTCCTTTCAATTAGCTTCCAGCGGTATACCTCACTTATTGGATTGCCATTCGGGAAGGCCAAACAATTTTTCATTCTGTTGGAAAAAAACTGATGTCGATAAAGGGGGGATAAAACTCCGTCTGGCTCTTGAGTTCCGTGTCAATTCTTTAATGTTCAATTCAATCAGTTTGCCAGTTTGCTTTATGTTATCAGCTGACAACTTCCTCGGGTTGGTGATTTAAATTATGTCCTTCTTTCCTATATATATTTGGGTTGATAGGAAGTTTGTTGTTGCATATGGTGAGTAGAACCTCCTGAAATTTTCGACACTTATCGGCAGTCACCCCCCATTATATATATATATATATATATATAAATATATAATTTTTCGACTTGTGTAACTTTTCTTGGTGGTTTGCGACATGTAGCATATCAAAAATTGTCATAACAAGTATAACATAGAAAATTATTAGAGCTCTTCCTGAAATGGTACTATTGTGTAAAAAGCGTTCATTTATTATTAATAGGTTCTGTACTTAAAGTTATAGAAATTGATTTGAAAAAAAATTGTACAGGTAGTTATACAAGATAATACAGACGGTATGACAGTGGTACATATTTTATAATATAATATACCAGTTTTAGTTTATTGTCACAACTAAATTTTGTCCTAAACGAATTATCAACTAAATAGTAAATAAATTTTATAATGCTCTTGAAGATGTAAGCAGGGTGCTAAATATTTATTGATGTCAGTCTCACTTCAAACATTTTTCCTGAAATATATCCAGCCTCGTTGCGTTAAAGAATCAGGTTTCTCTGGAAGATGTTACCATCAACTTTGTAACGCGATGCTCTCCTTGGAAATCTAATGCCGATATTTGTTCTCCCTTTGCGACTGAGAGGTATATTATGGCTGGGACCTTTTGAATAATAAAAGCAGAAAACCTCCATGTTTAATATAATGGGAGACAATTATTTTAGCGAAATTAAGAAATGAAACAATAAAATTTTAACTCACATACAAACTTATGTAGTTTGTAAAGATGGCTGATATGTACGTTCAGAATCGTAATACGGACAGGATTTAAGATAAATAATGCGAATGCAACCCTCCTACACAAATATAAAAAGGGAATATACTTATAAAACTTGTTGATCCTCTTAAGAAGTCGGCCACTCAAAGTAATGCTCTTCAGTTGAGAAGTTCGATCCTTGAGATAAAGCCTGCCCTATACTTTCTCTTTTCACGTTTAAATTCATAAAGTGCAAAAGCCAATAAAATTCTCTATTATTAAAACGCCACCGCTACAACTTTAGTTACACAATAAATAAACAATATGTACAATAGAAAATTCTTATAATCATTGTAGCGAAGTAAATTAAATCGTGTTGTCTTGGTTTCTCCCTCGTTCAAGGTTGAGAAACTCAGGCACTGGATTGTCGGCAACAATTCCGCAGAGGCGTCGTGATTTTATGAGATTGCGACTTGTTGAAGAAGGGGTGATAACAAGGGAAGGCTCCGCAATAGGATTATGAAGCGAACAACATGTAGCAGGAAGTGTGCCAGAACGAAGTTTATCGCAAGTTGCGTCTTTGACTTTATTAGCATGTATTTTCCATGAAAGCTTATCAAGCCCGACCATTTCACCGGTTCGTATTATTAAATTTACTCTCATCTAGTACAGTATAAGTCATTTTAATCAATTGTGATTCTAGCAATAGTTATGTGCAAAATTAATAATTATCATCATGTTACTGTACGCGGCTTTCCGTCTGTCGTAAATCAAATTTTTTAGTAAAGTATTTCGTTTCTACAAGTATATTTGCAATCCAAGGGCAAATGTTTCTAAAGATATAACAATGTAATAAATTAGAACATGTCATTAATTACTAGAAATGTATAAATACCTAACAATACATTTATAAATTCATATTACAACCAATATCAACAAAAATACTAAAATGATATTTTCACTATTTTTGTTTTACATTTTCAACTTTGCAGCCTGTAGTTGATGCTGCATGTTGGTCTGCGAGTCGGCGAACTCACAACCGGCACTGGGTCACTTATTGGGTCCGTATTCAATCGCGTTTTATTTTTTATTTTTGATTCGGCTCAAACCGATTTCGGCATTGCGCCATCTTCAGTAAGGAAGGAACTGTCATTTTGTCTGAGAAGGGATTATGTACCGTTGGGACCGTCAGTTATCGCTAGGGTCGTTGTTAGAAGTGCGGTGTACGTTGGTCAGCTGTGATGTCTGTTATTTCCTTTAGTTTGTTGTTATTTCTGATCGTTTGCTTTTTTGTAGCTGCTTTTATGTAGTGTTTTTAGTGGTGTGAAAGTAGTATATGAATGTGAGTTTGTTTTTACATTTATAATTTTCCGCCTTAAGAATTTTTTTAATTTTTTAATTTTTATTTATTTATTTATTTATTTATTTATTTTTTTGCAGGGGCATACGACAGCTTGATCATTTCAGCCCCGTAGCACTAGGAAAATATCGCAACACACACACGATCACACCAAATATTTGTTGTTATATGTCTAGTTCTTTAGTACGTTGAGTTTTGTGTTTTAAATTCATGCTTGTTTCTTTCATTGTGATATATTAAGTGTGAGAGTTAATTTGATTTCCCATCGTTGTCTCTGAAGGATTTGAGAAGTTTTTTAATCGATTTTTTAAAATTTCTTTCCAGTCTGTACATTGTTTGAGTCTCCGCATTGACAGTAACGTTATGAATATTTCCTGCGGGTCAGTTGTGTGTGTTCCTCTTCAGTAGTTTAACTGTGTTATTATTGGTCGTTAATGCTGTTTTTCTGTTCCGAGTTTGGAAATTGGTTCATTAATCTGTAGGTGTTTCTTCCTGTGAATATTGTCCATTTTTTAATAGTTTATAGTATGGTGCTTGTTTTGTATACGTTTTTCATCACTAATTTTGTTATTATTTGTAGTTCTTTGTTGTAATTTTCAGTGTTGTGTGGGTTGAATTTTAGTTTTGCGTTTGTGTGGGTGGTTGGATTTTCCGTTTAGGATGTCGGTGATTGCGGTGGGTTTTCTGTACATTTGGAATTTTATTGCTGGTTCTGGTGGGTGTTAAGAACAAGAAGTTGATGCTGTTGTTATTTTCAGTTTTTCTGGTGAATATAATGTTTTTGCGTATGGTAATTGTTCTTAAGTATGTTTTCTGAGGAGGAGTTGTCTGCTAGTATGTCTTCGACATATCTAAGTAGATAGATTATTCCATTTTCAGCCATATTTTTGGGAACGTTTTTAATTCTCCAATTTCACTCCAATAACTGGTTTTTAGGAACCATTTTTATTTATTGATGTCTTATACTATTATAAATAATAGAAATAGTTTCACATCCTTTCAAAATGTTTTCTAGATGAATGATCAAATTGTTTCTATCCTTAATAATCTATTTTAAGATTCCTCAGTAATATATTTTTTCGTTACTTAATTAGATTTGACCAATTTTTAAATATTCAGTTTTTTTTGTGCAAAATATCTTAAAAATTCAGTTTACACCGAAATATTAAAATTCAAAAGCTTACATATCTATTGTAAAATTCTTGACATTTATGGTTACCCATGTCGGCCAACGATATGTTTATCTTCGTAATGCAGGAACGCAGTTGATCCGAAAATTTGCATAAGTCGTGAAACTTTCTCCCCTTTTGTTTATGAGTTAAGGTAGTTCCAGGGGATTTACGGTAAAGAGATATTTGCCCCAAGGAGATAAGTGAATCCACATGAATTTGTTTTGATCCTCGTAAGAACACACGAAATTCCCCAGCCGGCAGCGGCCTGGCAATAAAACATTTATAGCTCATAACCTTTCTAATGTCACGCTATACTAAAATAACTTCAGACGACCATGGAAGCCCGTAATGGTTTTATTATTCCGAAAAGAGGGATGTCAAAGTTGTGACCGGAAGATGGAATAAACATTTTCCTGTGTATGCATAAAAAAATGGTGGGGAAGGGAAGTTGAGCCGGAAAACAGAAGGCAAAACTGCGTTTTCTATGAAGATCCTTTTAGCTTTATTCACGACCCGCTCAACGCATTTAGAGTCTCCCCGATTTACAATTTTCCGTATTTTTATCGTCTGCCGTGATTTAAAAAAATGCATTCTTGCTAAAAGTAGTTCGTAAATTGTTCAAAACTAAAATATTTTTGGTTTAATTTGTATTTACCTGTCTATACTTATAGCTACGAGATTAAAGATGGAAGATGTGCTACAAGTTACGTCCATTGCAATGTAGAAATCGCACACGAATGCTGGTAAACTCCAAGACCCGTTCACCTAAAGAAAAAGAAATCTGTTATGTCATTGTTTCATAAAGCTATATAAACTTAATTTTTTATAAACAAAGTTAATATTTGTAGTTAAGAGATGAAACTAAGTGTTTTTATTTCTTTCAAATTCCCCTTATGCTTGGATTTTTGGGTAGTTAATATTCAAGTTCTTATGAAATTATTTATAAATTAATTTAACATTTTTTGTTCATAGATTGAACTGAGTATGTTTATTTCTTTCAAATTCCCCTTATCGTATGTATCATTCTTGCTGTGGTGTTGAGTGTGGGTAGTTTCAACACGGAAGGCAAGAATGACACATCTACACAAAACAAACTCTATGAGCACTGAAGATGATTTTCATAAAGATCGAAACGTTGGCATGATAAAGAAAATGTTTTTATAAATCCTACGTCACACCAGACCGCATCTCAAATAATCCTCCATCACCTCCAAATAATCACTAAGTGACGGTTACTAACCACCACACATATAATTGTGGGATAGTTAATATTCAAGTTCTTATGAAATTATTTATAAATAAATATAACATTTGTAATTAAGAGATTGAAAAGAGTTTTTATTTATTACAAATTCCCCTTATCCTGATTTTTTTTTTTCAATTATAATATTAAGACTTACATCAATCATATCAAAATAATTTGAATTTATTGTATAATTTAAAAAATATGTAGGATAGTCAATATTCAAGTTCTTATAAAATTTTTTATAAATTGCTCGAGCTTGTCGCCGAGAATCGAATCCTGATTACTCGACATTTGAAAAATGACAAAAAGGAATGAAAATTCGAAAGGCAGGTCGAGATGGGAAGTTGGTGTCAAAGTGGATCGAACGATAGCTCAAGTGGTAGAGCAGCGGCGTATTTACCCTAAGGTCGTGGGTTCGAATCCCGCTCGTGACGCTAACTTTTTAATTTCAACCAATTCCTTTCATAAATATTAATTAATTAAAAGAAGCTATTTGTCAATCGAACCACGAACTCTAATCGATTTATTAAATTTATCATTTGCAGTTCAGAGATTGAACTGAGTGATTTTATTTCTTTCAGATTCCCCTTATCCCTGATATTTTTATTAGCAATTTTAATATTAAGACTTACATCAATCATACAATAATAATTTCATTTTATTATATAATTTTAAAAATAAGTAGAATAGTTAATATTCAAGTTTTCAAGAAATTATTTATAAATAAATTTAACATTTGTTATTCAGAGATTGAAATGTGTGTTTTTATTTCTTTCACAGTCTGCTTATCCCTGATTTTTTATTTTCACTTATAATATCAAGACCTACATCAATCATATAATAATAATATCATTTTATTGTATAATATAAACAATACGTAGGATAGTTAATATTAAAATTTTCATGAAAAGACAAAAACTTGAATTTATCTTTCTACGATTATTTACGATTTCAAACATTCGCGTTTTTTGCAACTGTATCCAACTTTTACCTGCGGCAAATCGCACAGTATTTTTAGTCAAGTTAAATTTGAAACGGTGTTACAAAGATTTAATACAATTGCCAGCTTATCGGACGTTAGCCATACCATTGTTTCTCGATGATACAAGGCCGGACATTTGGTTTCGACGGAGTTTACACAGTAACCGCAACGCAAACAATAGAATTTAATAATTATGTTGGCCACTACCGTTAGAAAGCATATTTTATAACTCAATAAAAAGAAGTGCCTTCATGTTATTTTTAATCTTCGAGAAAATTCGTTTTCTTCATGTTTGTAAATATATTAAACGTATTTTATTCTACTTTAGCCCAAAATAACAACAGCAGCATCAAACATGCCGAATAGAGTTTGAAGAGTTTTCAAATATATTAAGAAAAGATATTCATTTTTTTATTTAGAGATTTGATGCTGCTATTCTTAGGTACGCTTTAAAAAAAATAGCAGTCGAAGAATGTAAAAATATTAAAACTCGAACCAAACTAATGAATAAAAATTAACTAATCACTTATCAAAAAGTAAAAACAATAATTGCGAAATAAACTTTGCTTCAATAAAATAGAAGGAGAATAAATATAAATTATTTAAAAATACTATAATTATTTTAGTATCCAATAACTATAAAAAATATATAAAACGTTTGAATGTATAAGGTACCTAATCGAATGTTAAATAATCCCAACTAGTAATTCATTGTAAATGATAAGAACTATTAGTTATTCAATAACTGTTTTATGTTTTACCTGTTACTAGTGTTGTAATTACACTTGTTTATATTATAAATTGTAATTAATAACATTTTTAGTGGATTTCAATTATTGAATGTTGTTGCTGAGATTATTATGGTAATTGTCATTTTTCGCCGAGAATCAAATAAATTACACGACATTTGAAAAAGAGCAAAAAATAGGGAAAATTCGAAAGAGAGGTAGTGATGGGAAGTTAGTGTCCGAGTGGATGGAAGTCACGATAGCTCAAGTGGTAGAGCAGCGGCGTATTTAGCCGAAGGTCGTGGGTTCGAATCCCGCTTGTGACACTGAATTTTTTATCTCAACCAATGCCTTAAATACACATTTATTAATTGAAAGATATTATTCGGTCAAGCGGACCAAGAAAACTAGTGAATTATTATGGTAAATTCAATTGAAATGGAGAGATGCATTAGTTAACCCTGTGTATTATATTCTTGGTGTTCAGTGTAAATTTAATTCTTAATTTCATTGTACAGTCAAATCAATTCAAAATATTTTTATTCGTTAACAATCCTAAGTACAAATTGTATGAATTAAAGTAAAATAATTACATATAAATACACTACAAAGGAACTACGCACTAAGCGATAAAAATAAATAATCGTAACAAAGTAGTTAAAAAACTACATTGACATAAAATTTATATGGTTGTCACATTATAAAATTCATTTTCATCTAGAAATTTCAAATAATTTCTTCTAAAATTCTTAACGTTTTTAAATGTAATAATATTGGTGCCCTTTCTAAGTTGAAGCCATCAGAAGGAAGCAATTCACCAAACAGTGGCTGACGCCAGAGTAGTGTCAATGCATTGTAAGAAATATTCATGGTATCTCTGGGTTTCCAGAGTATGATGCGCACTGCTTTTCTTGAGTAAAAACCCTCACTTAAAAGATCAGGATCACTATCCCAAATGCCAATGATACACCGCATGATTACTCAATAACAGCTGCTTAAGCTCAACCGGCCTTAATCGCTGCAAACCGAAGCAAAAGCAGACTCCGAGGAAGGTTTCATCAACGAGGGGAGGTAATAGTTGCTAATAATGAGAGTTGACTGAGTTTTTTTTGTAGCGTTTATCTGCCTTACTAAGTATTATGCAATTTGATTTAGAATAATTGAGCTCCAACTGTTTTAATGAAAACCAAATGGATGCCTTCTCGAACAGCTCTCCTGTGGAGCATTCTCGAGGGTGTCTGCGCGCTCAACAAAGTTGAAGTCATCGGCGTAGTTGATAATAAGCAGGAAGCAAAGAATATCATTGAAAAACTATAGGCAAGATGGGAAAAGTAACTTCAGTAACTTCCAACGTACTAACAGCTAAGGGCAATTTAGCAGAGCCGCTGGGCATCCCCCAACATCCCTGCCGAAAGGAAAAGAACCAAACCAGGACAAAAACCCGAATACCATTTTTTCAACCTAATCAGATGAATGTTATGATCTACTGTTCAAAACCCTTCGATAGTTCCACGAAAATACCAATCACCTGATCTCCCTAATGCAGCGCTTCAACATAAAATAAGTGAGGTCAAAGGGTGCTTAATCGGTAGATCTGTTTTTCAGGAAGTAATGTTGGCTCTCCGGAAACCCATTTAACCATAAGCTGGTTATAGTTCAATATTTTAAGTAAATGTTTATATTGATTAACCTTATAAATTATTAATAATATTCTAATAAGTGAGGTAAAAGTGTGCTGAATCGGTAGATCTGTTTTTCAGGAAGTAATGTTGGCTCTCCGGAAACCCATTTAACCATAAGCTAGTTATAGTTCAATATTTTAAGTAAATGTTTATATTGATTAACCTTATAAATTATTAATAATATTCTAAGCCCTGATGGAAGGAATAAGTACCACAAGGAAGAAGCTAAGCGTTACTTTTCCTTTCGAATTGGCCTGGTGATCTCAATACCAAATCCGGCTACTCAATCAAGAAAGTTATGAGTTTGAATTAATTTGGTTACGTTATTAAAAAGAAAAATTTATTTGTTGGTTTTCAGGAAACGTCTATATGTAATCCGCAATCATATTCATATTTCTTATGCCTTGAATTTTTAAAAGTTTACAGCGTCCTTCCTCGAGCCCAAGAAGCGTCATCCCTTAGTTATTCAATTAATTCTGGCGGGCAGACTGTCAACCTGTTTTATCCAGCGTCGCCTTGTGAATACATTATACAACGTGCCCTGAATAACCGCCATTATTAATATCCCTCTTCTGTCACAGATGCCTGTCTCTTTTGCCAAACTGATCATGCTACGCAAAAAACCAAGCACTAGTTTAATTTCGTGCAATTATCAAAGGACGAGATCGTGTGAAATGCTTTTGACAAAAAGCCCACATAATATACGCTCCAGAATTGCTGATATAATAAACGACATTTATAATAATTTTCAAGTTAATTAAGGTTTTAAGTTGAGATAAAAAAAATCAGTGTCACGAGCTGGATTCGAACCCACGGTCTATGTATGTACCTACTATGTATAAGTAATTTTGTCGTTATATTAATTACAACACGATTATTTTAATGTAAACCAAATTAAACGAGATCAAAAATTTATGAGTTTTTATAAGAATTATTTAATTATGATGGTTAGGCCGAAAATGAAACACTGGAATAACTGTAAACAAAACAATTAAATTTAACTGACAATGTAGGTATTGTATAGTTATTCTCATACAATTTAAATAACAATTTATTACAAGTTCACTAATTTCGTAGTCCGCTTGACCAATTAATATATTACAATTAAAGTTTTTAGTTGAGATAAAAAGTCAATGGCACGAGCGGGATTCGAACCCACGAACTTCGGCTAGATACGCCGCTGCTCTCCCACTTGAGCAATCGTGACTTCGATTCATTCGGACACCAACTTTCCATCACAACCCCACATTTGGAATTTTTCCTCCATTTTGCCATTTTTCAAATGTTTTTATCTCAACTAAAAACCTTAATTAATTGAAATATATTAATTGGTCAAGCGGACCACGAAAACTAGTGAATTTATAATAATAAGACAATACATTAAGTATAAAATGTATCTATTTATCAATTCATTTTATTATAGATTTTTAAAATATTCCTATTTATCGGTTTCAGATCCATTCTGTAATTAGTAAGTTTCGAACATGATATTTGAGATAGAACAGTAACGGATGAGACCCGAACGGTCATCGGAACAGTACCCCCACGTGAAAAGTGTGAAAAAACGGATGGGATTCGAGCCCACGGTCTTCAGAACAGTTCCTCGAGGAAAAAATTATTTCATTTTTTCCGATAAAAATTATACTCATTCATTTTGTGTTTCTTGTCTTGACAGCAATATGGGCACTCCAATAGGTTTTCTTCACGCCAAATTGGATCTCGATTTTTTTCTCGAAAAGGATGGACAGAAATTAAACTCACTCTGTATTGAAAAAACCTGGTAGAAGAACAATAGTTTCAGCTACACACAATATATGTCGTTTGTACAGGTGGTTATAAAAAAATCGACCAAAATATTTTTGAAGCTCAGGCGTCAATCTCACATTTTCCGGCCTAACTTCATTTTTATTTATTTATTAATTTTTTATTAAACTTTTTGTACATAGTACTACGTAGAGTTGGGTTTTACGAATACATAGTACATTTCATCATGCAAGCTCCAATTAACTTTAGACATGCATTGCCGTAATGACAGTTTCCAGCGGATTTTCGTGGGAAAGAAGGACCTGGTGGTGGCGTCCATAAGTTTCGCGCATCTTTCTTACTGACCTTATCCCCTGTTTTCTGAACAAGTTAACCTGTTGAAGGTATCTCAAATTGTCAAATTGGTATTATCAATACAAGAAAACCCAAACTCATAAAACATAAACAGTTTCATGCTACATGGAAACGCCACTAGAGACGGGAATCCTACTCCCGGAGTAGAAGAAGCCCCAGAATTGCCACGGTGGAGAGCCTTTGGGTCTTTATAAGCGCTAAATCAGGTTTGAAAATATATCAATTTTGATATCTTTATGATAATTAGGTAGTGATAAAGATAAGATAAAAAAGGAGTCTCAAATTAAACAACATACAACTTGGCGTGTATAAAGAAACTTGAAACTTGAAATATGAACTGCTAAGGTATGCGGTTTTATAAAAGTTTTTAAAACGCCCTTCCCAAAATACAAAATAATTATAATGGCTTAAACATTAGATAAAATTGAGTACATGAGATAAGCAGCAAAAACAAATTTTCTCATCTTTTTTTCAACGCTTCGATGAAACAAACAGGAGGTTCATTATGCAAATGCACCCCCGGCAAATGTTTTTCATAAGTCGTAGTTAATAAAACAGAATTAACTCTGTCGTAACATTTTAAACATTATTTCGCTAGTATTTCCTTGAAAAAGGGTGAAAATTACGTTCAGACGAATCAACGGAGTGAAATTTTGCACATTTTTACGCTAAAAAATATGTAATTTTAATACAATCTGCATACTTATGTCGTAAATTGGAGTTATTTAAATATTAAACAATTTAAATTGAAATATAAATTAACCTGTTGCTTTGAAAATTAATTTACTTTTACAACCATTTCTAAACCACTTTGAACGTCTTAACAAAACGTCAAAGTTGTTATAACTTTTAAATGGGCTATTTCGTTTTATGCAGTCATAAAGTAAAAAAGGAACGTGTCGAACTACGGGCAGTAAAGTTTGCTCGCGTCAAATTTCTCCGTGGCAATAAAATCCACATCTGTCTTTGTTGATTCGTATAAAGAGAAATTAATAGGTTTAAGAAAGAAATGTCTAATAAATTGCCTTTTAGATTTTTATTCTGAAAATCGCTGGATATAATATAAAATTAATTTAACCGTTGCATTAATCTAATATTTAAATTAGCAATAATGTTATGATAGTTCCATTTTATTGATCGCTGATTTTTAAATAATTTTTAATTAGGCTACTGACTACATTGATTTTGTTAAATTGGCTTAGTTTTCATTTTAGAGTAACTAGAAAGGTTTTCTTTAACTATATTTTCCGAACACTTCTCCAATTATAAAACTTCTGGCCAAATATAATTGCGATGTTCGGAGCTTGTTTTTCTCAGAGTTTGTAAAGATTCCCACCGCTTATTTATTTATTTTCCCTGCGGAAAATATAAAGAAAAGAGAGAACATAGAAAATATTCAGAGATTTGAGTTCAGGAGAATGCTCCCCACACAAGCAGAGGTTCGCAAAATATGGGAGAAAGCGAGTTGGCCAACTCTTAAAAAGAAAGAGAGAAAAGTAGAAAATCCTGGACATAGATAAGCTTATCGCCGGACAAAATGACACGGCCATACAAAGCCCTTATAAATCATTACTTTCGATAGATTTATTGGTAGTTCGTACAAAGTTAAAAAAGGAGCGAACTTCCGAAGAAAATCTGACCTGTTCTTTCACGTTTTTTTTTTTATGATTACACCATTAGAGCCGAAATGGCAATAAATTGAAAACTACTTGTTGATTTCGTTTAAACTGATGATCCAAATAATTATTGAGAAATAACAATACATTTAAGCACCTTAAAAACTAACGAAGAACATAAAATAAATTTTACTAAAATTGACATTTGATTTACGCTAAATTCGTCTAATAATTTTTAAAAGGGGGTCACGTTTTTTAAGTATGCCAAACTTTTTTTTGTCTCTCTCTCTCTCTCAATATAACATATAGTTCTGTAAAAAAATTAAACTGAGTAAAACAATTTTACGAAAAATGTTGATATTGGAACAATGAAGAAAATATTCAGTACAGAGTATTTCCTCCTCTTGCGCTGATCACCGATTCCATTCGACGTGGCATTGATTTTATGAGGTTTTGCATCTAGTTCTGAGGAATATGTTCTCGAAAGGCAATTTTTTTTACATAATTGGCGTAAATGGGAAGATCCAGATAAGATGGAAGTGGAACATCGCTGTTGTTGGAAAAGGAAGCACTCCCTCTATTATGTGAAAACACTTTACTACGCTATTTTGTGCATTATGTTGCCTATTTGAATTCTCCACTTGAGGGGACATGAGTTGTACCTATACATAGAACACGTTGTTCTTATTTTCTTTGGTGGTTATAGCTACATCTTTTAAAGTGTGTGCTTTTTGGCTACTCTATCTTCTTGTTGTTACGTGAATGAGAGCGATTTGCACATGTTTGATATTTAAACAGATTTTATCACATCTTTCTCCAATGTTTAGAGTGTTTGTAACAACTTTGACAGTGCCCTATTTTCCCTTCATGATTGTAACCATCATCTGACCAATCTTTGGTATGGTATCCGGTATATCGAATTAGATGCCTACTGTCTTTAAGTCCGACCACTCCATAACCAAGTGTAGAGAGCTACTGGGTGCGCTGACTAAACAAGGTGGGACATCTGCGCAAGATTCGCCTTATAAGAAGGAGTTCTTATGTCGATCTGATGTGACATATCCTCAAACGTGTTAGCACAATCCTTTCATTTCGGCACAACTTTGTTTTAGTTTTTGATTGAGGTACAGCATCACCGGGCCGGATCGCGGTGGTACGTTCTGGAGGGGGTGACGTCCCAGCTTTCCCCGCCTCGTCAGCACGTTCGTAGTCCATCAGCAAAACAAGATCGGTTATCCAAACGACTATCACCACTTTTACGAGGTGCTCCAGCTAATAGCTAGAGATAACATATATCTCCAACAAGACCACGACGAGATTGACCAACGAGAATCTGTCACAAATAGCAGAAACCGCGCCAAGGAACTACTCCGCTGTGTACACCCGTCGCTTATTATCAGCGGGCCAAACAGATAGGTTTGCTTTGAGCACCTAATTCCTGGAAAATCAAGTTTGGCGTGGCTGTCAATACAATGTTTTAGTACGATTGGCAATTCTATCCCAAAATCAGCAGTAACTAGCGATTTCGTATCATTCCTTGGGGTTGCCTTTATTGACACAACGATTCATTACAAGGGTCATGCTTTTGTATCTCAGCGGCCCTGAATTCTAATGCAACCTAGTAACTCCGGCTTCCCGATTTTCTGAGGTTATTGAACAAAAAAAAATATCCGTAAAATTAGGGTCAAATTATGGTATTCGAGATAATACCGGCAGATTTATAACCTTTAGTTTTAATAATGTAATCAGCAATTTTAAAATTTGTATGTTTTACACTTAGCCAAATATCTTTACATAATATGTTTATTGACAATCGCATTGTTTCAAAATTTGGATTTATCTGTCTAAAAGAAAATTCGTTGCAAAGTCACTGTTTTTTAAGAATCACAATTTGCGCATTAAAGTCCATAGTTTTAAAATAACTTTTTTTCTTAACATTTCATAACTTGTTTTAACCGTAGACTTATCTACTAGAATGTTAAGTGAATGGGATAAATATTTTTTTGGACATAAATCAAAAATATATCTCTCAACACTTTGAAACGACGTACAAGAGTTTTTATCCTTGCCAAACAAAGCATTTAACTGATTTCAAAATGTGCTGTGTCTTTCCGGGCTTAATCTTTACAAAAGTCGACCGATCAATGAGGAAAATGTTTCGCAGCCAAGCGTTTTTCCCCATTTTCTTCAAAGCTGAAGGAAATGAGCAAGTGCTTGGTTGTATGCGTATGTTAGAGTATAAATAAACAGTAACAAAAATATTTTTAGCAATGTTTGTATTATAATTGTTTTGATATGTAAATTCCTTCCGTTAAGATTTAAAGCCTGCCTGCAGAGTGAAATAATGCCTAGTTAAAATTCTTGAAACAACTATCATTAAATATTAAAATTCTTCACTAATTCGTTCTACTACTACACTCTTCATTAAAACACTTTGTACGTATAAATAAATATTTATGATCATGCAGTTCCTTCTTTTTCTTATCGACGTATTATATTGGAAGCAGAATTAACTTGAAATGAAAATTGTTTTTTTATTATTTAACTCGATACGTTTTCAGTTAAATGGAAACAATATTTTGGGTTCAACAATGTTGTGTTACTTAATTTTAAATTTCGAGGTTTCAATAGGACAATTAACAAAACGTTATTAAATAATAATCAGTTCCCTTTATTACGAATAAATCGATATGCAAGGACTATTCAGGAGGAGGTGTTGAGGTCATCGTCGTTAAACGTGTCGTAGAAAATTTTCGCAATAGAGAAATCTTGAAAAGTATTGCTATATAAATGGAAATATAGAAGGTTGTAATGGAGCTTTAGAAACGGAAGTGGAACAATTCGACAAAACATTATGCCATTATGGATGGTGTGAGTATTGACGTAGTTTTTACAATTTTGACCTCTTTTTACTTTAAAGTACGCTGATTTCATGGCGGAAACCCCTCATAATCTTCATACACGTTCCCCAATGCGGTCAGAGGTGTTTTTAAAAGTTAGCAGCTCGGATAGTGTTCTACAGAAGAGACTACATTGAACGTATCGTCGTATTAATGACATTGGGATGTCCAAATAACTTTGCTTTGTAAATGACATGATGATGCTGCCAAAATGCCACGGATGCTCACTTGTGGGATCCCTTCAATTGATCCAATTGCAGTGTATTTGTTTCCGCATGCTACCGAATGAAAGCATAGCCCATGTTTAAGAAAACACCCAAGGAATAATCTTTTTTTAATTATCTTTTAATTCGCAACAAACACCGAAACTTCACTAGATCATGAAATAATGGAGCCTGAAGCTGAATAGTTGAATACTGGGTGACCCTAGCATATATAAAAACGTTTAAAATGTTGTTTGTCCGAGGATTGTGTGATTACATGAAAAAAGCTGATTGTTCTATACAGGGGCGCGTAGTTTATAGGCAAGTCGAGTATCGAAATGATGACGGAAATACATCAAAGTTGAATTTTAAATTGTTTTCTATGTGTGGTGATCAGTGACCGTTAGTCCATGATTATTCGGAGATCGTGAGATGCATTCTGGTGTGATGTAGGTTTTCAGAAAAACATTTTCTTTATCGTGCCAACGTTTCGATCTTTATTGAGATCTGGGCGAGCGAGGGCCTGTTTGTTATTTCAATTAACAAACACATGTAGGATTTGAAAAAAAGTTAATTTATACAATGCAAAAAAAGATTTTTTATATTCAATCAAACGTTGGCACGATAAAGAAAATGTTTTTCTAAAACCTACGTCACACCAGACCGCATCTCAAATAATCCTCCATCGCCTCCAAATAATCACTAACCACCAGCATAATATTAATGCTTACATCAATTATATCAAAATAATTTGATTTTATTATACAATTTAAAACATAAATGGGATAGTTAATATTCAAGTTCTTATGAAATTATTTATAAATTAATTTAACATTTGTAGTTCATAGGTTGAACTGAGATTTTTTATTTCTTTCAAATTCCCCTTACTCCTGATTTTTTTTGCAATTATGATATTGATGATTATTTGGAGGTCGTGTGATGCGGTCTATGTGTCATTCTTGTGTTTAGTTGTGGGCACTCTCAACACGACACACAAGAATGACACATCTACACAAAAACAAATACTAGGAGCACTGAAGATGATCTTAATAAAGATCGAAACGTTGGCACGATAAAGAAAAGGTTTTTATAAATCCTACGTCACACCAGACCGCATCTCAAATAATCCTCCATCACCTCCAAATAATCATTAAATAACGGTATATATATGTATATTCAATCAAACGTTGGCACGATAAAGAAAATGTTTTTCTAAAACCGACGTCACACCATACCGCATATCACGATCTCCGAATAATCATTGTTTTCTATGTTTGTCGGTGTAGAATCTAGGTTTGAAAAATTTTCATTCTTTTAAAAACAGTGAGTCGCATATGGAAAATAATTACGTATTTGCAGTTATTAATTTGTAATAATGGATTTTACGATAAGAAATTTATATTGAAATTTTAACAAAAAAATAGCGATTTGTTTTTAAAAGTATGCATTATTTAATCAATTGGTTCGTTATAAAATTATGTAAAACTCTTTATTACCGTTGCAGTTCGTGTGCCATCCTGCAAATGATTATCCAGGGTCAATTTAGCACGCACAAGCTCTCACAGCTGGGAATTGGATCTAATTACTCCTTGTAAAACAAGCTACTGAACATCAGTTGGCAATGTCATACAGTACATGCTTGCACGAAATGAGTTTTGATAAACGAGACACCATCGTTTCATTAAAGAGGGTCATTATTTTAAAAATGTGACAAGATATCATAGGAGGAAACAAAGAGCAATGACAACCCTTTATTCAGTCACGTTTATTTTATTATTCAAATATCGTACATTCCTAATAAAATCTATGCATCAACAAAATAAATTATAATGCTAAGTTATAATGTAAATTATTAAACAATTGTTTAATAAACAGTTCATTAAAAAGCACTAATGATTTACAGTTTAAATACATTATTTAAATAGTAGATTGGGCAAGGCGCAAAGCAAGGCGGCTGGCGATAGAATAAGGTGACAAAAATGGTCATGAACGACCAAATTGCAAAATAAAAGTAGTTTCCTTTTTGAAATGTCACTTTACTTTAATAACTGTTGTATTCTTTACTTTAATAACTGTTGTAACAAATAATTGTACATTGCATTCAAAATATCCTCTAAAAAGCATGGAGATATTTATAAGCGGATTTTATTTGTATATTACTTGGAATTTGATAAGTGAATTTTACCTTGGCTTTTATCTGAGCATATTTGCTTTTCCCCAGGGACGAGAACGCACGTTAATCCTCCCTATAACAGGCCATGGTGGTCATATTGGTTAATTCGTTGTGAGGATAATCTAAAAAAAAACTTTGTCCATATAAAAACCATTGCCTTTAAGAATCTGCCAGTAATACCCCTAGTCCGACAAACTTTCTTGTTTTACTTCTAGACAAAGTTCATGGCATTTAAATCGATGCTCTTGAATTATCTAGGATTTTGTGATTTACCTTTAACGAGGAGCTGTTCAAAATCATCTTTTACATTTTCCCGTCCTCTTTCATTTTTTAATCTCATACTTTTTTTTCAGGGAGTTCATTAAAAAGAAAGATCATTTTTTAATAGAAGATACCTTTTATATAAAAACTAGGGCATACCTTTTTTTAATTTGTCTGTCCGTTCTGATACAACATAGTTAAAGTAAGCAGTTATAATTAAAATTTTATTTACGAATCAAAATTAATGACAATTTTGTTTAAAACAATATGTTTTTCTTCCTAGCTTACGAGTAATAAATTCCCTTTATCAGGATTTCAAAACTATAAATAAAAATGTATAATATTAACAAATACAAACACTTAGTTAAACATTTGAACTTGAATTTCGAACGTAATATATTGAAGAGTTGATTGAATGAAAACAACCAAATTTCCTACTATCACAGAAATGTAACCTCCAAAATTACATTTCTTCCTTGAAATATTATGACTGGTTTTGAATTTATCTCATCATCTTACTGAAGCTTTTAAATAATTGGCTCCCAAAATCTGGGCTACTTTTATATTCTTCTATAGTCTAATCAAATGTGAAGAAAACGGCATTTTTTCTTGTACATTACGAGTACGACAAAAGCAGTGCAAAGAAATAAAATCAAGTAAAAAATCTTTAAATACTTATCCAGGTCCGTTTTATACTGTATCTCAGTAAGAATAACCCTGTTTGTAATGTATATTTTTCTAAATATTGGTACTGCAATATACATAAAATATATGCTAACAAAACAAAATATAGAAAAATGTTATTTTTTAGAAAAACCGTATGCCCGCTCATAAACATAAAAGGTCTTTTATACAAAAATTATGTTAAGCACCGAATAACGGTCTACGAGATAGCAATATTATCTCGAAATAAAAAATATCATTAAAATATATTATTTGTCTTATTATGTGCAAATATTATTGAAAAAAGTAAAATCGTTGAAAATCGCATTATTAAATCAATATTTGAATGACTCTTTTGTTTTAATGTTTTCAAATATTTACAATTCCAAATTTAGATATCACAACATAAATTTAGAAGGACGATTATAACAAAGCCGCACAAATATGAAGTGTTCTCCGATGTGTTAACATTTTACGACTCCTCAAGGAAGGCTAACGAGGATCAAAAGGAAAATATTTATAGTAAAAGTTACAAAAAGTAACCTTATTTAATTTTCCTGGGAATGAAACGGGGGTGTCTTGAGCAATTTTTGGATCTGAGGGAACATTATCTCATAAGGCAACTTATTGAAAAGCAGGGCACTCTCAACACGACACGCAAGAATGGCACAATTACACAGAAGACAAACACTTTGAGCCCTGAAGATGATCTCAACAAAGATCGAAACGTTGGCACGATAAAGAAAATGTTTTTCTGAAACCTACATCACACCAGACCGCATCTCACGATTTCTGAATAATTATTGAAAAGCTTTTAATCTTGCTAACTAATTATTTATTACAACGAGCATAAGATTAAAATTAAAACACCCTTACTTTTTTAAAGAATGATTACTTTTGAAGAAACTAGCGATTTACTTATTTTTTTATATTTAATTGTACACCTTATTTTTGATGAAAAATACTCTAGAAATATTTTTCGAAGGATATACATACTACATATTTACGCTAAAAATGCATTGACGTTTTGATATACACAAAGGGAATAAAAGCCGAATTGTCTATTACTGTATATAATAAAACAGCACGTTTCTTCCAAAAATCGAACAGAAAACCAAAATGCTTGCTGCCGTGCTCAAGCACAATTAGAAAATAACAAGTCATTCATTTTCGTACTTTAACTCAATCATAAATATTGTCTATAGTATAGATGAGTTTCATTTTCCCCCAATCATCCAATTTTAAACATACTATTTTAACAACAAAAATATTTCACAATTGTAGTTATGTTAATAACTTGTTTAAATATTTTTTACTAATGCATTTCAACTACGAGGTTATATAAGCTCTCGGGGTGTCAGTGTTTTTGAAAAAGCACATGTTGTTAAAAAATAAGGAAGTTAATTAATAATTTTTGATCCAAAAACGGACGCCATATTAATAGGTAAAAAGAATGAAATTGAAAGTTAGATTTCTGGAATGTCTATAGATTTTTTTATGAACAAGTAAAATGTTAATAGATCAAGGCAAATGCTTCAAAACGAATCCGATTAAGTTGGCGAAATGGTAAAATTTTTCTCAAAGCAGTCATTAAGGCGTAATTTTTTAAACATCTTGCCGACCGATAATAAGGGCTTTCTGGTGACATTTGCCGCATTCTTCCACAGATGATGTAAGGGTCTCAAGACGTTTTCAATTAAAAGTAGTATTCAGCGTAGATTAATGCCTCAGATTTGAAATCAAAAGTATAATGCGACCAAGACCGGGGAAAATTAATTAAACTCCACCACTCGTTGTGCTCAGTTAAAAAAAAAAAATAAAACAAAAAAAATACGAGGCTAAAATCGGAAAGTGATTTGTTCTTCCCATTGTCAGTATGATGGGAGTAGTGCGTGCCCGCGACAAATGGAACTCATCAAAGAATTCCTCCCTCGGCTTTCATGTGATAATGTGAAGTAATATCGCTCTTCGTCATAGCTCATCCGTTTTTTTCTTCTAAAATGGAATGTCAGCTCATAAAAGTGAGATTGACATTGACAAGAACAACGCTATTGATAAAATATTGGGATCGGTGAATTTACTCAATTACCTGGATATACGATGGTCGAACAAAAATATTTATATTTTTGAAATTAGTTTTACTTTCTGATGCCTGAATCATGAAACACACCAATGATTTATTCATTCACAAAGAATTAAGATTAAACTACTCATTCAAAAACTAAAAATTAATAATAATTACAAATGAGTAATAATAAAACAATTTTTGTTATATTTTTCTTCAAATTTCAGTTGGCAATTTGATAAAGAAATATTATTATTTCATTGATATTGCATTCACTAGACAAACAGCACGAATTGGTTGTATGGAAGAAACATTACGTATTTACAGTCAAGTAGGAAAGAGAAAACATGAAAACTGTACATAAACATTACATTCCACGTATTTATCAACCATTTTTACATTAAAGTCACACCCTGCTCGATAGGCAGATCATAAATTATTGATATCGCCTTGTAGCCTATTGGAATTAGATTTACATGCATCACCGGGAGACGGTGCCGAAATCTGGCTTCCCACAACGAATACAAAACAACCACTAAAGAGATAATAAAATCGACCCTGTTGGGCCAGGGGTCCTGGGAATATAAACGTGATTTCTGTTCTTAAATTGACTCGGGAATTTAACATAACGTGTTAAAGATCCCAATCAATCAAATGTCCAATTTTTATTTTATCGTATTCTGCATGCACATACGGTAGTCACATAAGGTAGTACCCCCATAAACAAATCCGCTACATTGGGTTCTACTTGGACAGCAGATGTACATGAAACATACACAAAAACCAAAAAATAAAACAAGAACTGAACCTAAGGTGGAAATCAAATGCTCGCTTGAATCCAAATAAACAACGAGTACGCACAACAAACTAAAGATATACAAGACACTAATTAGCCCAATTTGGAATTAGGAGTTGACCTGAGGGTTCAGCCAAACATTCCAACATCCAAAGAATCCAATTTTTTCAATCAAAAATCCTCCATCGCATCCTCAATGCTCACCCTGCTATGTCACCAACCAAACCATCCACAAATACCTAGACAACCATCGTTCCATTCCAAGCTTTCCATCTATACCAATCTATTAGCTCAAGTCCCGCCTTAACTACCCTAATTCTCTATATTTCCGGTATTTCTTTTTCGCTATTTTCACAGTTTTGCCCATAAGGTGGCAATGAAATGGAAGTGGCCATTGTGAAAGCCAATTATTTTCCTTAATTCTTGTCTACTGAGAGAGAGACTACATTTTTGCTTTCCATGTTAAGATGTTGCGAAATTCCTTAGATTGTTTTGCATCAGGTCCATTCATCCAGATTTCTATATTGAATTCTCATGTCCCTGTACTCAAATCGAAGTTATATGATTTCATTTCCCCAGGAGTCGGTTACATTGCAGTTATTTCAAATATGCTTTATTTCTTTCATAACCTATTAATAATAAACATATGTAGCCAATAAGCATCTGCAGGGGGTTGAATAGAGAAAATGAAAGAGAAGGAGAGAATGAAAAAATGAAGATTGTGTTAATTAAACATGCAGAATTTTGTCTAACTTGACTACTCTTCATCTAAAGATTCAAAAGAAACGAGAATTTGAGAGAAAGAAGGATAACGAAAGAAAAAATGAGAAAAATAAATAAGAATGAAGAGAAAGAAAGAGAATTATGTAGATAAATAGAGATAAATATAGAATGAGAGAAGATGAGTGAAAAAATTGATATGAAAATAGAGCGAGGGAGGTAGAGAGAGAAAATGAAAGAGAAAGAGAAAGAGAGAGAGAGAGTGAGATGTCGGTGTTAAGTGGAAAAGGAAATAGATGAGGGATAGAGAAAGCTAGATAGAAAGAAAGAGAAGTATAGAAAGATAGTAAGAGAGAATGAGAAGGGAAAGAGAGATTGCAATTGTTATTCGTTTTAAGCATTCCTATTTAATTAAATTTTCATTAAGAAACTAGGATGGTTATAAAGAAGGAAAAAAAAGAGAGATGGAAGTAAAAGAAAGTGAATGAGTAAATGTAGAAAAACAATGAACTGAAGGCGACAGTAATGGATAGGGTGATTCGAGAATTTACTGTTACAAAACCATTATAATTTTTTATTCAAAATTTTCCTTTTTGGAGTCTTATAGTTTAAAAAAAATTAACCCTTGCACACTTAACATTACAGTCCAGAGGGCGCAAAATTTTCACCTTTCTCACCCGCCCTTGAACCGGGTTACTCGCATCGATCGGTTGTGAGAATATATTTACAATATGATTTTTTTCCTGCACAACAAATTCAGGAGAATCCGGTAGGATTGCGGGTGGGTGTCAGCCCGGGAACATTATCGGGGTTAACCGAGGAATCTATTGTCTACCAATCAGCCCCAGGCCTATCTATCTAATCCTTGACATTCGAAGATTAGGCTTTATCGAAAACATCATTTATCTGGCGCCTTCCATTCACTAAATCCACAAATATAAGGACTCCTGTTGTGTCTTAAAACAATATCATTGAATAAGATATTATACTGATAGTGCAAAACAAGCAAATAAATCTCGTTAATACACTCACGCAATTCTTGAACTTGATGCTTTTACGTTTAGATTTCTTCATTTGTAATTGGTCTGAACAAACTATTCAGTTTTGCACAAAATTATTAGTCTTGTTATATAACAGATTGTTCTTGGTTAGTGTTTTATCATAATGGAATTGTTGATTTAACTCTCTGGACTGGATTAAAAATTACACTGAACAATCGATTCATGTATAAAATAAAAATAAACAAATAATTTATTTAAATTTTACGTGCTTGTTATTTATATAATTATTATGGTTGTTAGCGATTTTTGGTGGAAGAGGACAATCCAAAAAGAAACGACCATGCTCAAAAAATTAAAATGAAATTAAAGACTTGACGAAATATATTTTTCAAAATAAATAAAAATTATATAAATAAATATATGATCAAAAAATTAAAATACACTAGTTTTTTGGTATAATATTGTTTATTAATAAACATTAAAATTTTTACAAATTATTTTTTGGAATATTAGAAAGAAGTTATAACTTTCAAAACATTTCAACGTTTCGACTTTCAAACTTTACAGAGGTTTACAAAATAAAAATTACTCTTTGTTTTTGTTATTCTTGTCTCATTTATTATGACATAAAAATATAAAATAAAAATTTTAAGAAGCCTATAAAAAACACGTAATGGCTAAATTATGGCCCCCGTTAATAAATTAAAATTTCAGATATAAAAGTGAAAGGTATAAAAATCTTAATATATAATTAAAGAAGAAAAAGTCTTCTTTCATCTAACAGTTGTATAAACGTTTAATTCCTATAAAATTCAGTAAAGGTATGAACAAGTATGAAAAAAGTCCGCCAACAAATTAAGATTAAAAATGTCTTTTTCTTATTGTAATTATAATTTTATTGAAAGATGTTAATACATACTAAGGGGCCACGGTAGCCGAGTGGTTAAGGCGTCAGACTCTCGGCTAGTAGATCCCGCGGTCGTGGGTTCGATCCCCACCGTCGCCTCTGGACTCTTTCTGACGCCTAAGGGGACCGGTGGCCGCAATTGAAAGAAATTGACACGGCACTCATCAATGGAAGGGGCGGGATCGGATCTCAGCGACCCGAATTTGGTCCCAACCCCTTCAAATATGAGTTTCTTCGATGGAAGAACACCAGTACAACGGGGGTTCAAGTTCACATTTGTGTTGCGAGCCCACCCCCAAAATATGGAGCCAGGGATAAAGTACAATAAGCTGTACAGCTCAGCTTCAGTGGTCAGGAGGGAACTGCTACAGTCCCTGGTATCCATTGCAAGAAAAGAAAAAAACCTACTATATTTATTTTAAAAAATTTTGACCAATTTTACTTAAAATATCTTTTGGCTTTTTAGTTTAAGTTTGGTTTTTAATATATTAATCTTCCAAGAGTATGTATTAGGTAGTGTAGGTATTTATTTAAGCATCTAAGTTTCTACATACGTTTAAGGATATATTCATTTAAGGGTTGGTAATTATTTGTTGTAACTATTAGTTATATTAGTGTTACGTAAAACAATCATGCTTACAAATTTCCTATACGCAGACAGCTGAGAAAAGTTCCAAGATCACCTCCTTATCTTCACAGCCGGATCAAAACTTAATGGTTTCTCAGGTTGTGCATTTTATGACAGCCTGAACAGGTATCACGAGGAACACCTACTTCCGAATCTGGTAAGGTCTTACACAGCAGAAGATATAGCCATACTGAAAACGCTGGAATACTCCGCGAAAATACCAAATAAAAAAATTGGAGACGGACAGTCTCAGCACGATATGCGAGCTACACACTTTCATTTTTCATAAGAAGTATGAATATATTTTAATCGAAATTGTCATGTTAACCTACAAATGAAGGAATCAAGGCAAAAATATTGCAATATGCTGGATAAAAGGGCATGCAGGTATAAAACATAATGAAAGAATCGACCAGTTAGCCATTAAAGGATCTCCCACGACTGTGCAGCTAACCGTCGGACACGTTATAAACAATATCAAAAGAGACGTGAGCAGAAAGTGGCAAATTTGGTACCACAGCAGGGAAGTTCTACCGTTCACTGTTCCCAACATTACAAAAAAAGCCATGGTTTCAAGAAGTAGAGAGAGGAAAAGCTTTCATCTCAACAATTACACGACTCCGAACTGTCCATGGCATCTGCGGTTCGTATTTATACAGGATTGACTGTAGCCAAACTGCGCAACGTGCGATGTAGAAGAGAGCCATGACCATAAACTACTACAGCGCACCGAATATGAGGCACAGCGAGAACAATTTCTGAAAGAAATGGACGCTGCAAGTGGGGTAAGTGAAAAGGCCACTGAACATATGCTCGCTGCTGGCAGAGGGTGACACGGAAGACTATGACGCCTTGTTCAACTACTTCAAGAATTGTGACGTTAGTTTTTAAGTAGTTTATCCGATTATTTATATATTTATTGGCCTATTTATTCATCTGTTATTCCTTTACATAGACAGTTACTTAGATTGTTAGTCACTGGTATCTGAATCTGGCTGAATATCCCTGATAAAGCCACAAAAAAAAATATCCTATACGATTTTTATTTTAAATATATACTGACATATAATAACGTTAAAAATAGGACATTGTTAAAAAATGGGCTCATCCAAGGCTTTAAATTATATTCTAAAACATTTAAAATTTTGCGGGTTCTAGGTTTCAATGGCAAGAAATGTCAACTATTTTTCCAACTAGTCTCACCTCAAAAGTTTCATTAAAATATGCAATCCCACCTCCATAGCCTCGCCTTTTTATTTCATTATGTTGATCCCATTCCGTTGCCCTCAATTGTTCTAATCTGAACGATATCAATTTAATTATACTTCAAATTTCAAAATAAACGATTTTATTATATTTTTACATTTTATTTTGCTGCGTAGCTGACATGAAAATATAGATTTTAATTTAGCAATGAAAATGAAATTATGCCAGTAAATAAAAAATAATACTTACGTAAGTACGTATTCTGAGTCTTAAAAACTGCTATAAGGGATGATTGATCAAATATTGTAATGCTAACTAGTAATATTAAATATGTATTCTCGTTTGTAGAGAGGTCATTTATGTATATTTATTTATCTAATAAGTTAATACATTTTGAACGTAGCTTATATTTATATGTTCATATCTATTTCGCTGGGATTTATGGATGAAAATCTTCTCCCACTTCAACCCGACATTTACCTAACAGTATCAAAACTTCTGGATTTTGTTGTTGAAGTTAGAAAAGAATGAAAGAAACAGCGTTTGAGAAATAAGTTGCTAAATTGATATATTATGAAGTTCTTATATATAGTTATGCATAAATAAAAAAAGAGAAAGAGAATACAGTTAAGTTTCAGAAGTGGAGTACGATTAGGATTTCTAATCATATAACGCATTTCTGATAAGAACAATACAGATCGCTGCCGATTCTCCAAATGACAAAAGGCGGCATTTCCAGCCATTACTCAACAAAGGTTCGCTCCTGCTTCTTTACATTACGGCGGGTGAAGATTTATTAATTGAATTGTTATTGACGATGAAAAATGGATTCTCTAAACTTATATTAATCATCCCCGGAATAAATTAATTTGGTTGAAACACTCCTTGTACTTTTTTAAACTGTTTTATAATCTTAATAATATATTTTTAAAGTAGCTACATAATGTGTGGAGTTTAGTGATCGTGAGATGAGGTCTGGTGAGACGTAGGTGTAGAGAAAAATTTTCTTTATCGTGCTAACGTTTCGATCTTTATTGAAATCATCTTCAAGACCTGAGATTTATAAACATTGTTTGAATTTTACAAATACATGCAGGATCTGAAAAAATGAATTTATGAATTTATTAATGAATTGATGCCTTTTTAGAAATGGTTTCTATCAATAGAGATAAACACAGCAACAATTACAGAACGGACTCATGTAAACTCAGTCGCAGCTAGGCTAATATCATTAATCAAATTCAATATACTAACATACATATATCATCATCACATCACAAAACATATAAAGTAACATATAAAACAATCATTACATTCCTCATAACAAAAATATTTTTCTTTCCCTACTTCCTTCTCCACTCCTTCAAAAGCCAACGTATATAAACATAAGACATCAATATCTCACTGGCACTCTCAACACGACACACATTAATGACACATCTACCCAGAAAAGGAACACTTTGAGTGATAACAAATACTTTGATTGAGCCTAAAATTTCTAGCATTGTATAAATTCATTTTTTCACATACTACATGCATTTGTATAATTTAAACAATGTTTGTAAATCCCAGGCCCTGAAGATGATCTGAATAAAGATCGAAACGTTGGCACGATAAAGAAAATGTTTTTTTTAAACCTAAGTCACATCGGACCGCATCTCACGATCTTGAAATCCACGTAATACGAACCCAAAATCCAGTAAGTTCATAATCTTCAAACAAGACGAATGTAAATATATTGCCTTATTTTCCGCGTTGTGAAAGTTAGTTTTTATATCAAGTGAACTCCTATTACACGATAAAACCAAAAGAGTACGTAAATGTTCATCACATTAGCAAGTCATGTAATCTCTATTTTGTGTAACGAGATCTTCTGCCCCCCGGAAATTTGCACCATCCCATTCTAGCAATATTTTTTACGATTTTATCGTAAAGATGAGCCAGTTGATCCAGGACAGGTCTCCTGAGTAGATCTGTACTCAATCGTTTACGGCTTCGGTTGAATCAATTTGTAATTCACGTTTTAATAAATAAATTACATAATTACAAACATAATTATTTTAAAGGTTTACTTAATTATCGTAAAAATGCTTGTCTTTGCTCCATGTTTTGGCCAGCTTGGATCAAAGTGTACGTTTTTTGGCAAAATGGTATATTTTTTATCCCAAACTTACCTACAGTATGAATTAAGTTTTTTCGTATGAAGGTTTTTTTGACATTGAAATTTCTCCTATTATTTAGGTTAAACAATAAAAATAGGCTATAGGTGCCCCTAAGGCAGAGAAAGGTTGCTCGAAGTGTCACACATACTGGAAACATGTCTGCCTTGGCTCCGTAAAGCGAGCATTTAGGCTTGGGATCCAATCCGGAAATGGTATTCGGGCACTGCAGCGAGATTTTGGGTCCCCTGTTCTGCTTTTTAGGGGAAATTGGGTTATTTTATTGTATATAATATGTTTTATGTGTTGTGTGTCTATATGTTTTGTCTGAGTACATGTATTTATTAGCGTGAATGGCGAGGGGCGAGGGTGAAATATAACGTCATCATTGCCCCTCGAACGTTGAGAGCGTATGAGTGTGTGTTCGGGGTCGATGGCGGAATATTTATAAAAGTACTCCATCGACCCCAACCTAGATTAGTTTGAGTATAGGTCAGTGGAGGAATATCAAGTACTCCACCGACCAAACGGAATGAGTGTACTGCCTGGATAAATAAAATATAGACTTAGTTGGGGGCTGAAATTACCAAGATGTCGGAAGCCCCAAAAACAAGAAGAATTATCATAAATGATTGAATACTATATAAATTGGTAGCTAGTGGTGGAGTACTTGATATTCCTCCACCGACCAAAAGGAATGAGTGTACTGTATGGATGTATTTATGTGTATGAATGTCTTTTTTGCAAGAATGTAATGTTTGAAAGGGTAACTAGAATATAGACTTAGTTGGGGGCTGAAATGACCTAGATGTTGTAAATGTAAATCGCCTAGTAATTCTTAAAGTGCTCTAATTATGTTATCGATTGATTGTCCGCAAAACAGGAGTTAGAAGAAACCTGTGAATGATTACTAAAACCTAACTAATCGTTCGCAAACATCTAACTCCCAATACATTTATTATTATGTGAAATTGCAAAAACAGCACTTTTTGCGATAAAGCTAATCGCCAACAATTTATGCGAACGAACGAAGACAATTTGGGTTAAACAAGTTTTCCAAGTTAGTATGCAGAAAAAGGTGGTCCGGTGTTGGATTTTCATCAGTCAGAAAATTTCTGTCTACTCTTGCCCGATTTTTTCCCCTGCGGAATAAATCCATGAAATTTGTTCCAGCTCTTGTAGTTTCCGCCCGGCCGGACAAATTATTTGGGGAGTTCAAACCTCAGATTGGGGGGGGGGCGAGTAATATAGCACACTTTTTCAGTATCTCGGATCATCGTTGAACAACGTGATTTTCTTGAAGTTGTCGTCAATGTCATAATTAAAAATCACAAAAGTTTCTAATTGTATTGATTACTATTTTAGTTTAATGATTTCACGATATTTACTTATTAGGTGTAGTACGAACAATTAACTTAAAGACGAAAATATCCTCATGAAATCAGTGAGAAAAATGGCCCTAAAAGTATTAGTACGTAAAAATAATACATTCAAGGAGAATATACCAAAGCCTCCAAGACCTTGAAAAACAGCACAGCCTACCAACATCATGAGCAAGCAGTCAAACCAGATAAAAGAGGTTCTACAATTTTAAATAGCACTTATACTTGCTCAGAACCTATAGGAATATAAAGATCAAACCTAAATTCCTGTATTTCAGAACGGTCACAATAAACTAAACAGATATTAACGAATTTTAAAGGTGCCAGATATAGAAAAATCAAGGTTAAGTCTCCAAAACAGGCAAAAAGTAGATGGGGTAAAATTTGCGATAGTAATATTGTGAAGGCACTATACCGATCATTGGCACCCTAAATAACCTACATAAAATGAGTATATATATGCACCTGTGCGTGTTGGTTATTCAACAATGGTCTACATTTGTTAGTGGGAAAAGGAGGAAGAAACTGCAACCCATATTATCTTTCAACGCGCACCAAGAGCTCTACAGAGACTTAGGTTACCAAGAAGGCCCGTTAAAAATAATTGCATCAATGACAGTAAAATGATTTTTTACTTGATAGAACGATCACAAAAGAAATAGAAGAAACGGAATAATTGTAGAAGTGCCAGATATCATCAGACTCGTAGTTCAAGAACACTCACTACAAAATAGCATTGCTAAAGTCAGACATGGTAAAATTCTCGACGCTGTTTTAGCCAACGGTCATCGGCATCTAGAAAAATATCTAAAACCCCGGTGAGGGTAAATGAATATTCAACAACGATCCCATTTGTTTGATATGTTTTGAGAAGGAAGAAATTGCAACCCGAAGATCAGGGGACGTATTAGTACCACTGATAGTCAAATAATCTTCTACTCGTTAAAAGATCGCAAAAATAGGAAAAATTGATTAATTTTAGATGTCCTAGAAATAGTCATGATTAACAATTTCTCACTAAAACTTGCGAAAACTATGTTTCAGTTAGACAGGGTAAAAATCACGGAGGTGTTGCTGACAGTGCTCTATATCTGTCACTGGTACCGAAGAAAGCACTAACTCATATTGGTATTTAATTGTAAACTCATCAGTAAGTTGGGAAATGATGGAAGAAATTGCCAATCATATGACGTTGGATCGTGAAGCAACCGTTCAATAGGATATCATATTGAATTCAGGGTATCAATTTCCTTTGTATTAAATAAAAACGTCTAAGATCAAAGAAAATTTCCCAGATTTACCCTGTCAAACTTATACAAAAACGGCAGAATACAAATTCACGATATGACGCAACAAGAATAGCCCCACCCTTTATGAGAGTATGAAACACTTGGTTCAAAACTTATATTTACATCTTAAATTGTATTTTTTCTAATCAAAATATGTTCTGCAATTTATGGCCCTGAAGATGACCCGAATAAAGGTCGAAACTTGGGAAAAAAAATGAAAGAGGAATGAAACTACCCAATTCTTGACCGCTCCTCACGATTTCAATAAATAATTAAAAAAAAGTTTTTAATTTTTAAAATTAAATACTTTATGTTAGACTATGTTAAATTTACTTATGTTCTGTTATAATACTGATCATCCCGTCTAAATCTATTCCCAGAACGGTCGGCAAATTAAGTCCAAACTGTAATCCATCAAGCCGTAAACTCCAATATAGATTCTTACCACTCATCCTGTACACAAACAACGAAAATAAACTTTGTTAAAATAAATATGTTTAATTTGTTTACCGAGAGATTTGCACTCAGCATTGGATCGTATAAATTAGAAAATATTAATATTTTATATGGTTTTTCTCTTCTGGTTGTTTCTATAGTGAGAGGGGAATATAAGTTTTTCTAATATAACATAATTAGTAAATATTTGAGAAGAAACAAATTTTCTTTATTATATTTTCGAGTTTTATTTTTATCAGTTTTAAATTTGTGTTGCAAGTTTAGGCAAAATGATAGGATAACAACTGTAAAAATACTTTTTTAAATAACTATAAATATATAAACGACAATTTTTCGTATACAGTTAATTCGGCTTTTTGTGTAATAATTAAACTATTTTAGGGAGAAAAATAGAATGTATAGATTTTTGACTGTGTCAGTAACGAAAGTAATCTATTTATGGAAAAATTGCAATAATATTATTGCTTCCAGTCTGTTGTGATTTGAAAGGTGATTTTCATCGTATTGTTTATTTGTTGATGGTTCAAAGCGTTTTCATCCTAAGCCTCACCGGCTCGGACGATCTGACAAACAATATCACGTCCGTGGGAGCTACACCGGTTGAAAATTGCATGCCTGTATTCATGACCAAACAGGCAACGATCCGGCGACTTAATCATATTTCACCAGTTGATTAAACGTATGAGGGTTGGCAAGATTGCCCAGCTCGACCCTAAAAACACGATAAATCTTTTCCACTTAGCCGGCTTGCCAATAGTACGCTGATTTTACAAAATCGTTAAAATATTTGTATTACTGTTTATGTAGTATGTAAAATTGAAGTATTACTGGAACCGTATACGGTCAATAAGTTTGGTTATAGGTTCCGTTTTAGAACAACATTTTACTTTCCTGAAAAACCTTTTTCGCTTTTTATTTTGTAAAATTGCAGCCTTAATGTATGCCAATGAATCATAATCATAGACGAAATCGCCAATGCACTAACGTGCTGTTTACATATTCAATAACACGACGTTCGACTTCACTCCATTTGACTTCATTTTCAGTTTGCAGGAAAACTGCATCTATTAGCACGAAAAAAAGACTCGCGGTTGAAGAATATACATAACATTGAATAAACTGTGCAAGTATAAATAAATAATCCATATTATATTTCGTGGTCTGATTGACCAAATAACAAATAATAATATAGAAATACAATATTACAATATGGAAACACCATATAATATTATTTATTTGATTATCTTTTTTATGTAAGGTATTGGTTGAAAGGAAAAAGTTAGTGTCATGAGCGGGATTCGAACCCAAGACTATAGGCCCTATACGCTGCTGCTCTAACCACTTGAGCTATCGTGACTTCGATTGGAGGACATTGACCCGAAAGTCGTGGGTTCGAATCCCGCTCGTGACACTAACTTTTTCATTTCAACCAATACCTTACATAAGAAGATTAATTAATTGAAAGAACTTATTTGGTCAATACGCCACGAAATATAATGGATTTAATAAGTAAAACGAAGTATATCTTCACTAACAGCTCTCCGTGGCCACTTCATATGTCGCCGAGAATCGATATTTGAAAAATGGCAAAAAGGAGAGAAAATTCGAAAGATAGGTTGAGCTGGGGAGTTGGTGTCCGAGTGGATCGAAGTCAGGTTAGAGCAGCAGCGTATTTAGCAGAAGATCGTGGGTTCGAATCCTGCTCATGACAATAGCTTTTTCATTTCAAGTACCTTACATAAAGATTAATAATAATATTTGGTTTAAAGTAAAGAAAGTGCTTTAAATTACTTTTTAAAAATTTGAATGTGCTGATGGTACCTGCTTTGTATATTTCTTTATATCCAAAATAGGTAAAAAAAAGAATAATTTTAGCAAAGTCTGTGACAAACAAAGTTAAATGTAGGAAATGCGGAAAATAATACAGACGTACAAGAAAAAAATAATAATACCGTTGAGGTTTTTTCACAGAAACTTTGTAACATGTTACAAGGAAAGTTAAAAAAATTAGTGAAAAATAAATTTTTTAGTTAAGGTAAAGAAAATATTAATATCCAATATCAAATATACAATATTTTATCGATATAATCAAAAGCATGTAAAAGGACTAACTCTACATTATTTTAATGATTTGAAAGTTCCAAAGGATGTTGTTATAACGGCGAGCTTAATTAAGTTGAGTTATCGTGACGAAAGCAACTTTTTGTTAACGTGTAAGTGACGGCGGTTATGTCTTCCTGCGACGTCGTTACCACGATGTCACTAACTGTACTGAGATGAGCGACCTTCTCTCTAATGACTGTAGACTTGAGATGTTAATGAAGGGCGGCACCTGTAGGCCTGCGTTACCCTACGTTAGAATCAGCCCCCAATTTGCGAGCCATAACTTCCTATCCTCAACAGCTGTGATCCATATCCGTTAATCAATAATTACGCGAGTGATATATGAATATGCATTCACATACGTACGAGAGGGAGGACGGTTTTCCTGATTTTATTCGGTTGTGGTTATAAAACTTACTTTTTAGCCTTTTAAACTTTACGAACTCCCGATCCTAATATGTATAAACGCGCAGTATATAACTTATATCATATCATTTCTCTCTCTCACTCATGCCCTCTCAATCTACCTTTCTATTTCCTGCTGATTCTCTCCTCTCACTTTCTCTCTCTCTCTCTCTCTATATATATATATATCTATATATATATATATTCACGATATATCATGGACTTTGATACAATTTGCCTCCACGACNAGAGAAATGTTTAGATTAAAAGATATCACGATTTTCCGACGCCAGGACGTGATATCTTTCAAAATCGATAAAAAGCGAAATTACTCTGAAATGGTTGAGAATCGGACCATGGACAATATGAACTTTTTTGTTCATTTTAGGGTGAAGAATCTACTGGAGAAGTGTGTAGCACGAGTAGCAATTCACCCTGTATATATATATATACCTTTTTTCGCTCACTCTTTATTTTGATGTCTCCCTCCTTTTTCTACAATTTATCTGTTGTTTATGGCACTCTCTGGGTTTTACTCCCTTTCTGTCACCCATCCCTCTCCTCCTCCAACTCAATCTCTCTTTCTCTCACTCTTTGAAATATGACAGCAGTATATATAAGAAGTTTTTGCAACTTAAATTTCACAAAATTAAAGATCGGATCGATTACACTCTATGTAAAGTTTTATATAAAACTTTAAAATGTATAAAATTCAAAATCCAAAATATTTATATATGAAATTTAAGAACATGTCTCAGATTCGTGATAGAGATACTAGTTGGCAAACTACCGCCTGCGAGTCGTTAAGCACAAAAATAAAACTTTTAATAGGTCATTCTCAGTAAAAGGTGGAATAACATGTTCGAGAATCCCTATAAATATAAAACGATGTAAAAATATCAAAGACTTCCAGAATAGTCTTAAAAATCATCTCTTATCAAGTTATGATTGATGCTCATAATTCACTGTCTTAAATATAACTTTTTTTGTATTACTATTTAAAGAATAGAAGTTTTTTTTCTAGATTTATATTGGCTATTCATAATTCATGATTTGTACCGAATTATATTGAAAATGTATTTTTGTTCATTAGGGTTTTGCAATTTACATTTTGATTGTTAATTATTTTGTAAATTAAAATATTTATTTAAATAGGCAATTTGAAGTAAATACATACGTAGTTCAATGTAAAAAGAAGAGATGTAACATATTGACCGCCAAAATAATGTTATTTGAAGTAAGTAATGTTTAATGTAAACCCTTATATAAAAGTAGGGTAAAATTACGGTAAAAAATCATAGCATTAATATTAGAGAGTTTATCATCATCATCATCATCTCTCTCTCTCTCTCTCTCTCTCTCTCTCTCTCTCTCTCTCTCTCTATCTATCTATCTATCTATCTATCTATCTATCTATCTATTTATCTATCACGCTCTCTATCTCTCTCTCTCTCTCTCTCTCTCTCTCTCTCTCTCTCTCTCTANTATATCCTTTTTCTAGCTTTCTCCCTCTGTTTTACAATTTTTGTACACGAACTTTTCTCTCACCCTTTCTTTCACTCGCTCTTTCTTTCCACGTTTTATAAATCTCTTCATTTTTCTAATATATTTTTCTTCTATACTCTCTCTATTTTTTCACTCTTTCTTTCTTTATTTCGTCTGTTATTCCTTCTCTTTCCATATATCGATCTCTAAAGCTTTTTTCCTGATTTTGTCTGTTATTCTTTCTATTTCCATCTAACATTCTCTAACGCTTTTTTCGCTCTTTCTTTCTTCATTTTGTCTGTTATTCTTTCTATTTCCATCTAACATGCTCTAACGCTTTTTTCGCGCTTTCTTTCTTCATTTTGTCTGTTATTCTTTCTCTTTCCATCAATTCAATATCTAACGCTTTTTTTGCTCGTTCTTTCTCTATATCCTTTTCTCTCTATTTCGCTCTATATACAGCTCTTTCCCATAAATTTTTGTTTTCACTTTCCCCTCTCACTCACTACCCCACAACATTATAATAACTTAAATTAACGTATAGTTTCGTAAAATAATTTGTAATTACATGGTACAATAAATGACACATTTATAATGTTTATTAAGCCAATTGTTTTATATTAAAAGTACTGCTTGATTGTTAAACACACGCATTGTGGTTATGATATAAAAATAACTATCTAAAATCTAAAAAATAACGTCGTATAATTAATCGTGAGATAACAAATTATTTTTTTACATTATTGAAGGAAGGATGCAAATAACCAACATCCTGTAATTTGTTAGTCATTCAAGCATGCTATTAACGCAGAATTTGGAAAACAAGTGGGAATTGATTTTATAAATACATGACGTGTAAAATTGTTTTTATTTTGCCATTGGGGAAAAAAGTGAATACACAAAAGAAATTTAATTTGATCTGAATAATTGAACCCTTTATTTTGGAAGTGGCGGTCACGGGTTTTAAAACGAGATATTTAATGCTTTGGGTTTACAAATATTTTGAAATATTGAAGTATGCAAACATTCGAAAAGATTCAATTCACCTATTTCATCAGAATATTTACATTTTTATCAGTACAAAGAGTTTCTTACATTTGAACGGACAATTTATTATCATTACGGTAAAGAGACTTATCATTTTCAAAATAGGGAATTAGCCGTTCATTAGAGCAGTATCAACTCGGACAATATCTCAATAATTTTCAACGTATTGATTTTCATTTTTTGTTAAGCTGTAATTTTTGTTTTCGGTAACTTGTTTCGCTTAAGTTGTGATTCATGTCAGTTAATACGATTAAAAGAAAGGTTCATTCAGAATTAAGTAGCATGTAAAAATTTTAGATGTATCTAATGTTGACGTTATACTATTTAATAGTGTATATTAAACATACATTAATGTCAAATAAATCCATGTCACATAAATCCAAGTTTACAGCGTTTACTAAGAGTTTACTCTTATAGTTTTCTCACATAAAACTGGGTTGTAAATCAAGCAAATGTACCATATCAATATTACAAGGTTATTTCTTTTGTTTTTAGTTTATGCATTATTTTTCTCAATAAAAAAATGAGTACCTATAAAAATAATTCGTTTTAAGTGTTAAATGTTAAAATAAATTAATTAAGAAGATTTATGAAAACCAATATTTATTTATGTTTCTACGTTGCCGTCAAAATGTTTGTAAATATTCAAATTGTTTTCCGCTTAGCGGTTTGATCCGTCTGCGGTTTATCGAAAAAGACACGGCACACGCGATACCGCGCCTTTGTCGTTTAGGCCATTTAAGAAATTACGGGCTTTTAACATTAATTACATAAAAGTGTTTAAAAAATTCAAACACCTTGATAAAGAAACGCTTTAAACGTTAACGAACTTTCTCGAACATAAATATGCTTTCAAATAAACTGAAGTCTGTTTAAGTAGGAATAAATTTTTTCTATTGCTTCCTCAGAAATGTTTTTATTTTCTTTTATCAATTTTTCTTACATAGATAAATAGTACTTTTTACCTACCACCACTAAAATTGGAATAGTGTAAGTAAAAATCTAAAATGCTTTTAAAAATTGAAGATGAAAATGATCTAATTAAAAAATGTATATATAATAAAATGTTTCACCCATTAAGGTACGTTTTTCTCTGAAATTTATAAACCAATTTTGATAAAAGAATAGTTTTGGTAGAGTAGGATAGATAATTCATTTTTAAAATAATGTATAATTTATGAGAAAAAGTGCTACATCAAAAAATTTGAAGGTATTCTTTCCAAAATTCGAATTATTATTATTATTTATATTACTTAACTTAGATTCTGTTAGCCACAACTATTCGATATACATTCCCAAACACAGGACCAATCTTTTTGTCCAATTAATTCAACATTATGGGAGAAAAGAATACCTACCTGTATGAAGAGGTTCCCCATACAGATCTTGTCAAAGTTTAAGGATACAATGAAAACTAAATTTCAAGAACATGATTTTTAGAACATCATACACAAGAAAATAGTAGTGGGGGCAAAAAAATAGACCCACAAATCGATACACCAAATAGTGAAAAAAGAATTGTAATATTAATCTTTTTGTCAAAAAAAGAAGTATGTTTTCTTTTATTTACTTCGTAAGATTTTTTAAATTGTTTTTTTATAAAATAAACACAATTTAAATGGGAAAATAAGACTAATTGAAAAAATATTGTAGTTCTAACATTGCACACAAAACATTAACGTGCTACAATACTAATTACCGATGGGACAGAAAATAACTGATGAAATTGATACAAAAAAAGTTTTAAAAAGAAGAGTGTTTGTTTTCCTAAAAAGGCAAAAAATATAAAAGCAAAATAACTTAATGGCGAAAAAAGAAACATAAACTTAAAAATTATAACTGTTGAAATATCAGACATAACGCATACCAACAAATTATTGAAGGGAGAGTGCAGAAGAAGACCATATAGTTTTTTTCAGACACAGAACAATGAATGAAACCAAATAGACCTACAGAATAAAAAGTTTAAAAAGTAAGTTAGTTGTGTTTTTTTTTATATATTAATTTTAGGGCCGACAAACTACTTTGGTCATGGCAAGCCCTCTCTCCTTTGCCTCTGCATTTATTTTCATCTTTCTCGCGTTTTAAACCTACTGATTTCTTACTGTCTATCCAGCCAAGTTATGATGGTTTATGCTATAACGTTAACCAACCCTTTTCTCGTTTTTTATCATGCTTATTTATCTTGCTACCTCTCTGCAATTCAGGCCTAGTCAATTGTGGAAAAATACACAAATTATAATTACAAATACACAGGATTAATACTCACACCACCCCAGAGTAGTCATTGATCCTCGGGATAAGCCCCTTCATTCACGCTAATAAATGACATATACACTCCACAATACCCCTACTACGTACAAGTACTAGGCATTCGTTGGGTAATTCAGGATTAATCTCCTGGCTGTGGTAATTCCCGCGCAAATAAATTAAAACATAAAAAAAGACATCATTTAATAAATCAGTAAATGCTGTTATAATAATTAGTAATATGGGGTTATTAGTAGGTCGGTGGCCGCAACTGTTTAGTCGTTGACACGGCGCTCATCACTGTAAGGAAAAGGTCCCACGTTCGAATCCAGCGGCCCTGCATTCTACCCCGACATATTTGCAAATGGGCCTTTTTTTCAAAAACACCGGCACACCGAAGACCGCGGTAGCCGAGTGGTTAGCGTGAGAGACTCTCGGCTCGTAGACGCCGCGGCGTGGGTTCGATTCCCACCGTCGCCTCTGGCCCTTTTTTCACGATAAACCCCCCCCCCAAATATGAACACACATACAAGAATTCGTCGCCATGGTTAATATGTATAGATCATAAGGCAAAAAAAAAAGAAGTAATAAGTATTTAAAACCAGCATTCAATTATAACAAATTTGTCCCAAGACACATTATTAATGTAAAAAAAAGTAACAAGTAAAAAGAATTGTGTAGTAATACATTAAATAGTTCAGTAATCTTTATGCTGTAAAATCAATATTATTTGTTTAAGACAATTACAAAACAAATTATTCATTGCTAGAATAAGCAGTTCTTCGCTCCATTAACAATTTATCTTACTTCTGAGACAATTTGTTTGCTGAGAAGGTACAAACTCTTTTAGTGATCCCATTATAATTTAATGGCTTTTGAGACATCTGCAATGCGTGTCACGTAGACACTATGACATCCATATCTTTCTACATTATTTCCACACGCAGTTTCGTAATTCATTATAAGCAAATGGGTATTTCAACTTGAAGATAAGATTTCCTAAAGGAGCAAGTTTTGATGGTGACTTTTATTGTATGATCATAATTAAAAGAGTTTATATTTTACAGGGTAGAGACCGTTTTTAAACCAAACATTGTATTGGGTGGTTATATTTTTGTTTTTATTGGGGGGGGATAAACACAACCAGGGCTTATACCCCAATTACCTCAAATATATGGTTCAAGCCATTAATGTAGTTGTGCCATAATGTGCAAACTTTTTGACACTTGGATAAAAAAGAAAGTCTGTTATTACATTACCAAACATTTAAATGAAGTTCAGCAGTAATTCTATTTAAAATTTAAATTACGCAACGTACAGAAGTTCTTTCCAAATTAAGGCTGGTGGAAAGCTAAACTAACATTATTTAAACAAAAAATTGAAATTCTTGTCGTTTTTGAAAAATAAAAACAATATTTTTTAATAAAAACCCAAATCTTATTTTTTTTGTATTTTAAACGATTGCTTGTTTAATCGTTTGCCACTATTAAACAAATTTTGCTTTTTTTAGAATTGAGTAAAAAAAAATATTTTTTTTATTTCGTCAGCTAACAGAGAAGGTATGGAGATACGATTACAGGTTTTTGTCAAATCTTAATAATATTACAACTACATTTATTATTTCATTTAAATGTAATATTGACAAATTTTTTGTTCATGTATTATATGGTTTGTGATATTTTTCAGTCGTTCCTAATCCCATTCACACGAGGAATTGGAGTGCGATATAAATAGACGCATTGGAGAATGTTTTCTTTAAGTTTGAAACACTAGGTTTAGTTTAATTCTCCATAGATGAAGTCAAAGTCCCAGGATAATAACAAGGTCAATATTTGTGGAGAGTATTGCCGTTATCATCGGCATACGTCTAGGTTATGTTTTTGGAATGCATTGAGAAATCAGCTTTAAAGAAAGAGTAAAGTACGAAAGCAAGCTTCGCTGAGAGATGTCGGTTAAAATTAAATAAATAGAAGTGGAAGTTTCATGGAAGTATCGGTTTGTTATGGAATAAAAGGAAAAATGAACCTCAGCTTTTATAATAAGCCCCGGTTCCACCCTCACCAAACGACCGGAATATGTTCAAGAAAACACACGGGCAGTTTTACTTGAGCTCAATATCGACGGAAATAGCAATGTCGTGCTTGGAGAATAGTCGAATGTCACATCGAATCCAAATTTGTGATTATGCATATAATCTCTATTCGATGACGTGACCGAAGTAAAAGAAGCTTTTGAAATGTTCAAAGATAGGAAAAATGCTGATGAGACTTTACGAAAAGGCGAGGTGAGGAGGCTTTATATTTATATAAAAAACGATAGGAAATATGTGGTTATAAGTAAAAAGTAAAAGTGATAAGTACTATTGATTTTTTCTGTAGTTGGAAAAGATATTGAAATTCACAATATCGTAACCATGTTTGCTATCTTCAGGAAAGTTAATTATATATGACTGACTTCGTTGAATGTAAAAGGAAAGGCGAGAAATTTAAATTGTCTTAAGCGTTTCACTTGACAAGTGATCGCTAAAAACAATAATTATGTCCCGGTACTAGTCGATGAAAAATATTTCCTTGTTTTAGAGAAAATTCATTCCGTTGAATGCATGTTTTATCACAGGTGAATTGTTTTCAAATATATCAACACCTTATTTTTTTCTTTCTCATTAATGTCATAAAATATAAACACTTTGATTTCTCACATCGAATCGCCGAAGGCTAACATCGGGTTTTTTTTCGAAAGATGGTTTAATAAACATTAAGGTTCTCAATGAAACTGTTCCGATTCCATCTAAATGGTAATGTAAGAAAAAAAATAATAAAAAGCGGTAATGTCATATTTGAATTGAAAATGATATATAATAGGATAATATTGATCGAGCGTACAGAAACCACATTAACATTATTTGAGCCTTTATAGCGATACCTATTAAATTAAATTAAACATTAAATAATAACTTATGATTTTTCCTTCTTGAAGGTGGGATAATAATAGGTCATCTCAAAAAAACCATAACCAGTTTTTATCCACAACATTTCGGATTTATTTTAATCCTTCCTCAGGTGAGTTAACGCAATGGTTATTAACGTTAACTCACCTGAGGAAGGATTAAATTAAATCCGAAACGTTGTGGATAAAAACTGGTTGTGGTTTTTTTGAGATGACCTATTATCCCACCTTCAAGAAGGAAAAATCATAAATTAAATAATAATTAATTAATATTTTTATACATAAGATATAGTAATTATATTTCGTTTTAATAAATTTCATTGCATTTAATTTTTATGATTTATGTTCTGACTATAATTTATAACCACTTTCTTCGTCAAATATAATTTTCGCCCGATGACCGGCATCCGCTGAGATTTGATCCGACTTAATTATTACCGAGGAACATAAATTATTCAATGTAATCAGTATCTGAATTGAATCCGCCAGTGTAAATCACTGTAGAAGACCAAGGCCCCGGGTTAAACAGGCAGCCTTCCATCATCGCCGATGATTTACAACGGCGGGCATTAGCATGGCGATTTGTGTCTCTCGTTCACGCAAAGCGATCCCGGTCTTTTATGCTTCGCTCAAACTCTATTTCTTATTGCTATTATCATTGTTGACATTTTACATAGTGACGGCTGCGTCATACGCTTTGTCAACATCAACTATTATTATTGTGTATAACAAGACTACATCAAAACTATACGATGAAGATACATATCAATAAATTATATTAAATTCTGAATTACATAACAATTATCGCTACCAGTTTGATTAGATGTACAAATGGTAGCATTAGATGATAAAACCTGCTGTTTTCTGTGTTTCTTAACCGACTTACTTCAAAATTGGTGAAATATTTATTTAGAAATCGTGAGATGCGGTCTGGTGTGATGTAGGTTTCAGAAAAAACATTTTCTTTATCGTGCCAACGTTTCGATCTTTATTGAGATGCCCTGAAATGATCTCAATAAAGATCGAAACGTTGGCACGATAAAGAAAATGTTTTTCTGAAACCTACATCACACCAGACCGCATCTCACGATTTCTAAATAAATATCGATTAACCGTCACTAATCACCACACATTGGTGAAATACTTAACACCAGAACAGTTACAATCATCCCCCCCCAGAAATAGAAAACCATGAAAAAATATTTCTAAAGAAAAGAGCAGGTTTTTCTCTTGTGAGACACAGGGGAGACACAAGGGTGACAGGATATAATAACCAGTATAATAACGTGGGACATAAAAAAACTACGTATATATGTGTGGTGATTAGTGACCGTTAATCGATAATTATTCAGAAATCGTGACCAATCGCACGATTTCTGAATAATTATGTATATATGTGGTGTTGTATTGCAATAAAAAATTAATTTGTTGTACTTTATTATTATTTTTTCATTAGATTTCATAGTCCGCTTAACCAGACAAATTATTTTCAATTAATTAAGGTTTTGATAGTGATAAAAAGTCAGCGCCACGAGCGGGATTCGAACCCACGACTTTCCGCTCGATACGCCGCTGCGCTAACCATTTGCGACACCAACTCCCCGAGTGGATCGAAGTCACGATAGCTCAAGTAGTAGAGCAGTTCGAATCCCGCTCGTGACACTGACTATTTTATCTCAACCAAAACTTTAATTACTATTATTCTTTTCATTTTGAAGTCGTGAAGAACGGTGAAACTTTTTTGACTCCTCGAAATCCTAACAAATTATTAAATAACCATTCACTAAAAAACGCATTATTATTATTTTATTGTTTTAATTGAAGTTGATTTTAAGTTGTTTATTGCAGATTTGTCCTTTTAGGCATAATTTATAAACATGGAACCTTACTAATTGACGGCAACTATGTTTTATATATTTTTATATTTAATTGTACATTTGCAAATATTAAAATGGGTATAATCCATTGATGATAACATAAATATACAAAGTTCATACACAACGTTTATGACAGTAATTTATTTTAATGCTTATTCTTTATTTGATCATTTAAACAAACACAGATCATCTTTTTTAATTAATTTCAAATTTTATATCCTTTTTACATTTCAGCGGAACATGTTTGAGTCGGGATAATATTGAAATCGATTGTCCAAAGTTGGGAAAAAACGCCGCGATCCGATCCCACCATAAATTACCACCCTGGGGCTATTTGAGGGTGAATGTTCTCTCCGCTCTCCCGGGTGAGTTGCTAATGAACGTTAAAGGTGGTAAATGAGACAAGTCTTGGGCATGTGGTATGGCGACGCCCTGAGGGACACTCTCGGAACGTCCTGGACAAATCGTAGAGGAAGAGTTAGATCCTTTCTTAATGGCCGACATCCGTCTTACTTCTCCTTCTAGAGCCCTTCCAGCTTCCTCATTCCCGCCTAGAGTATATCAAAACGAAGAAAACGTTAAGCCGGAAGATTATGTTTATCTCTGGGATTTAGCATCCTGATAAATAATGTAGATATCCGTTAATTCTTCAATAATACTGAAAAAGTGTAAACATTATTCAATGATTTTTTTAAATAGAAAATAAAAAAATGTACTTTTAAAGATGAATGGTCCCAAAACAAAAAGAGATACAAATTTTAACACAAAAATGCACAATTATTTAAATTTCTCCATATTGTCTTAGGGATTAAAGGTGTTGAAAGTTTAGACATTATTAATCAACATATGTATATATATGANATATATATTCACTGTTAATCCGATGAACTAAGAATTGACACAGTTAACATTAAAGAAGGCTAATCAAACCACTGTAGATGACGGTAAGATTGTTAAAGTCGCTTCTTATATTCAATGAATCAACATATGCTTAAATGTAAAGAACTTACTGTATAAATCTCCTGCCCAGGACTTTTTAGATGTCAACAACCTTCACTTCATCAAAATTTATGTCATGGTTTGTGTTATGGTAATGGAGAAACCATTTTCTGGTCTTCATACGTCAGAACACTTTTATCGGCGTTGTCTCACTCTCTCACCTAGGTATTATTCTTTCTAACTATAATACATCAATAGCTTTTTTTTTACATGGGATGGAATATACAGTATAGGACTTTTTTTGAGACGGATCTGTACATTTTAGTTTTGAAAACATTTTCCTTCCAAATTTATTATTGAATTTAAAAACAATCTGTACATCAATTTAAACACCTATTAGAAAACACCTCCAGCAGAAGTTTATTTACTTATCATATAAACAAACAAATACTACGCTGTTTTCAGAGCAACACATTTTTCATTTGCAATGGAAGTACTCAATAATTAAATTCAAAAATCCAAATACTTTCCGATCCTAAGCATATGTTATTCCCGATCATCATTTCAGGTTCTGCTCATTTCAATCGATAATTCAACAGGTGTGTCTTGTTGCATACGATACACTTGATGTGAACAACAACACATGTCATGGGTGTCGTTCTAGATTTAGTCTTCCATCGAATATGGCACTCGGAATTCACTGGAAATTAAAGAAAACTTCGTACGTATTAACTTACACTGAAATCATACTTTTTCTGAATTTATACCTTTTAAACTCATTAGAGCAGATGTTCCTCAGGGAAGCATTCTTTACCCATTTCTTTTTTAATTATACCCTTCAGGTATTCATCATGTTAACATTTCAACACATGCCTTCATACAGCGATCTACATCTAATTTGGACCTCTCATTAAAAAGGCGACGCATACAACAAAATCTGAATGACACACACTGCTCATAAAATGGAAAATGAAAATAAACCTTTTTAAAAGCGTACAAGTAAATTTTTTCTTCACTGAACTCAAATAGAATTCCACTACCAACCGCAGCTTTGTGTGTTTTCTTGAACTTATCCTGGACAAAATACTAACTTAGGATCGTCACACAAGACAAGGGGAAAAAAACGAGAAATAAACCGTCGTTCAAAAATTACTGGAAATAATACTTCACTAACGATCCAAATTGGACTTGAAAATACACTTTTAATTTACAAAAGAAATATTCGACCAAACTGTGCGTAAGGTTGTGCATTTGGGACTTTTTTGGCATACAGCAAATCCTTTATTACAGGTATTATAACCATATCCACACGTGTAACTAAGAACGTCATTTAGGGTATCCAGACATGATGAGATAAATGTTATCATTTTTTTAAAACTGATTTATTTATAGCTTAGTGGAGTTTAACCAACGATTCCCATTTCCAATTTTGATCTATAAAGTCTAAAATTCTCCGTCAAATTCGAAATGCCACATTTAATGTTCAGAATTATATTATTCATAACGACCTTCACATCCCTAGAAACTAATCAAAACCTTATCTATCATTTACCATAAACCTAGTACAAGAACTATTAGTGCGAACCCTTAAAAGAAAATCTTCTTCCTTTCAGCTAAAGGAGTGTTCCTACTGAACGCCACTTCAAATGACTCAAACGACACAGTCAACCAAGAAAATTAAACATTAATATAATCTTTGTAAAGTAATTTTAAAAAAAATTTTGTTGGCAATTTTGATTTTTTTCTTATTTAAGAGTCGCGACATCTTTTAGTACCAGCATTATCTTTGTCAACCTCATTAGCTTATACCATTTTCTGACCTGTGGTTCATTCCAAATTGAATTCTATATGCACGTAGAACCAATATTTACCATGAGTAACTTTTTACCCAATCATTGACCCTAAATTGGTCGCTCCCTTGTTTGAGTTGGCCGCGTAGTAATGTTGCAGGGAAAGATTCTTTTCCGATTTTCTCCCCCCTAGCCCGAGCGCTCAAATGCCTAAAGCTTTTGTTCCCCTGAAAACAGCTTGAACTTTACCCTGAGGATTAGCGAAGTCTTCACATTTCACCTGGCGGCTAAGATTATTTCTGACAAGACAAAGATTCACGGCCTTGTAATCAGAATTTGCGTGTAGTTTCGGAGGAGACCCGAGTGTCTTTCTGTACGCATGTTGTTACTAAATCTAACAAAAAGTTTGCCTAGCACGAAATGACGAACGCACAAGCAATCTACTATTGTAACCAAAGTTCCATTGAAAGAAATAAATTGGGCAAATTTCAAGACATTAAAATTTATCCATTTATGTTTTAGTGGTCAATGGACCAAGTTCCTTCTTTCAATTAATTATTCTTTTTATGTACGTTTTTGGTTGAGATAATAAAGTCAGTGTCACGAGCGGGATTCGAACCCACGGACCCTCGGCTAAATACGCCGCTGCTCTACCACTTGAGTTATCGTGAATTGTTCCTCTCGAGCACCAACCAACTCAACCTACAACATACACTAAAATGTATGCCGAATAACGCTAAATTATAAGTATAGATTATAAATCAATATTCAGTTTTACGAAATTATTTAACAGTAGGTCTTAATTACAGAACTACTATCGAACTGCGAAGGATAGTAAAACGTCCAACTAACTTGCATCTTGCATAATTTAGAAAAGAATAATTTGGAGAAGCAATATAAAATAAAACAATAATTTATAAATTAGATATTTTAACAGAAGTAATTGGTGCGAGAAAAAATAGCAAGTCGAAGTAAATGTTTTCAATTATCTCCAGTTCAGATGACGTTAAAAGCAGGGGATGTGGGAAATTAGCAAAGAAAAACTCATTTGAATTCTGGTTTCGGCCATGTGGCACGTTAGTTGGTCCTGTTTCGTGGCTGAGAGGATATTTTTGTTATGTGTCCGAAGGCGTGTTGCGGGGATAATAGGTAACGGGGATACGTGGCCGATGTGAGATGAATCCGTAGGGTCCCAGGGCCAACTGGGCAAACGGAAAAAAATATGGGGAAAACGTTTTGCCGAGGATTTACCGGGCTATCCCTAGCGGTCGAGTTAAAAAGTCGGGGAAAAAAACGATAATCCTTATATAGAAAAAATGAACCCCTGTGAGTTAAAATAACAAAAAAACGGAAAGGGATTCGCCTACCAGACTTGAGAAAATATTTTTATAAAATTAGAATTGACAATTGGCCAATCTGCGGATCATCCTTGATAGATTACCTTATTTTAAATACTGAAATAGTTAATTTATATTCCGAAATGTCCCTTCTGAAAATTTATGTTTTCCACACATTTGTGCACATGTGAAACATTTTACCGTTAATTTTAATTCCCTAATTTCGTGGCCCGCTTGACCAATTAATATATTACAATTAATTAAGGTTTTTAGTTGAGATAAAAAAGTGAATGGCACGAGCGGGATTCGAACCCACGATCTTCGGCTAGATACGCCGCTGCTCTACCACTTGAGCTATCGTGACCTCGATCCACTCGGACACTAACGAATCCCGCTCGTGCCATTGACTTTTTATCTCAACTAAAAACCTTAATTAATTGTAGTTCATTTTAATCTTTCCTCGCTGGTTTCTGGTATCAAACGTGTTTCGGCATTCCTTCATATACTCTCATAGTTTTTTACAATACGATGGCAAGTTCAATTGTGAGATTGGTCAATGTTGACATTGAAGATGACGACCAGCTAAGGTAAGAAGATCTAAATGATAGGTAACGATTTAATTATCCCTCAAACTGCACGTATTTATGTGTTTCTCTTTATACCCCAGGGTCCTAAAAGGTAAAGATTAATCAACTATTGAACAGGCACTGGTTTAGTGTTTACTTGATCGAAAGGGCCACATCCGTTTGAACTTCCTGATTATCTGCATGAAACTATTGGACAAACATTTGAATGTGTTTTTGGAAAGTATCCTTGAAAAATAGCAAACATGAAAAATTAGTGATTTTAGGGCTTTATACTTTTTGTCATTTGTTTTCAATATTTTTGTATTAAATGGCGCAAAGCCGAAACTCGTTTGCGTAACATCAAAAACTCGCGAGTGTAGACAGACCCAGTAAGTGACCTAGTTTCATTAAATGATAAAATTAGAACTTGTTCATCAAACCAATAAATATTTTCAATTGTACATTAATTTTTAAAAACACGCTTTCAACCCACAAGTTTTTGCCTGAACAAAATTATAATAATGAAATATTTAGCTCTAAATTTTTATCACATCAAACTTTTTGCATACTTTATTGATTTTTTTAGTAAATTTTATTTACTTTGTTAAGGGCAAACACAGTACATTGGTCATTGCTATCCTGCTTTTTTAATTTCTTTTTCTGTCTTTTTTCGTGTTTAATCATACTGATTTCTTTATCTGTTCTTCCAGGAAAATTATGCTGATATATGCCATTGTAAAGGTGACCAACTCTTTATTGTGTACTAGTGATATCATCTCTGTACCTCAACCCTACGTCAATTGTAGACAAAACAACAGAAATACCAAACAAAAATACGCATAAAAACAGCAACCAGCAAAAACACGATAGTCTGATTAACTCAGATTACTCGATATTCCTCAGGGTAATTGGGAATAAACTTTTCTATTCACGCTACGAAAGTACGTTAAAACACCTTTATTTATTTATGTAATTGTTTGAGTTACTTATTTTTATACAGGTCAAAACTGTACAGGTCAATCACCTACATTCCCGGTTTGACTCAGAGAATTAAAAAATTAATGCTTAATAAAATAAATGTAAAAATTGCTTATAAATACAAAAATAATCTCTCTTGTCTTCATACCGTTTTAAAGTCTAAAGAGCCTATTGGCACACGATCTAATGTGGTTTATAGGGTGTCCTGTGGTGGTTGCGATGCTCAATATGTTGGACAAACAAAGCAAAAAGTTCACATTAGAATGAACCAACACAGATTGGATTGTATTCATAAAAAGTTGACCCCAGTGTTGTCCTCCCATGCTACAAAGAATGGTCATTTTTTCAAGTTGGACTCCCCGGAGATCTTGGGTCGAGAGGTCGGCTTTGAGAGAAGACTCCTGTTGGAAAAGTTATACATCCATTTAACGAGGAGTGCCTGCAATTTAAATGGTGACGAACTAGGTTCCATCTCAACATTTGCGGGATTATTGGAAATTTATAAAAAACGGAAAAAAGGTGGCGACCGTTGGAGGGCGCATAATGAGGAGTGCACAGAGCCTGGTAGCCTTCACTAACTGTATCAGTCCAACCTTAGGTGAGACGACGTTGTGTCGTGTGCTTATCTTAATTTTAATCCTTTGTACATATAATTTAAAACAAGCTGTAAATTCTAGTCATTAATATAATACTCTGTGATAACATGGTTTTAATGTCAAAAATAGCTAGTAAGAACAAAAACAGTTGGATTTGTAATTGTGTGAATTATTAATGAGGTAATTTATTTAAAAAAAAATGTTATTATATATATAAATTATTGTTTTCGTCAATTGTTAATAGGAATAATTACTCATTACTTTACATAGATGTCTTGTTCACCATGTATAATTGAATGCTGGCCATGTGCTTCATAACCTAAACCAAAGCAATTTTTCCTTAGTTTTTCCGATGAGAATTTTTTCTCTTCTCTCTTGGGAAAGTATGCATTGTTGGTTTGATTGTTGATTGTTAAATTTATATTAATTATGTATATTTTTCTTAATAAATAGGCCCTGATGATGGCAACATAATGTTGCCGAAAGCTTGGTGATCCCAACTCTTTTGTCTTTCTTTCATCTAGTAAAGACCTTAAAGAAGATATTGAACTCTACATTGATTATCTGCAGGTCGAACTACAAACATCATTTGTCCATACATTTTTATTCTTGTCGAATACTTTCGGTTTGATTGAGGTTGAAATTTAAATATTTTATGCGCTTTTTTATTGACAACAGTAAACTATAATGACGGTACTGAACTCTATGTTAGTCAGCAATGTCCGTTAGGAAGTACTGAAAGCGCTTACTTCACACTTAAATTAAACTAAAAATTATAGTCAACGAGACACCAAAATTCAATTAATTTATCGCTTCATTTAGCTTCACATACTCTAAAGTTAATATTGAAGCCATGAGCACTTCCCTGCCCTTTCATAAAACTACCTACATAAAAAGATATGTGAGTTTCAGGCCAGTTAAACATATATTTTTATTTCAACATAATAATGCTTAAAACTGTAAATAAGCGCTTTTTGTGACTGTGTTAGCGCCCATTAATTTACTAAATATAAAATCACTCTACTATAAATTATATTTTCACTAGCACTAAAGGGGTGTCGGTGGCCGCAACATATGTTATATTGAACATATGTTAACCTTAAAAATAAGCTTCAGAAGAGGCGTCGGAGAGCGCAACGGTTTAGACGTTGACACGGCGCTCATCACTGTAAGGTAAAGGTCCCGGGTTCGAATCCAGCGGTCCTGCATTCGAACCCGACATACTTACAAATGGGCTTTTTTTCAAAAAACACCGGCACCCCGAGGGTTTATATGACCTCTGCTGTTGTGAACCCTCGTGAAAAAAAATAAATAAATAAAAACTAGCGCTAAATTCATAATAAATATTCTTCAAGAGCTATACCGATGCACCATTTGTTCATCAAAAAGCTGTTGTTTTTTATCCACAAAAGCATTAAAACCTGAAATGTATCATTTCTCCGATCTTATTTTCTACATCCATAAACTTCATGACCATACGGATTATTGAGTCTTATTTGATGATATGGTCCGGAATCTCATTGTATCGTAAAAAATTATTAATTAGTCATATGAATATTATCAATTTTGGAATGCAAAAGTTCTTTTCAAAAAGTAGGTAATGTTTAAATATAAAATTTTGAAAACAAATAAATACGGGCCGTTAATGTTTAATTTATCTGTCATTAATACACCTAATTAATTGTTGTTTATTTCAAACTATATGCATTTTTATTTTACATATGTTCTTATTTTTTTCTTATGTAAACCTATTATTTATATGCTAGGATGCTAACAAAATTGAACGAGATCTAATATTCATAAATTTTAACAAAATTTGGTCTGACAGAAAATTGACCGAAACACCTGAAAATCATTTAGTGTTAGACTAAAATGAAACTAACAATTTACTACCTAGTTGATCTTGTTGGCCAATTCATTGTAGTAATCCTTACATCATCCAAGTAATGGGTGACAACTCGAGCTACATGCGTCGAGCATTAGCATGCATTAACATAAAATTGTCCCCAATAAATAAAACGAATGGGACCACAGCATCCAGTAAAACGTTTTCGATGTACATTAGTGGTGTTAAAGATCCATTCTGTACGTTTATCAGTTTCGTATGGGCAAGGATGTTGTTTATTACACTTCATACCATAACTGACACTTTTCGAAATGGTTGTAAATCAAGCATGACATAAAACAAAGAGTTTTTAAAGTCTTTTCTGTACATGATCCCGGTATTCTTATTGCCGCAATGCATTCCGGCACTCCTATGTGAAGAGAGCAGCCTCTAAATGACCAAGTGTCATACTGATTTGCGAATAATTGTCTTCTCGATGCCCAGTAGTAGAGACCTTGAGACTAGACTATACCAAGAAGCCTTCTGACTGTTGTCACACTTACATTACCGTTTGGGTAGACTACCCTAGGAAGTCGTTAAATGACGGTTACGGTAGTGCAGTAACGGCTAATACAATAGCTTTGAACTTCAAATTTTGAAAGACAGAGTTCAGCAGGCTCGGGGTGGTTAGGGATGGTTACGAGAACTCACACGAGACAACAACCTCTCTTATACATCCTTTTTCGAGCTCCCGCAATTTTTAAGCGAGCCCGGGCCTGCTGAACTCTGTCTTTCAAAATATGAAGTTCAAAGCTATTGTAATAAATATTCTCAAATTTTGTAATAAAAAAAAAGTAGAGCTAGGAGTCTGAAAATGTCTGTTTACACTCATTATTCCAAAAGATTGATTACAATCTTATTATGCTTAAATCTACGCAAAAATATTAGAAAAATCAAAGGGGTTTAATTGTTATATTTTTTGGAATAATAATTCGCATCGTTGAGATGAATGGAGGGGTTGTGCATTTTGGTATGTAAATAGTTGCAGCTGCACGTCTCGAGTAGATGACGGAATTGAGGAGGAAAACGAAGTCACTGACGAAGTTTCCTCCATTTGATTTTGAAATTGCTTGAAAAACATGAGGAAAAATATCTTGGAGTAAAGCCTCGGTGGAATCACTAAAAGAAAACTATAATGACATTCCAGAAGACATAGCATGTGGTAAATTCCTTAATTTTTTTTTCCAAAAAGATTATTATTTCTCTATATCAGCCCGTCAGTACTGGATCATAGATGAAAAGGCAGCTGAAGCCTGCCTGAGCCCGCTGAACTTTGTCTTTCAAAATTTGAAGTTCAAAGCTATTGTACTAGAACAATAAAACGATCGTGGCCTTAAACCGCTGTAGGTCTCGTTAAACGAAACATCTGCGCGGGCGATATCTTCGTGATTTTTTAATGATAAAACATTTTTTTACTCAAAATTATTGCTTTACCAAAGAAAACAAATTAATAAACCATTAAATTCACTATTTTTCGTGGTCCGCTTGACCAATTAATATCATTCAATTAATTAAGTTTTTAAGTTGATATAACAATATTAATAAACCACTTAACTCACTAGATAAGTTGGCTCTGGAAAGATAAAATTGACCTGATTATCTTCATTTTTTATCTAAAGAGTGTACCGCGGTAGCTGAGTGGTTAGCATGAGAGACTCTCACGCCGCGGTCGTGGGTTCGATTCCCACCGTCGCCTCTGGCCCTTTTTTCCCGATAACCCCCAATTTGAACAACATATATAAGAATTCGTCATGGCTAATATGCAAAGATTATAAGGCAAAAAAAAAAGAGTGTAAGAAGATTAGTAACACATATAAAGGTAAACAACATGTGTTCACGTATGTGATATAGCGTGTCTCTTCTTCTTTTTTGTTGGGCCCAACCCTGAATTCGAAAAACCGAAAACAAGGTCCCAGAGGTTTTCTACGATCGGACCTGACTACAATTATTTCATTTATCGATCAGGCACCTTTTATATTTCATTTAAACCAAAGTAAATACGACACCAAATGTTTGTTAAATTTGAATCTATTATTATTATTATTATTAAAATTTTGACCACCAAAATAGAAAATACAATTACAATATTAACACAACTTTTAAAATGAAATATTATTTCTTTTATTTTTCTTTATAAAAATATATACCATTTTAAAACTAAATTACAATTATTATTTTTTATTTTGACATCAAAGAAATAAAAATTAACTCACTTGAATAGTGTGCACACCAAATTTTTCTTTGTACCAAAAATAGCTGTTTACCCACACAAGCCAGAAAGGGATCTGTTTCTAGGACTTGAAAAAATAGCCCTTTCTTGACCCCTACTCCTTTCACTGTTTGAGTGTGTGGAGGGGCATGGCGGTTCATTTAAATCTGAACGTGACACGTGCAAATCATTTTTACGATTGACGTATTAACCTTTATTCATGGATATTTTAGAAAATAAAATTATTATTAATTATTATTAATTAATAATTATTAATAAATGCGTGTGCGTAGTGTTTTATTTCTTTGATTGTATATCAACTTTTGTTTGATATTCAATAAATTAGGTCAATAATCCAGTTAGTAAGAATCACTTTTTTTACTTGTGTATTTAATCAGTGCCCTACAGTTGCGATATTGATTGAAAATAATTATAAGCTGGACTGCCGTATCGGTCTGCGAATACGGAGCTTTAAGCAATTCCGCCCTTGAACGGGAGGTTGTAGGACTGGGCCGTACAAGACTCGCCTCCTTGTAATACCCTGCATAATTCAATACTTGACCCAACGGAAGGAGGGCTCAGTCGAAAAACATTGCGTCTACGTGATTATCCCACGAGTCGGCAGTTATCCTCATTTATTCATGCAATCTTTCGTTATCGAGATTCAGGCCTATCTGAGAACGCTTTTAAAAAAACTCTCGGAATTATAATAATCGGGGAATATTTTTATACCGAAAGCTTATACATAATTTATAACATTGAACAGGAGGGTTGAACAAAATATTCAAACTAGAATTTTTCCAATTTCCGTCTACGTCTAAAGTGATTTTGAATGCTTTTGAATCATTGCGAGTTTTGCTACTAACTTATCATTGTCTTTTTATCAGTATTATATTAAGAATCGTGAACTACTGGAAGCCTGAAAATTTTTCAAGCTTAATTTGTACCCAAAGTCTCACGCCTTTAGCAATAATATCAATTTAATGTGAAAAAAACGTGACAAAATATCTTGACCCATTTTTCTACCGTCAAATAAACTATTTCATATTTTATTAAATTAACCTTTTTAAGCTTTAAAAATTTAAATTTAAAATATAAATGTAATTTGTATTTTTCGACTTGAGGCTATAATAGGTTTTTCATTTTTTTAAATTTTTCTCAATTTTTCACATCTATATTTTCTTTACAATGCTACAAAATGGGAAGAACGATGAAATATATATCACATGTGTAGAGATTAGTGACCGTTAATCGATATCTGAATAAATATATCACATGATAGAAATGGAGGGTTTTAATAAAAAGTAAAAATAGTATGAACAGTAAAATTACGGATTCCCTTCCACTTCTCTTTCCGGGCCTCTTCAGACGTAAAATATATTATTCATTTTCTCATCAAAGGCCTCATTATATCGTAAATAGTCAACAAATCCCGGAGGAAAGCTGTAGTTTTCCTTTCCTTTCATCAAAGATTCCTGGCTTTAAGCCAAATAAATCCTATCTACCTGCAACGCCCCCTGTAGACACTGCCGCTTCTTCCTTGATCAGAAAATGTGCTGTTCTGCCTTCCACGCTGTTTGTTTGTGTTGTTAGTTGTTTTAATTTTAAATATGCTTTTCAGAATATTTGTTCCTTAATAATTGTCGTAATTAAAGCGTTTAAAATTAGGTTTTTAAAATAGTCCTTTTTGTAATTAAATTTCACATCAGATCGTACAAAAATTAGTATACTTGGAAATCGTTTCACATGAATGTCAGAGAGCCAGTAGTATTTTTCCTCTCAAAGAAAATTCGCATAAAAAACTGATTTCCTCTAAGATTAAATAAACCACGTTGATCAATTACGAGTCCATCTCTCAAAAGGATGACATGTTACGGATGAAAGAATAATAAAATTAGCTCGAAGATAGCGAAATGTGAAGTAAACAAAATGGATCGTATGGCTGATGTTATTTGTCTTAACGTTTTATTTAGCACCTTAAAACTTCAGGGGTTTATGTTAAATCTCTGTATTAACAATATAAACAGAAGTGATTAGAGCAATTAGCATATAGATCGGCAAATACAAACATAATTAACATAGCAATTTGTGTTTACACACCAATTCAGGACATCTACCATTTATTATTTCATATTGAATGTAACTGTTTTTAGTTAGGAAACAAAATTGTGCTGCATAACTGGTTTATTTGTTAAAATGTCGAGCAAAATTAGGTTTAACACTATGTAAAATTGTTCTAAATTCGTATTAAATTCATTATATTTAGTGGTCTATTGATCAAATTACTGATAAATTACTTCTTTCAATTACTTAATCTTTTTATGTAAGGTTTTGGTCGAAATTAAAAAGTCAGTGTCACGTGCGGGATTCGAACCCATGATCTTTCTGCTAAATATGCCGCTGCTCTACCACTTGAGCTATCGTGACTTCCATCACTTGGACACCAACTCGCCATCAAAACCTACAACTGTTCCAATTTTGAAAAATGGCAAAAAGAGGGAAAAATTCGAAAGGTTGTAAGTTAAGATGGGGAGGTGGTGTCCGAGTGGGTCGAAGTCACGATAGCTCAAGTGGTAGAGCAGCGGCGTGGGTTCGAATCCCGCACACTGACTTTTTATCTCAATCAATACCTTAATACCTAATAAAAAGATGAAATAACTAAATTCTAATGTTAATTTTTTGAATTACGGGCATTTTTTAATGGTTTTGTATATCTATGAAAAAGATTATAAATATCTTAACTGTATAAACTATTCTATATTATTTAATTTCAACATATAATAGCATTTAGAATTAACAAATATCTTTTGATTTCTCGAAAAACTGAAACAAAATAATGAAAATTAGACAACCATCAAACCAATTTTCTTTTTATTGATAGTGATTTCGGGATCATCAGCCTCCCCACATCAGTCTCGTTTTCTTTTTCAAACCGCGATTGATATCAGTGAAAAGAAAGTGAGTTTGATGGTTCCCTAGTTCCTGAAGAGAACCCCAAGAAATATAAAAAGTCAACAACCGAAAAAGAATGTAAAAAATATTGCCAAACTTTTTAATACGGTCGGATTCAACAAAATCAATTAATCTGTTTAAAAAATTCGTCTAAAATGTGTTCTTTTTAGTGACCGGTTGTTTAATAGTTACATTCGTGAGGAGCGGTCCAGAAGAGGTTTCTTGACCACTCCTCATGAATCCAACAAATTATTGGCTTAAAAATTGTTAAAATGTTGAAATTCCTCGGATAACCGGTTGAATGGTATAATTTTACAAAAAGTTAAATTATTTTGGACTCTTTTTTCTCGATTTTGACAGATTTGACATTTGGGATTTCACGAGTATTCCATCTTTCTGTTAATAAACCTACAAAATGCGGGAAAGGATTATTGGAGAAAACACCATCAAATCCTAACGTTTTTGTATGATACAAGCAGACATCAAGCAAGTGATAAAATAATCTGTATAATCCTAAATGAACTAATCCTTACAAAAGGAACAGGCAGGTGATGTAGAATAAATCTAACCAGATTGGATTCAAAGTGTCAAAACAGTTTGAAGTAGGTGGGAAACAAACTAACCCCAAAACGAAGAATGTTGATTCTCTTACACTTTCCTATTTTATATCAAGCTTTTTCATTCGAACCAATCACAATTTACATGAGTGGTGTGCAATTCAATTATGTAATAATTTATTAATAGTGATTTATTCATTGTCTCATATAATCTACCTATCCTACTGCGGTAACCGATATGCTAACATTTTGTAGCATAGCTTTGTTTCTATACTTGTGTTGTAACCATTATTGTGTGATATGATTTTGAATAAGTAGGCCACGTCTGTCTGTATGTGGTTTAGATTGCTGCAGTGATGTTGATCATGACAGATGATGTTGATGTCTAGGAATTCTAGTATGTCCTCAACGTATTTCTAAAAAATGCGTTACGCTTCCTCCTCGTAAATTGTATTAGAAAACTGAGCCCCAGAGATCTTAATCGAACCTGAATACAAACAGATCAAGTGCGTTTTTACGATACTAATTAAACAAATTTATCAACATTTAATAGACAACAAAAGTTACATACTTTTCATTTCTAATAAAAAAAAAACAGCTTATTTTAAATATTAAAAAAATATATTTAAACTTCTACAAAAATATGTGTTTAATATTTGCGAGATCATAGGAAAAACAAGAGTGTATGGGGACTCACTATTAAATTTTAATTAATTAAGGTTTTTTGTTGAGATAAAAAAGTCAATGGCACGAGCGGGATTCGAACCCACGATCTTCGGCTAGATACGCCGCTGCTCTACCACTTGAGCTATCGTGACCTCGATCCACTNGGCCATTTCATTTGTCGTCGAGAATCCAATCCGATTACACGACATTTGAAAAATGGCAAAAAGGAGGGAAAATTCAAAAGGTGGCGTTGAGATGGGAAGTTAGTGTCCGAGTGGATCGAAATCACGATAGCTCAAGTAGTAGAGCAGCGGCGTATCAAGCCGAAGATCCTGGGTTCGAATCCCGCTCGTGCCATTGACTTTTTTATCTCAACTAAAAACCTTAACTAATTGGTCATACATCATACATCATGGTCATACATCAATATTAATTGATCAAGCGGACCACGAAATTAGGGAATTAAATTTTAAGTCAATCTCCTGCGAACAACGTCTTTACTTTAGGAACATTTTCAAGATCCAACACTGCTCTCTCATCAAAGAATGAGAAAAAACTAATGCTACACTAAAAAAGATGTACTTTAATCAAGCATTCCAGTAACAAATCACAAACTCCAACTTACAAAATTGCCACCCAGAAACAAAATTATATGAGACTTGTGTAATGTTATGTTGTGCAATAAAAGCCATGGGCAACAGTGAAGATAGCTTAATGCTGATACACGTCTGACATGCCAAACTAATAAGGAAAGGCAGAACAAAATGATCTGTACGTCCAAATTACAGTTCCATCATCCTCGAGGAGGCACGGAGAAACATCACAAGAACAATGATGTATGCTGAGAATTTAACACATTTTTCCCAATCCTTTATGAAATTTCGCAGTTTTAATTGTTTGTAAAATAAATATTTCGTTATATCCAAATTACATGTACATCATTATTAATATGACAATATGAAAAAAATACGCTTTATCGTTTTAATAGAAGAATTCATAATTATATATTGACCGGGTGTTGTTTGGGCGATTTATAACAATTTTTAACTTAGGTAAAATGTCAGTAAAGTCGTAACTAGAATAAAATGTATTTTCTGAACTATGTTCAAACTATCGATCTAAGGGTTTATCATGTCTACTTAGTTTTTTGTAAACTTCAAAAAAAAAATCAGCTTAAGAAAGCTTGTTCTGTAGCGTGCTGTAAGTCATTTCTTCTAAAGCTGGAAATTTACCAGGTTGCTTTGTAAAAATTTTTTACCTAAACGAAAGCCGTTTTTGTTTCAAGTAGAGCTGTGAATAACTCGCTCATTACTCGCCTTTATCAGCACAATTTTATGATCGCTCTAACTGTTAATGTGTATTCTGTTGCTGGTAAAATATGAATAACCACAGTCTAAGAGTTTTCGTTCTAATACAGAATAAAATAACCGTTTACTTGTATCGGTGTTTTTTCCAAAAACGCCCTAATCAAAAAATGTTGATGGGCATAGAATTTACACTCAATCCGTATATTATGATTTTTTGGACATCGTGAGGTGCGGTCATAGGTTTAGGAAAACATTTTCACTTTATCGTGCCAACGTTGTGATCTTTATTGAGATCATCTTCTTCCTGAACGTCACACCAGACCATCTCACCATCTCCAAATAAACATTAACTAACCGTCACTAAATACCACACACACCTGTATCTTATATCGATTTTTGGAAGAGGGACTTTTTTCCTTCCACCCTTATTTGAATTCTGGTTCCCTGCTGTACAGGTTATATAAACAGCGGAGTTTCGGTGTTTTTCCATTGAATAATCTTATTTGGATATATTTCATTATTTGTAGATACTGAAAGACGGATCATATCACATAATTTTTTAAGACGATTATCTACTGTTAATGGTTTTCAAAACTGCATTTCAACCATTGTAATAGCTAAAGTATTTTTTGTTCGTTTTATGTTTTTCAATAAAAATTATAAAGTATGGAATTACAAAAATAGTTATAATGATTATTTAGAGATTGTGAGATGCTTTCTGGTGTGACATGGGTTTTAGAAAAACATTTTCTTTATCGGGCGAACGTATTCTCTCAACACGACACACAAGAATGACACATCTACAAAGAAAACAAACACTTTGAGCTCTGAAGATGATCTCAATAAAGCTCGAAACGAGGGCAGGATAAAGAAAATGTTTTCTAAAATCTTCGTCAGACCAGACCGCATCTCACGATCTCCAAATAATCATTGACAAACGGTCACTAAACACCACACAAATAGTTATAATTACAATTGCGGGCGTCGGTGGCCGCAACGTTTTAGGCGTTGACACGGCGCTCATCACTGTAAGGTAAAGGTCCCGTGTTCGAATCCTGCGGCCCTGTATTCGAACCCGACATACTTACAAATTGGCTTTTTTTTTCAAAAACACCGGCAACATGAGGCTGCTGTTGCGAACCCTCGTAAAAAAAATAATTACAATTAATCACAACAATTTTACACAAAACTATCATGACACCACAAGAATAGTACCACACTTTTTGTGAGCATTAAATATTTGGTTCAAAATTTACAGTACATCTGTATTCTATAATTATTTTTTTACAATTATCATATGTTATGTAATTCACCCGGGCCCTGAAGATGACCCGAATAAGGGTAGAAACGCGGCAAAAAATGAAAAAGTTGTTTTTCTAAAATACTTCATTCTTGATTTCTCCTCACTACTTCAAAAAATTATAGTACGTAATATTGCAATGTAGAAGACTATTACAGCCAAAAATTAATAAAATTTGACAATGTTTCATCAAGCAGTAGACATGTGGATAACACGGAGGACAAATTATAAAACGGAAAACAAACGGACCAGTCGTGATAGGCGAATGGCTGATTTTGTAATTGTAATAAGTTCGTTGAAGCGGTGCTCATTTAAATGCTAAATAGCGAAACGGCTCTTGGGTTATTTACCCGCATCAAATCGTCCCAAAGGCACCTGTAATCAATTTCAACCACTATTGACCCGGGGCAACTTTAATGATTTTAATTAGAACAGCTTAGTTCCTGCCGGCAATTAGTGGCCGGTAGCACGGATTACAAAGGGACGGAGTCGTAAAAATAAATCGAGAGAGGATTGGCACCCCTCTATTGTTTACTGCCTGGGGAAAAGAATCTTAACGACTGTAGAGAATATAAGAGAATGTTAAGTATTTATTAAATTTTACCGCATAAAATTGACAAAATTGTATTTATTTATACAATTTAAAAGTATAAATACAGCAATTAAATTTCTTAAATAATTGAAATTGTTCAATACATAAGTTTATACTAAATTCGTTTTTGTCACAGTATCAAAGTAATACACTTTACTTCCATTTTACCAATAAATTTTTTGTAAATTTAAATTTTTTATGTATAATATATAATATATATATATAAAAGTACGATAATTTCATTTACGAAAATTCTTTGTTGCTTTTTTTATAAAGCTTCTTGCTAACGTTCTGGTGGTTTGATTTGTTAAATGGTGTCATTTTTAAATTTGAAATTCGTTCGAGCTGCATTGTGAGAAAGAAGTCAAGCCTATGTGGGTGCTTAACATTCCCAGGAAATTCACTAGTTTCGTGGTCCGCTTGACCAATTAATATCTTACAATTAATTAAGGTTTTCAGTCGAGATAAAAAAGTCAATGGGCACTAGCGGGATTCGAACCCACGATCTTCGGCTAGATACACCGCTGCTCTACCACTTGAGCTATCGTGACCTCGATCCACTCGGACTGACAACTAACTTCCCATCTCAACAACACCTTTTGAATTTTCCCTCCTTTTTGCCATTTTTCAAATGTCATGTAATCAATTTTTTTCTCGGCAACAAATGAAATTCCCAGGAAAACTGAATTGTTGGTTAGGTATCATTATTAATTAATTGCTTACACCGTAATTTAAATTTTACGTTGGAAATTAGTAAAGATGGCTGTGTAAACGTGTTAGGCTTAAATATGTCCAATTAAACAATCAAATCGAAATAGACGTATACAGAAAACCCACAACTACACCCACCATGATACCAGCGGATTCTTCTCACCCATGGACTCAAAATGATTCAGGTTTCATTTGGCACATAGACGGTACGTTAAAACTTCATTTAACATGTGCTAAATATAAAAAAAAAATACAATCTTTTAAAACTTTTCTAAAAACAATGGATACCAAGACATATAGATTGACGGGTTGCTAATTAAAAGAATATAAAATTAACTTTAAAAGAAGCAACAATAGTACTCAGCCACCCCACAAAAATTAATCATTTTGGTGAACTAGCAGAAAAAGTAAGTAAAATTTTTAAATGATAACGTTATACAGTAGCTTTTAAAAGTACGTGTTCTCTTAGAAACATCCTCTCAAAACCTAAAGGTAGCGTGTGTAGAGATTAGTGACCGTTAATCGATAATTATTCAGAAATCGTGAGATGCGGTCGGGTGTGATGTAGGTTTCAGAAAAACATTTTCTTTTCGTGCCAAAGTTTTGATCTTTTATTGAGTTGATTTGGCAAAAAGCGGCGTTTAGCAACTTAATTATACTGATTGCGATATTAAATGTTCAGGACAAACCAGTAGAGAAATTAAAACGAGAATTAAAGAACACTTACCTAAAGCAAACAAATTTTCGAAATTTAAGGACCAACTAAATGTAACAAAACACAATTTAAATTTAAATTTAAATACAACAGTGCTTCACAGCTTCAGTAAAGTGAGAGAACTAGATTGGATTAGAAATTTGAAATTAAAAAATGTAAAATCGAACACGGAGTTAACTGTATTGTTAACATAATAGATTTTGATTTACCTCATTTTTATTTTTATTTTTATTAATTAATTAATAAAAACACCAATTAATTACTAATTTATTATTATTTTCTTAGAGTATTTAATAATATAATAATTAGGTAGAGCGGCATTGAAAACCAGCTTCTCATTGGAACGTCGCGTTGGACGAGGATCGGCGGGTTCATTCTTATAATTCATGTCAACAGGCTTGGTGATAAATATTATTAACCTGATGATAAGCTGTAAGGATGAACTCCGGATAAACAACTTACTCACTCCACTATTTATCATTTCTGTCCGAAGTATCTTTCATTGCTAACAAGATAATGGAGGTACTCAAAGCGTGGACCATTTCGCCGTCTTGTGACATCTCAGAAAGGTAATAGAATTATTGCTTCGAATGGACTCAGAACAATCTATATTCTCTTGCTGTTCAGATCTAGCAACGGCTTCAGCAAATAAGAAACGTTAATATCAGTAGCAAGGTAACGCGAAGGCTTTCAGAAGCTCGCCACTGGTTCATAACCTCTGACTAGGAGCATAACAACTCTGGTAAAAACTACTACAGCTCCGTACGAAAATCTTGTATTCGGATGAGTAAAGGTTTTGTATGAGGTCTTCTGGCAGGCGTGAGAGAGTTTGTAGAAAAACAGGACAACGATATATCCCCGCAAAATTTTTACCCTGGAGGCACTATGAAGGTGGGGGTATTACGGTTTTGGCAGGCATTCTATGCAGGTAGCACAAACTTGATCTTCATCTATGGTTCCCTAACTGCTGCGCCATACATTGAATGTGTGTTATCAGAAGAAGTTGTTCCTTATATGCCCCTAATTGGCGACAGTTTTATTTTTATGCAAGACCCCACACAGCTAGGTAACTTCTTAGAACGGGCTTCAATTTAATGTTTGGCGTGGCCAGCACGTCGTCCCGACTTAAATCCTATCGAACACCTTTGTTACGAGTAGTGAAAGAGGGTAAATTTCGTCCAGTGATGCCAGAGAATTTTCTCGAATTAAAAATGGCACTGTTGGATTGTGAAAATATTCCAAAGCACGAGATTCAAAACCTCAAAGAATCGATAACACGTCCAATGCAGGCGGTGATCAACGCAAGAGGAGGAAGTCTCCATACTGAATTCCATATTTCCTACATTGTTTCCACAGTACGTAGTATATTTTTGATAAAACTGTTTTACACAATTTTTTATTTAATATGTTTATTTAGCTATATGATATTTTTCTTTAAAAATATCCAGTAAACAATAAAAAATAAAAATTATAATAATTGCATGTATTTACTAAAAAAACAAAAGCAAAACAAGTACGGCCAATTTTTCTGCCTCTTAGTGTTGGTTATTTGAAGTGAAAAAAATCATAACTCACTGTGTGACATGTATGTGAGATGAAAAAGGAGTACCCAGTTTTAGAAACACTTGCAACACAAAAAAATTAAGTTTTAGTATTTAGAAAAGTTCCTCCGGTTGGGTTGTCCCACCGTGTGTATATTTTACTAAAAAACACATGAAGGAAGCCGTCATGCTCAATAATTTATTCTTTAAACAAGAAATTTGATATACAAGCGTAATTGAAAACAAATAAAACAATGAATGATCATAATCGCAAATTATGCATCGTAACAACAATAATATGTTGATAACAATAATGCTATTTAGAACGTTGATAAACCATGGTGATAAAAAAATTTACAAATCAACTCGAAGTATAAAACAATACTTCGTAATTAAATATTTAACGCAAAAAACAACAATTGGGCGTTTCATTATTCAAAAGGACCGACGGATATTTTCCGCCATTTTATTGGCCGTGCTTCCTTTAAAAATGTCGTGCTTTTGAGTTTTAATAATAATAGTGCGTGATAAATTTATTTTTATAATCTAAATATTGCTAATCATTAAACAAAGGAATTGAAACCAAACTATGACATTACCACATTAAATACCATTCTTTCATCTATTATTTTTTAAATTAGAATATTTTATTATGTAGAGTGTCATCACCTACTTTTCCATTGGTTTTCTTAAAATATAAGCTTAGAAAAAATATTAACCGGTTGTTTTGTTCCCCAAGCTCTAATTTCAAACAGTTGTTTTCATGAAAGAATTTTAAAACAATTTTGTGAAAAAACGAACCAAACAAAATTTTTAAGCATTTTGAAAGAGTATGTGTATAATATCAAAGAATTATTTAAGCCAATATATTTTTCAAATAACTGCTGGAAAAATACCTGTTATGAAACTTGAACAACAAACAAAGGAATCTCAACTATTTGTTTTCTATTTTGCGTTCTCATTTTTGTTTCTATTTTTTTCCCCCCCCGATTGTTAAATGGGTCGGAAAAGGTTATTGATGTTGGATGCGCAGTGAACGACAGTTGGCCAAATAGGAATGGGAACCAAATGACGGTTTTAAGAAGAGGGAAATGGAATCTACAAATGCGTCTGATACGCTGAAAAATAGAATCCATTTTTCCCGAATTACAGTACACAAAATAAACTAATTTTTCACTAACCGTTGGACACTAGAGTGATACAATTGATCGACTGAGAAACGTTTCTGATTCTTTGAACAAACATTTCTAACAATTTGATATTTCTTGATCCAATGATTTATCGAGATTTACTCGAATAAGTTTTTTGTATTAAAGTATTTTGTACCTTGTTCTGCCTACCTTAGCTGTGCTGTTCTGTCAGATTAAATTCTGTTTTAGTTATCTCCAGTGTCATGTCTGTAATCAACTTAACGCAAATTGTTATAGATTTTGATTGATAAAATAACAAAACGAAAAATAAGATGCGTAGAAAAACTTTTCATTTAATTAAACATTTTTACTTCAACCTGGAACTTTAATACAAAGGTATTGCACTTTTTCGGTTAGGGAAGGGAGGTAAAAGATATTCGGGATAAAAGAAAATATTCTTCACTTTGTGGGTGAACGTTCAATTTATATCGAGCTATGTATTATGCATCTACGTGCCTTCCATAAATTAAAAACAATATTGTGCGTTCTATTTCTACGTTGTTAAGAAACGTTAGACTTATGTTATATTTATTTAATTGTTACTATTATACAACTATTGAAATTTAGCTGTTCTTTATGGTGTTTAATTAATTCTCTTAATAATATGATCAACAGGGGGCGTCGATGGCTGCAACGGTTTAGGCGTGAAGGTCCTGGGTTCGAGTCCAACGGCCCTGCTTTCGAAACCGACCTACTTACAAATGGGCTTTCTTTCAAAAACACCGGCACCCTGAGAGTTTATATGACCTCTGTGTTGCAACAACAAAAACCAACACAACTTTAGGTAACTACTTTTAGAAGTTCGTTTTAATTCTATGTTGGTACTCTTATAATTTGCTATCATTTAACGTTCAATCGACGGATCTATAACGTTGTGCACTTTTGTAACATGTTCATGGTTTTTTTGTTTTGTATATATATATATANGATTTTCCTATGTCAGACCCCTAGGCGAACACTCAACTTGTTAAAAATCAAGACTGGCATACCACAATGAAAACATATATCGCCATATTTGGCGATGAACTACCTGCCTGGAGGTGAAAAAGATATCGATACATCGACGAACCGACTGCAGATGGGCATCAACAGATATATATATATATATATCATTTAATGTATCTTAACTAACTGACCATCTATACATATACAGGATTCGACTAACTTCTATATCGGTAGGTTTTCTCAAAAACTTCTCAACGTTGAAAAAATAAATTAAATAGTTTCCGTTCTATTTTCAATCATTGCAATAACTACATTTTTATTAATTAGACTTAAAGTTAAAAATGTAGCAATTGCAATGTTTCAAAGTATAGCACAAAGAGAGTGAATAAACAGTTTAAGTATTTTGTAGGCACCCCTTATTAAACAATTAATTTAAATTATTTTATTTAAATGAATAATCGATTTTATCATTTCATAGAAGTTAAAATTACAATGATAATATGTGTCATTTTTATTGCTTTATTTTTTTTTCACTGGCGGTGAAACATCCCCTGAACTAATGGTTGAGTAGTTTTAAATCGTAAAATAATAATGCTAGTTATTTTTTCTAATAGAGAAAGCTCTGAAAAAAAATACATATGTTCACCTTTATGCTTCGACGTAATGCAAGCATTTGAAAAGGTTTGATACATATGCGAAAAACAATATTCTTAAGACAATATATTAAACCTCAACCGGTAGGTGAAAATCTAAAAACCGGTTAAAACACCTACTTTATGGAAGTTTTTTGGTATTTTAGATGATTCAATAGTTTCACAAAGTTTATTTTTACATATTGGTTACAATTTCTGAAGCGATAGATATGTCAGATTCAGATGAAATAGTCGATTGCATCAAAACTCCAACTCGCAACGCACACCTGAACCAGAAGGTGAAAATCTAAAAACTGGTTAAAACACTTTTGCAAATATTTTTGGTATTTTAGATGTTTCACTAGTTTCACAAAGTTTTTTACACATTTGGTACAATTTCTGAAGCGATTGGTATCTGAGATCTAGTTGAAATAGTCGAATATATCAATCAAACATAATATATATATCTGATATATATAACACTCCACCGGTAATTGAAAATCTCAAAACTGGTTAAAACACTTACTTTTTCAAAGTTTTTTTGTATTTTAGATGTTTCACTAGTTCCAGACAGTTTTTTTTAATATTTGGTACATTTCCAAAGCGATAGGTATGTGAGATCTAGTTGCCAACTCCAACTCGCAACACTCACCTCAACCAGGTGAAAATTTAAAAACCGGTTAAAACTTCTAATTTTTCAAACTGTTTCGAACTTTCCACCTCTTAAGTTTTGGAGATTTTCCTATGTCAGACCCCTAGGCGAACACTCAACTTGTTAAAAATCAAGACTGGCATACCACAATGAAAACATATATCGCCATATTTGGCGATGAAATATCTGCCTGGAGGTGAAAAAGATATCGATACATCGACGAACCGACTGCAGATGGCCATCAACAGCATCCACGTTTGCACAGATAATTGATCAAAATAAACAGTCAAAATCCGGTTCATGTTTACTTCATAAATTACAAATTTCTAGACAAACCTTTTTCTCCAACGTTAAAGATACCATCATACAATTATGTAAACATTTCAGGCATAAACTATTAAATTTTAAAAAACGTCGAAAATTAAATTTTAAAAAAAATTGACTTCGATTACTGCGAACATTATAGATTGTTGTGACTGATTTTTCAACTATCAATACAAAACAAAATCAAAATTTACAATCTTACTGTAACATTTATATGAGAGTATGGTATACAACTCTGTAGTTTTGCTAAACAATTAATACTATCATAATACAACGGTTTGAAAAAATTGTATGAAATATGCTAGATGCTCCTTTGTATTTATGTGACTTATACACAAACCTGAATATTGTGACCATCATCACCGAAATCATATGGTAGCCTATAACCACTATCTAAGTCCTAGTACGCACTGGGATTCTTTGAGTCGACTCTTTAAATCTCCGGAGACTCCGACTGCGTCTAGCCTGAGTCCGGGCTGCCCCGACTCATTGTTGCGATGAATCAGGTGTGTTGCGGGCTAGCATTTTCGGACTCTTTTGAATCCCATTCGATGTGCGATTCTTTGACTCAATGTTGCGCAACATTTGCTAGTGCGGACGTGAATCGGAATAAGCGCTCTTGTTTCATTTGTTCAGTTGACGTTCTAGAGAATGTTTTCTTGAAGATGTTGTGGAGTACCGAGTTGACTTCACAGTTTATTGAAGACATTCCCATCGGTGTTTGTGGGCTGTATCATTCACGCAATACAGAAATCGGGAATTGAAAAGCCAAACATTGAACGGTTTAACTCAAAAATTCAGTGTTTCTGTGAATTGAAAAAAAAATGCACGCTTTAAAAGGACAGTTTTTTAATGCACTTCCGACTGGAAGCACTACGTACAATGAAAAAAAGAGCAAGGGAAATTCCTAAGAGCTAGTTCCTCCGTCATTTTCGCAGGTACTGATGAATGTGAACTGAATCTTGGTCTGGACACGGGTCTTTGTCGCGGAGCAGAGTCGGGGCTGCATCGCAACATTGAATCTACGCAGCCCCGACTCTGCTCCGCAACATGAATCGATTCAAAGAATCTCAGTGCGTACTACACTTAAGCCTTCAAAGCTATCCTAACACCAAGGCCTTCTACACATTTTAACATGACAATAAACTGAGGAAGACCAAGTCGTATATGTTAGGTTTTTAAAAGTTTTGACGTTGGTTTGTTTAGTAGTTAAATTATGACAGCAATGACTGTGACTATTACTGTCACTACTAGTGGATTTAAATGTATTTATTAGTACTATTAATACATTTATTAGCCGGTGTTAATTAAACAAATGGCATTGCTAAACAAAATTCTATCAATTATTACAGATAGATCAAAAATCATGTTGCTTTTCACATTGTTTTATGAGCTATAATTTAATTTTAGAAAATAAATTCGTTAAAATTAAAACAAATTAGTCAGACAGATTAAGATTGAAAAGAAATGAATAGTGATTGTATTAAAGTTATACACATTTTGTTTTTTATAACGTTCATGTATTTTGAATGAAGGAAAAGACTTTCCTTTTTACTTTGTCATTGTGGTGGAAGCCGACATCCCAAATTTTTCAAGGGGGAACGAATATTTCCCCAAAAGTTGAAATATCTTCAATTCACTTTCTATAATAAAGAATATTGGGAGGGATTTATCTTTGAAGGGCTCGTGGAGGCGGGTTTCCGACAGTCACCTCTATTCCGCCCTGAAGGGTTAATCGGGCGATGGCCCAAGTGAGTCGGGGGATGAATGGAAAGAGTATCACGGGGCTTTGTCTTCGCAGGAGGCTTCCAATATTTCAAATCGGTAGAAATAGAGACGCAGGGACAGGGATGGGATGCAAGGAGCCGGGTAAAGACGAGTGTAGTCACATCAAAGGGTACCCCTTCAGATCTCTTATTCCTTTTTAGGAAGAATGTCGGCCACCTCCGGAGTATTCCTTTCAATCGTTCTGCCTTCGCTAAAGTATTTTATTCAAAAATAAAGTTAGTTTTCTTATTACCGTCCATTGTTCCATATCAAAAATACTTGAAAATATTAGTTTCCCACTAATTTTTATTGGTTTCGTCCAACTAACAAAACAACATGGAGTACATAAATTAAAGATCATCAATAAAATACATTCATTAATAAAAATTTAAAACAATATCTTTGAATAACAGGTTTTTGCTTTTCTTCAATTTTTTTTTTTAAGTTTCTACTTGATAAGACAATCAAATTCTACCAAATCTGTCAACTTTTATAAATGTGCTAAGCAACAGAATAAATATTAATTGGCTTACAAAAAAAGGAAAAATTGATTTGCATACTTTTACTTAAAATCGATCGTAGTTCGTTTTATAATCCATTTTAACCTGACCATGAATATGGGCAAGATAAAAACAAAATGTAAAACATTTTGAATATTTATTTTTCTATTTTGCAAAATAGGGTACTGGCATTTAGGAGAAGTTTAATTTTTGATGTACACTAAGAAGCGCTAATATTTTTTAATTAACTTTTCGGTGTCCTTAGTTTTTGTTATGGTTTTTTTTAAACGTACATTATACTAACTACCTCACTAACTACCTCTTTATTTTGTAATCGACTTGGTATAAAAATTGTTTTTTTGTTTGTGTTTAAACTTTCTTATGAACATTTACCGTTTTTTTTAATAAAGTTATTTTCTCTTTCAAAAGTCAAAAAAGCAAGCATTAGGCCAATAAAATATTCAGTTCTTTCGTAGATGTACTGGTATTTGGGAGAAGTTTAATTTTTCACGTTACACTGAGAAGCTCTAATATTTTTTCATTAATTGTTTGATGTCCTTAATTTTTATTATGGTTGTTTTAATGTACATTGTATCTTCTCTAACCACCTCCGTTTTGTAATCGACTTTGTATAATTTTTTTCGTGCGTGCGTGTGTGTGTGTGTGTGTGTGTGTGTGTGTGTGTGTGTTTTGGACTTGCTTAAGAAAATGTACCTTTTTTGTGAAATTAAGTTATTTTCTCTTTCACAAGTAAACAGAGAAAACGAAAAAAAAACATTAGGTCAATTTGAAATAAAACATTCATTCTTTCGTCGAGATTTTGAACAGCCTATTTATCAGGCAGTTGAAACTATTATTAATAATTTTTTAAGTTAAAAAATATGAATTACTATTTATAATTTTTTTATTTTTCTGGTGTGTAAATAAATGGGTTAATATACTATTTTCTCGAAAACCATATTTTCCAGCAATGCGCAATCTATTATTTCCGATGAAACTTGTGTGATTTTCTTATCCTGTATATTTAGACCTTTCAAACGTGTTTAAAAGTCTGTAAAAATATATTCATCCTTCTGTTCACCTAATGCAAGTTTGATGGTACTCATGATACTCAGTATTTCCCATCGACGTCCAACCCTCATTCGTGCTAATAAATACGTTCATACAAAACTTAAAACAATTTTTTTCAACGCAAATTTAAAAATGTGCCTTTAGCAATAAGTAATAAAAAAAGCCTCCTTAATAAAAGTTCTTTGGGGCAAATAATGCAGACGAATACTAAATATAGACGGGGGGCGTCGGTGGCCGCAACGGTTTAGGCATTGACACGGCGCTCATCACTGTAAGGTAAGGTCCCGGGTTCGAATCCAGCGGCCCTGCATTCGAACCCAACATACTTTCAAATGGTTGGTTGTTTTTTTCAAAAACACCGGCACCCTGCGGGTTTATATGACCAAAGAAAAAAGAAGACCACATCCCATATATGACCTAGCAACAAAAAATCTCATTAAATCATTTTTCTTGTATAAAATTATCGTTTATTTTATTTCGTTCAATGAAAATTCAATTTCCAATTTGATTATATTTTAATTGAAAGTGAATCAAGTTTGTGGTAATCGAAAACAAGACATTGTAGGCGCCGTTAAATAGGGCGCGCGCTGGTGTAGTCGCTAACCAAAAATGAAAATTAAAAAATAAAATTAAATTAAACACTTTAAAAGATAATTTCATCTCCTCCATGACGGGACATGTTATAAAATTACACGAGTATAAACGATTCAACCAAGTTTGATAAAAAAAATTTTCATTTTAAGGCCGTTTTTTAAAATAAGTTAGTCTATGTTGTGTTAGATCTGATTGAAAAAGAGCGATAATCGGCAGAACTTATTTGGTTAATTCTGATAATTTTAGCAAACTTGAAAACGATTCAGTTATTTTTTTCTTTTCTTTACACTGTGAATGGACGGTTTAGGCTCTTTTTTTACTGCTTTTCTCTATCTCGCTAATTGGTTCAAAAGTACATGAGACCTAACTTTGACTTAGAATACCATAGCAGTATTTTCTGTTACGTTCATGTATAATGCTAATTTATGTTCTAACTGAACCTTCTGTTGAAATATTCGCTTAACACTATAATGGAATTATCCGAGAGTAAGAATAATCAACTTGATTTTTATTTTAGAAAAGGTGTAATAGGAATTTCAAAGTCCTTGTTTAATAAAGTAACTTTAAGTGGCCTGTCAAACTATATCATACTTTGGAAGAAAGACGTTAAGGCGCGAAAATGATTTCATCTCTAAAGCGAGAAGAGGCGGACCAATGATCATTCGATAACTTTATAAATAACGAATATAAATATTTTTTATATTATTTTCATATATTACATATATAGGTACCAATTTCTCTCCCTCCTATCTCACTCCCCCTTTCTTTTTCTACCTCACTTTTCTCTCTCTCTCTCTCTCTCTCACTCTCTCTCTCTCTCGCTCTTCTCTTACTGCTTTTTCTCTCACGCTAATTGGTTGAAAATTACACGAGGCCAAATTTGCTCAGGCAACTGGTCAAAACCTATCCACTGGTATACCTGATTAGCATTTTCAATTGTAACGATATTTTATTTCATTTTTCAAGTTGAAATCTCATTATATATGACATCTAATTTAATCTACTAATGTGATCTGAATTCATATGAAATTCTCTTTGTATAACATAGTTAATAGTTAATGAAAACTTGAGATGTAGATAGGTTATATCCCATCCTTGTTAAGTTTATGTTGTATTTGGATGTCTATGAAAGGAAATATACTAGATATATTAGAACATACTAGATCAAACCAAGAATAACAAGGTGTTTGCCATTATCATTAAGAATTTTGAGTTTAGTGCGTTTGAAATTAACATAGAACTTATGAATCTTGGACTTGTGATGGATTATCAATAGCACTATTATTATAAAAGAAAATTTTTTACAAATTAAACTAAACATATGTTCTAAGATTTAGAGTATGGACTTATTTATAATAATATTTATGAATTTATGACTGATAGGTTTGAGTAAAACCTTAAGAAATTTTTTTAGCTAGGAGATTTTTATAATTTATTCATTTATAAACGTAATTATTTTTTTATTTTAAATATGTGTATTGATATTGGAATTGCAAAGAGAAGGTAGAATGATTATTTACTTCTAAAGAGGTTTATTGATAGAGATATTTAATAACATTTCACCGTGTTTGGGTTGGATTCCAATCACGTATAAGGCAAGAACGGAATACTTGTGATACTGGAATCCGAGCCGATTGATCCCCCTCAAAGCTATGTGTCCGTTGAGTGGTCGTCGATCAATCCCAGGACTTGCCGATTTTTCCATGTCCATAAAACTTGTTAGACGAGGATTTGAAGGATTTTTTGGGAATGATTTCATACACTTTTGTTTGGTCGGAATTAAATTTTCAGAAGAGGCAGTATCAGGATATTCAAATATGTTTATTTAATTTAATGAATAAAAACAAATATATTTATTAATCGTATGTTTAAAAAGAATAATGGCATTAAATTCTCCACACACATTGTTAACATAGTCAAAATAATAAAACTTTTAATAAGACATAAGTACTCATAATCATTCTTTAGGTAAAAAAGTGCTTTTAATGGAAATTAATTACTTTACCCACTTCCCATGATTTAGGTTTAACATAAAGAAAAAATTTAAACAAATAGGAAACTATATTTGCGGGAAAGTTGTTACTAAAACTAAAACGTGAAGGGAATTGAAACTAGATGGGATGGCGTTCAATTTGTTTGAATAAAATATTCTAACTTTGATCCTCAGGTGAAATCCAAGCCTTTGGTTTTCATGACCAAAAAACCGGTTCACAAGAAATCCTATATGGTCAAAACAAATAGAAAAACTCGAAAAATAACCGATACTATAAAATAAATATATATATAAAATTTAATATACAGTGTGGACAGAGTTACATTCTCTACCCCCTTTTCTTAAGGGAAAGACATCTTGAATTTAAAAACGTTCTGAGGCACTGTCATAAAAAAACTAAATGAAAAACTTGGCCTTATTAAAAATTAATAAAATCAAGTTTCCGCATCACTCGGTAGTTTAATGATTCTGTGAACATAAAATCTTTGTTATATGCAACTGGAAGGTAATAAAATATGCCATATTCCTGATTTCTGTGTATTATAGGATGTTGATTAGTTGTTTGAATACTGCTATTTTTTAGATATTTTTTATACGTTTTTTTTTTCTATTCCGAAAAAGATTTTCGTAAATTAGGGGTAGTTCTCGAGACAATGTTGTTGGTATTTTCTAACAAATATTTTTCTTTGTAATGTTCATGAATAAATGGTTTAATATGAATCATATCGTTTTTGCCAATCATTTTTTATTTAACTAATTTTTTTAAAATAAAGGTTGAAATATATACAATATTCCAGTTTTTCATCACATTGTGACTAACATTTTGGTAAACAATACTTTTGTGCCCTATGATCCCGATCCCACAATTGCATCGGAGGAGTTCCAGGGCCATGTCCTGCAAATACCCGAAAGGGGCGAATACAGGCGTATAAAAATTAATGAAAGCAAGAGCTCCCATCTATCATTCCCCCGTCGAAGCGAAACCCCTTAAACAATATTTCACAATAATACTCTCACCCCCATCCCAAAACATTTTCCACTTTCCATAATAAACTCTATCTCGCCCCAATCGAGTTGCCCAGTCCTTATCCAATTGAAACCGCCCATGATTCCACCAGACAACTGAAGAGGATATGGCCTAGTGTTATTCTAAATGAGGATTAGTCCTCGCTTGAAGGTGGGAGAAAAACACATAGACAATGCCGTTTGTAAAAGTAATTCAAACTCATTACGCAAGTAAAGTACATATTGTAAAAAAATAAAAAATAAAAACAAATATTTAGGAAGGTGTGGAATATTCCAAAAAGAACTTTGTTAATTATTTTTATGTACATTTTAAATCATTAAATTCACTAAAGTCGAGGTCCGCTTGACCAATTAACATATTACAATTAATTAAGATTTTTAGTTGAGATAAAAAAGTCAATGCCACGAGCGGGTTTCTAACCCACGATCTTCGGCTAGATACGCCGCTGCTCTACCACTTGAGCTATCGTGACCTCGATCCACTCTGACACTAACTTTAATTTTGTGACCACGTTTTGCATTTTCCCTCCTTTTTGCCATTTATCTCAACTAAAAACCTTAATTAATTGTAATATATTAATTGGTCAAGCGGACAACAAAATTAGTGAATTTAATGATTTAAAATGAAGTATACTTCACTAAACTTCTCCGTGGCCATTTCATTTATCATCGAAAATCAAATCCGATTACACAACATTTGAAAAATGGCAAAAAGGAAGGAAAATTGAAAAGGTGGAGTAAAGATGGGAAGTTAGTGTCCGAGTGGATCGAAGTCACGATAGCTCAAGTGGTATAGTAACGGCGTATCTAGCCGAAGGTCGTGGGTTCGAATCCCGCTCTTGACACTGACTTTTTTATCTCATCTAGAAACCTTAATTAATTGAAAAATATTAATTGGTCAAGCAGACTACGGAAACTAGTGAATTTAATAAGTTAAAATGAAGTATACTTCACTAAAGCTCTCTGTGGCCATTTCATTTGTCACCGAGAATCAAATAGATTACACGACATTTGAAAAATGGCAAAAAGGAGGGAAAATTGAAAAGGTGGAGTTAAGATGGGAAGTTAGTGTCCGAGTGGATCGAGGTCACGATAGCTCAAGTGGTAGAGCAGCTGCGTATCTAGCCGAAGATCGTGGGTTCGAATCCCGCTCGTTCCATTGACTTTTTTATCTCAACTAAAAACCTTAATTAATTGTAATATTTTTATCTACATTTTCCTGATACAAGTGTATCAAATGGTGTGGATTTTAAATGATAATTGTTAAAAAATGCAGATTGAAACCTTCCGTTTGGATTGTTCTCGTCCACCAAGAAAAAGACCTGGTTTTATTTGTACTTATATACTTCATATAAACTTGTTTTTTTTATCTACTTATTTGGTTATTAATCTAATTATTTGTATATCTGATAATTTGTAAATAATATTGGAATGATGTGGACTGTTCTATAGCCAACTAGTGCTTTTTTAATGGCTTTTATCTACATTCTTCTGATACACGTGTATTAATCGGAGAGGATTTCTCAAAGCAAATGTTGAAAAAACCACGATCGAGAGCTTTCTCGAACTGGCTAAAAAAACTTGTTAATTGATCTATTTATTTATTTATCTATTTATTTGTTCGTCCGATAAATTATTCATGTGTCGGCGTTATTACGTTCTAATTATTGATTTATATAAGATCAATTACACATAGGCATGTATTTACACACACGTGTGTCGAGACGCCGGGTGTTGGTAGTCCGGGGTGAGACCTTGGTCTTATCCGTCCATCCACCGAGGTTGGGCTCCAGGTGCTTTCATCGTCTAGGTCATTTCAACCCCAAAGTAATGAGTCTCTAGATCCAAATCCGTTCACACTATCACTTGCTCTTAAATACATTATTTCCTATTTGCATAGCATTCGCTCAGTTAGAATATGGCGTATTCGATATTCCTCCATCACTCTTTACATGCACGCTTTACGTTATATAATATAAGTATTATATTATATAATTAACTTAATTGAGGGTCCAGGCGGAACTCAATATTTCGACATCGGCCTGCTCGAATAAATGTATTAATCTCGAATCACTATTGGATACAAACTGATCAGTACTGTTTGCAATAAAACAACACTGTTTCCTCCAAAAATTGGAACTGGGGACCAAAATACTTGCTACTCTGCTCAAGCATAATTCGCATGTCGGCTGGCATTCCTACGCGTACGTAAATACTTTGATCACAAAAGCACGAGTTTCGCACCAACAAAAAATGAAAATTTTTACGTTTAATTCGGCAATATATAAATAGAAAAAAATCGAAAATTTTAATATAAATGATTGTAATAGAAGGATATCTATGTAGTTTGGTAACTCGTTAATGAATCATTATTTTCAGCTATTTTTATAATAGAAGGAATGGAACTTTCAAATAAGTGGCACTTCTTTCTTGTTTGGTTACCTGTCTATATTATTGTTTAGTGCAGTTTAAGTAGATATTTATTTGGTTTATTATTTATTCAATTGGATGAAAATTTATTTACTTAGTTAATTATTCAATGTTACTATTGCTGTATGTCCTAAAGGTAAAGCGAACAAAAAGCACTTATTTATTTTTCTTAAATAGACATAATAGACCTGTTTTTCATCATATTCAATGCGATGATGTTTTGTTGTAATTAATAAAAAATATTTGATCTAGTTAGTTTTCAAATGTATTTATTGAACATAGTTAAATTTAAAGTAGGAATATAGGAAAGGAAAAAGAAATCCTCAAATAAGGATTTTCTTGGGGATTTTTCCCTACCGAAGCCGCGCTCACACACACAAAGAGGATTTTCCCCAATGAAATCACCAAGGTAAAATCCTCTGTGTTGACTGGTCGTGGGCGTTGGTTGATCACGGTTTTGGCCTTTGGGCAGAAAAAATATTGAGTTTTGTTCGTGATTTTCCTCCAACCACGGCCTGAAAAACGCGGCCATACTCGGTGAGCCATTCTTCAAAGCTCGGACTGTTCAGGACGAACCTTGATGAAATCTCGCTGTATGGCTGGAATTAGGAATGATGTTAGTTTTTTTATTGCTGGTGAAAGGCTGGAAAAATATTTTATAGTCCATAAAATTTTTGTTATTTTGAGATTCCCCGAAGACCACAGTTGTAAAATTATTTTGTGTTGATACATAAACATTACAAAAAATCTCTCTAGGAAAACAATATTATTAAAAAATATTTCTTTTTATTTATCACTGTATTGCCCATTGACCACTCTTATAATTATGATCAAACAACACAAGTGTTCGAATAGTATGGTTACCAATAAGTTATTATATTACGTTGCATAAATATATTAGATTGTAAGTGGTCGATACAGTTTTCTGAATGTAATAACTAAATCATTCGAAAAAATTTTAAAGGGGCGGAACTGGAAGAATACGTTATGTAGACTGCCTTCTAGACATGCAATATCAAGCTTATTTTTCTTCATGAAATATCGCACCTTATGTCGTAAAAAATGCTTTCGTAACAGTGAATGATCGCCGGAACACGCCAAGTTAATAAGCGCCGTATTCAAAATGGTAAAACGTGCATTTTTCATTTTGGAAATAACCCGTTTCACTAAACATTTTTTTCACCAGATTTTTTTCCATATCGAACGGTACTTCTCAATAAACACAAGAAATTGAGGCGAAGGAATATCGGTGTATTATAAACGTTTGAAGATCCGTATTAAAACTGAAGTTTAATACCGTGGGCAACCTATCTATCACGTCGGGCTCTAAGTCCTCGAGGCCTAAAGTCCAATAAGGCACAAACAGTATTCTTATTGGCCCAAGACTTAGCAACAACGCTTATAAAACCAGAATATAAAAAAAAAACTCCAAGTCATATATCATTTTCTACTTCTTGATCAATATAAATTTATGCTGGAATGTAAAAGACTCCTTATTATATCTGGACAAAAATAAAATCCGGAACTTTTTTTTAATTTTTAACGAGGGTTCGCAACAGCACCGGTCATATAAGCAACGCTAGGGTTGCCGATTTTCTGAACAAAAAGCCCAATCGTAATTATGTCGTGTTTGAATGCAAGGCCGCTGAATTCGAACCCGGGACCTTTACCTTAAAGTGATGAGTGCCGTGTCAACGCCTAAAGCGCTCACCGACGCCTTTTCTGAAGCTTATTTTTAAGGTTAACATATGTTCAATATTACTATGCAATCTATGATAATGGTTCTTTAATTTATAAATATTCCTTGAAATTTTAAATATAAATTTTTTATTTTATATCAAACTTAAAGTTTCATTGTTAAGCTCAATTTTAACGTTGATTTCATTACCGTTGCTCCAACGTCAATAATAAATTAAACAATTTTTTTCTGGTATATACTAGCAGAGTGGACATATTTGCAGTAATATCTAATAAGCAGAATGATTTTTCCGTGTTAGTAGTGTATAATTTGCAGCGACAAAGAGTGCCTTACTAACATTGATGTACTAAAAAACTTATCTATCCTCAGTTTTCATTTCACACAACATTATACCGACCGATTATTTTTCCAGGTCAAAGAATTCTTAAGCTTTTGTCGCCCTTATCTCATCGTTCTAAATTGATTTCTCCGTCAGTTCTTAAGTAAGCTATACACACCTCTTACCTAAAAAAAGCTCTTGGATTTGACCTCATAGCTTCTGAAATTATGAAAACCTTACCAGGAAGCATAACATCCATCACCAATCCATTTAACCTACTACCCTTTATCCTGGAAACATTCCGGCATTTCCAAGCCCAAAAATCAGACGATCCTTCAACTTCCTATAGGCCTGTCAATGTAATATCGATTTTAGGAAAAATGTGTGTTTCTTAGTGGTCTGTTGTTTCATCATTTGTTGAAGTCGTGAGGTGCGGTCAAGAATAAGGTAGTTCAGAAAACCCATTTTTCATTTTTTTGCCGACGTTTCGACCATTATTCGGATCATCTTCAGGGCATAAAGTGTGGTGTCATCTTGTGTGAAAGTGTTGTGGCGAATTTAGAGAAAATATTACAACGGCTTATTTTAAAACATATTCTACATTAATTACCAAAAGGTCCCAGGAGCTAATTTAATATAAGTCCTCTTGAATTCTTATAATTGGAGCTGTGAAGTCAGTAATTTGAAAGAAAAAAAATAAATTTGGGAGTCGTCTGCAAAAAATTACAGAAGCAATATTTCGTGGAATTATGGATCGTTAATTTAGTAACAAAAGAGAGAAGCAGAGGTACTTGATCCATCCACCAAGAAGTGATGGTATGGGGGAGCTTATCTGGGGTGGATTCTACTTGGGAACGATCTGAAAGGAAAGATTGCTAACAATGGAAAACACTGCAGGACAAAGATAACGTTTTGAGTTTAGCAAGGAAAAGGGAATGATCTAATGTATCAAAAGGATGATAAGAAGTCCAAAACAAGAATTGTAATTTCACCTTGGTCCATAGCCATCTGGAATCAATTTTACGGAAGCGTATTTTGTGGAAAACCCAGAACGAAAACCAGATTTGAGAGGGACATGGAAATTTGAGGTTTCTTAATAAAAAATACGTTTGTAAATGGAGTAATTTGTTAAGGGGTTTGGTAAGGATAGAGAGGAAAGGTATTCGACGGAAATCATTAATGGTGATGGGGTAAGGAAATTTATTTAAGGGGTTTTAGTTTCGCCTGCTTCCATTCTTTTAAAAAAAAATAGAGTTTTGTAAGAAATAATTGTAGACGGTAAAGGAATTAATGATAGCCATATTTAATGAGTTTTACGGGTATCCGCGATTACCAACTGCGTCGATTCAAATACACATAATGGAATGTACCAGTGGGTGAAATAATTAAAAATACAGTTAACATAAAATATAGGGCAACTAGGAAGAAAAATCAGGTTATGGAGAACGGAAGATTATGCAGTTGTCACACAAACACAGAGAGTTCTCGGGATGAATTAGAGAGAGGGGAGAGAGAGAGAGAGAGTTCACGCAGGACGTTCCTCTTGGTATCGATGGAGAAGAAAGGGGCGCGTGGAAGTAACGAGCAGGAGCCAGTGTTTATAATTGTATGGATTTTTTATTTATAACTCATTACAATAAGTTGTAATGTAAAGCAAAGGTTACAAAAACCAATAACTTCCAAACGTGCATTTTCATCATTTTAATTAAGAACGTTGAATTCAGCCGACTAAAATGTACTAATTAATATTCCACTGTAGCTTTTCGAAGATATATAAATGGCTAAAGTAGAAGTTGTTTACAAATTCTAATTATAGCAGAATGTGAGGAATATTTCCAGCATGAGAAATTTCCTTGTTTTACAATATTAGTATGTTTTTTTAAATTTGTAACCTTGACGTATATTTTAATAGTATTAATATATACTAACTACTAATATATATATATATATATATATATATATAAGTGTTAACTAAATAAAAATTAATCTATTTTGGATATCAATTGTTGAGTAATGATTATCAAGTATTAAGAAATATTATCTGCCCAGTATTAAACAAATTTCAAATAGTCTTAAAAAATGCTTGTGCCAGAGATGGTTTACTAAGATTTGAAAAACAAATAAACTTTAGCTTGTCCGGTAGGATTCACAGATTTAATAAAAAATTAGACCATGGCTCGAAGAGTAGAGATACAGCAGAATAGACTGGTTATGACAAAAAGTATTGCACGTTCAAAATACCCAAAACCTAGACGTATTTATGTCCGGTACGACAAAAGTACAAAAGTTCCGTTTACAAAAAATAATATAAAAAAATTACAAACAAAATAATAATATCTTTTTTAGAAAAACAGTGAATATGGAAGAGTGGTATAAGAGTCAGTTTTTAAAAAAAACTCGTCAAAAAAAGTTCAACAACCCTACGTCTTATCACAACATGAAACAAACACATAGTACATAAAGAAAGACTAACAAACAAGTAAATTTCTAGCTTAAACTTATAAGTCCTGTTTACCCCATTTTTTTTAATTTACTGTCCAATTGCCCTTCATACGCTACCTGTTCTCAAAAGATTTTAAATTTATTTGTTTTTTTTTTCATTAATCGTTTTCGTTTCCTTCTGTATTCAATCCCTGTCTAGAGTCAGCCGCCGGACTTTTATCGTTTTTCTGATCTAATATTAATAACAAATTTTTTGACGTGTTTTATTAGGGCGGTAAAAGATAGTATTTTTGTTATTATTTAATTTTATTTCAAGGAATGTTCTGGAGATGAGTAAGTCTTCATCGGGCTAGGCAATTATATCTATCCAGTTCCAGAGATGTCCAGCAAGTTTCGGACTGAGCAAAGAAACTTTATTTTGAAAAATCACAAACTTTTTCTGACCTGATTTAGGGAGGGTTTTGGGCTTCAACAGGGGATTTAGGCTACAAAAGAGTAATATGGAACAGGCTATGTGCTTTTCGCCCTGCGTACAGGTAAAATCTAATTTAATTTTAACTTTCTTTTCTTATTTTTATTCGTAATTTTCTTGCTTGTGACCAACCAGTGGCCCTGACAGGTCCTTTTTACAAGTTTTAATTGACATTCAGTTTGAAAAGAAATTTCTATAAAAAGTCGTGTTCTGAAAACTGGATCAACAGCCATGGTAATTAATACTGGTTAATCCAAGGAGAGAAGACAACGCACGACGTGCGTAAATATTTATCAGGACGCAATTGGTTGCCGCTCAGATTTGCCAGTTCGTTCGTGGACGGACGAGGACCAATATTTGGCAGTCGTTGCCTTGTTTACGAAACCGTCGACGTACGATGGTTAAATATCTCCGGTTGCGTAGGTATGAGGCTGGGCGCTAAGTGTTTGCCTTGGAATGCTGCAGTAATTAGGCCAGGCGACTGCCTGGAACTCTAACTATACTTAGAAATTTTTAATGCTAAAAATTTATGTTTTCATCATAGAGCTTTACAAAATGTATAAATAGTTATATTATGTAACATTTCTACTCGGTATGAAACAATGAAGGTAAAATTGTGTACGGAGTAGTGCTTTATATATATATATTTTACATCTTTATATGTATGTATTACATATATTACATTGACATTATGCCTAGAGTCAACTTAATAAATCCTGATGTGAACTAACGAGCTAAGCATCAATACCGCTCTTCAACTCTTCTGCTCTTCAGATCCATTCGGGACTCCGAACTAGATACATACTTCAATAAAACTCTTGTATCGAATGTGTAAAAGTTTGTAAGTTTATATTAAATAAATGTTTTTTTAAGACATAGTTTCTCAGTTTCTCGCATTAAAACTATAACTTAAATATATATATACATATATTATGATTATTATTATGATTGATTGGGTTCGATTCCCACATATCTCTCCTATTCTCCATAAAATTTATGTTAATTAGCATATCTAGTAAGGACAAGAAAAGGAATTTTAAAACAATAATAATTAAGAGGGGAAAATAAATTCTCCTCTAGTCTTCAGCTCTACTAAATAGATAATTCAGTTGCACATCTTCCTAATTGAAGCCATAAAGTGCCTTCTATTTTTTAATTTATTATATTCAGCAGATTTAAATGGCCATGAAGTGTGCTTTTATTAAATTATATTTATATTGTAATATATCAATATTATATGTTCTTTGAATAAAATATATTTACTTCATATTTTCATATATATTATAATTTTTTCAAAAGTAAATATTAAGTACAATTTTGACAAAAAAATCTTCGTATCTTTTGCCAACAAATGAGATTTCCTGTTATCAAAAACTAAAAATATGTAGGAATCTAGGTAATTTATGAGCACAGCAATTGCTAATTTAGAGAACAACGTAATATTCGAGAAAATATTAACAAAAATGTAAAAAAAATAATGTTTTACATAAGCACATATTTGTAATAAACGATAATTAATTCATTGCATCAATACAAAAAATTGTTTCAAAGATAAAAAAAGGACGGTTTTAATCTGTATGATTTTTCTTTTCTATGAAAACTCCGATTACATATTAATGCAATATTACTGTATTCGGTTAAGCACGGATAAAAGTCATTCGGATGAAATTAGAAGTTTCTCGCATCGAAACTATAATTCAACCTCAGAATTTCTAACTCCCTCATGTCTAGTATGGACAAGTAAATGCCATTAAATTTTTAAACAATAATAATTAGGAGGGGAAAATAGTAAGTGGTATATTTTTTCAGCCCTATGCCAAAACCATTTTTTCCTTATGTCTTCAGATTTACTAAATAGATAATTAACTTGCATTTCTTCCTTATTATAGCCATAAAATACCTTCTATTTTTTTAATTTATTATATTCAGCAAATTTTAAAAGCCATGAAGTGTGCTTTTATTAAATTATATTTATATTGTAAAATATTATTATCATAAGTTCCTTGAATAAAATACTATTTTATTATTATCTATTATAATTTGTACAAAAAGAAATGTGAAGTACAATTTTGACCAAGTTTCTATATAATAAAATATTTGTATAAAGTTTTGCCAATAAATAAGGTATCATGGTATGAAAAACTAAAAATTTATAGGAACCTTGGTAATTTATGAACATTATAAATGCTAATTTAGAAACAACAGTCTACAAGTAATATCCGAGAACATATCATACACAAAAATGTACAAAAATACTATTTTATATAAGATCATATTTGTAATAAACGATATTATGCATACTATAATTAATTCCTAGCATAAATGTTAACAAATGTTTCAAAGAAAAAAAAAAGGACGGTTTAATTCTGTATGATTTTTCTTTTATGAAACCTCCGATTACATAATTATAAAATACCACTGTATGCGTTTAAGCACGGATAAAAGCCATTCTGATGAAATTGGGCGTAGAAGGAGTTCTTCATAAAAGGGGGCCTTTAACGAAAATTGCCCTTATTTTAATCGGTAAAAAAGTAATTTGCATACAGATGGTTCATTCAAATATTATAAGTTTCGAAAATTGGATCACCTCAAAAACTGAGAATAGGCTGAAAAATGCCTTAAATCATGATTGTTTTCAATTACGTATTGTTTTATTTTGCGGTTTGTTTAGTAAATACTTAATTTTATGTTTTAAAGTAAAAAAAAGTTCATATTTTATTTTAGTTCGTTATACCTTGAAGAAAAATACGCCTTATTTTATTTAAACAAATATATATTTAGATAAAATATTTTTTTTTCTAAAAGTATATATTTTATTAGAATTGAAAAACAATTATAAAACAGTTTTAATGAAATTGAATTATTCTTGTTGATTCGTACCGATTACTTATAACGAATCGATTCTTTAGATCCTGGAACCTTTTATTTTAAAGAAAATCTAAAATAAATGGTTATCTAATTTATTTTATATAAAACAACCATTAATTAGTTGAAACTCAAAATATTATTACAAATTTTTAATTTAGAGATCTTTCTTTTAAAGAAAGATTCTTCGCTATAAAAGATAATTTGTGAAATAAATGTGGATGAAATTTTATTTGTGTTCTAAAAAAAAGGTTTGTAGGTTCTAAATTCTAAAAATTTGTATATACATTATTTTTTTATTGCTGGGTGGGAAGAGTTGCGTAAAAAAATGCCAGGGGCGACGGTGGGATAAACCCAACTAAACGAGATCAGAAATTCATTAGTATTAAGAAAACTTATTCAATTATGAACGTTAGAATGAAAACACCAAAACACAAGAAAATCATGTAGTGATATATTAAACTTTAATTAACAATTTATTACTTAGTTGATCTTTTGTTAACACGGATTACTCCTCTGGTTTTGTGGAGTGTCTTAAGTCTCAGAGGCATCGACTTAAAACGGATCGGATTTCATCTTGTGACACAGAACACCATTCTTCAACAACAGCGGTTGAAGCTGTTTAACGATTGTTGGAGTCGGGGAACAATGTCTTACCAGTCGTTTTATCAAGTCCCGTAAGTGTTCTATAGGATTCATGTCAGGAGAACGTATTGGCAAATCCATTATAGTAATCCCTACATCTTCCATGTAATGAGTGACAACTCAAGCTAAGTCTAGCATTATCATGCATTAACACGAAATTGCCCCCAATAAATGTATGGGACAATTTCCAGAAAAACTAATTCAGCTGCGTCTTTGCGCAGTCAAAAGACCATTTTTATGATAATCAGTTCGATAAATAGAAATTGATTCACCCCATACCATAATCGGATATCTTTGAAAAGGCTGTGACACGCATGGCACATGAAGTACAGCGATTTTTGCAAAGTCTTCCGATGACTGTTTAAAGCTCACCTTATATTACGGACTGTTTGGAGTTGACTACCTATCAAGAAAGCCGTTAAATGACGGTTCGTAGTGCGGTAAGAACAATAAAACGATCGTCGACTAAAACCTTATCTTCGATCCGGTGGCCCTAAACCGCTGTAGAACACCTTGGATGGAGCACGGCACGCCCAGGACATGCCTATGTAATCGGCGGTTTTCCCTTGCATCTGCCCGGGCGAGATCTTCTCCACTTAAAACCAATCTTTTAAGAAAAAAAAATTAAAAAATATCGTTTCATTAAAAAAAACACGTTTGCCCATGAAAGAATGAAATTGAACGCATTTTCGCTATTTTTAATCTAAAGAATTAAAGAATTTAAAAACACTCTATTAAAGTAAACAAAAAGTTATTAATGATGGTCAATATTAATATAGATATAATATTCAATATTAATATATAGAAAATAAACAAATAAATAGAAGTATTCCCTATTTTTTTCTTTGTGTGTATTAGATAAATTATCAACTAATTGTGAATTTTTTATATTTTTAATAAAGACATACATACTATTTATCAATATGTAATGCTTTCATCTCGCAGTTTGCGTTTATTATTTTATCCTTTTTTGTCGTGTTTAGATTTGGTTTTATTAGAAAAATTAAAGAATATGGTGAAAATTATTCTTCACACACTAAAAAGTTTTGGTAAGGTTTGCTCTATCTTTATAAATAAAGATTATTTGGCGATCGGAAAATGCGGTTTGGTGTGACTGTTTAGAAAAAAAACATTTTTTTTATCGTGTCAACGTTTCAATGTTCATTGAAATCATCCTCAGGGCTCAAAGTGTTTGTTTTCTGTGTAGAAGTGTCATTATTGTGTGTCTTTATAAATAAGAGTATAAAAAAGTATTTATAAATAAAAATTGTATGAGATTATTGTAAGCCATGTCAAATACATGTGTACATGAAGTAATAAACAATCTACATATATTGCACTTCCTGGCCCAGGCGCTAATTGAAGTTAAGTCCTCTTGAATTCTTACAATTGCAGCTATAAAGTCAGTAATTGGAAAGAAAAAGTAAATGTGGGAATCGTCTGTAAAAGATGACGGGAGCAATATTTCGTGGACTTATGGATGCTAATCGATAATGTAGTAACAAAAAAGTGAAGCCGAGATACATGATATTTGAGGTACTGCAGATGCGTTGAGGGGGGTGGATGGGGGACTTGGTTGTATTCTACTTGGGAATGATCTGGAAGAAAAGATTGGAAACAATGGAAGACTCTGCGGGAAAAAGATAACGTTTTGAGTTCAGCAAGGAAAAGGGATCTGGGGGAATGATCTACTTTATCAAAGGATGATAAGAAGTCCAGGAGAACAAGAACTGTAATTTTACCTTGGTCAATAGCCATCTCTATATCAGTCGGTGAATGTTTTATATTTTTATGAAAGACACACATACAGTTTATCGACATTTAATCCTTTAAATGTCGCAGTTTGCGTTTCTTTTATTCTTTCTTGTCGTATTTAGATTACCTTTTATTTGAAAAATCAATGAATATGGTGAACATTATTCATCCTACAGTATCAAGGTTGGTAACTTTTGCCTTCTTTATAAATAAAAATTCAATAAAATGATACATCCATACGAAATAATAAACAATCCATATATTCTGCATTTAGATAAAAATGAAACACATAAAAGGTCCTTTTTTTGCCAAAGGGCAATGTAAAATGTAGAATACTGAAGAGCAGTGAAAACAAAGTAGGAAAGAAAGAAGAGATAAGAAGATCATATTTGCAGAACCCTTCAAAAAATCGTGTTTGATCTTTGTAGCGATTCTTCTTTATATTTATACAAATCCGCAAAAGGTTTTCCTAGGGAACAATACTAGCATTCCATAACATCATACACAAACGCTTTTTTCCCAAAGCAAACGTTTGATTTTCGTGATAAGCATTGATCCAATTTATATTTTTACCAACCGTTTCGACTATTGAAAGAACTAAAAAGTAAAATAATTTTTGACGCAATAAAAGCACAGTTTCGATCGTAAACCAGGTCTCAAAACGAATGCAACTTGCTTCTTGCCGCAGAAATGTTTGAGGCTTGTTTAAAATGTACAGCCCTAACGCTATTTACAGAGCTTTCACTTTATTACACATTCCACTTTTATGTGAACACCGGCTGAGAGTTTTCCCAAGTATAAAACCGCGGAGTGGAACTTGAGGAGTAATGCTTCATTTCAAATTCCGAAGACGGGAGCTGGAGTGCGGAATAGAAAAATCACTCTTAAACAGCTCGGGTAAAAGATTGAAGCACAGTCATGTCTCGGTTCTAAAAGAAGGAGGAAAAACTCGCTCCTCGAGGATTAATCGGTTAAAAAAATCCTTGTTAAAGGCGACTCGCCACGAACGAAACGTCCATCGAATAGCAATTTAAAGATTTAATGAGTCATAAAACAGTTGTTTAATGACATGAACCGAGATGCTGTTCACTAGTGCCAATTGAAATCTTGGCCTTGACATTCAATAGACATGTTTACTGGGCTGAAAATCTTAATTACGATCGATTAGGAATCTAAAATTAATGAGCTTACTTTAAATTAATTTATATAATTTGGAAATCAAATAAAACAGAACTAACAAAAGAAATACATAGCAAACCGAAAAAATACATTACATAATTTTTTTCTTCCGAAGAAACATAAGTTTTAAACGCTTTATTAATTATATCAAAACATTGAAGGTCAAAAACAAACATGCGTGCATTTGTTGGTAAAGCCTGATGTTTATCTAATAATGGCTTCATAACCCTGCGTTTCCTAAACAAAAAAGAAGGTGGAACCTGAAATTGCAAACTGCAACAAACATATAAATTGATACATAGAGAGGAATACAGGAAGAGAGAGAGAGAGAGAGAGAGAGAGAGAGAGAGAGAGAGAGAGAGAGAGAGAGAGAGCGAAAGTGATAGAGGGAGAGGGAGAGAAAATAAAAAATAAAAAGACGGTAAAAGCTCAAAAATAATGAACTGAGTGCTGTTAGTGAACAAAAGGAGCGAAATTGAGAGTGAGAAAAGAGAGAATAGGAATAAAAGAGAGAAATAGTGAGAGAAATGAAAGGAGACGAATTAGAGGAGGTGAGAAGAATGAAATTACATAGCAGAATATTCAGGAAGCGAATAAAGTAATACAGAGAATTGCTAAAATCACATGAAAAGATAAAACGTTAGAAAAAAGAAATGTAAAATTAAGAAAGAGTAAGAATTAGCTGGACAAGGAATGATAGACAAGGGAGAAAGAAAAAACAAGAGTGAGAAACATGGGGAGAATAAAAAATAGGTAAGGAATGTAGAATTCCTAAACAGGAAAACCCAAAAAAAGAAAGAAGTAATGAGATAGGAAAAGATTTAAAAAAAAAGAATGATATTAATGTAGTGTTCACTCTGGCAAAATGATTTCCGTAACCACTATTTTTCATACAAATATTCTGGCATATTCAGTAACTTCACTATGCAATAATAATGAAGTTTGATTATATTATAGAACATCAAGTAACAGTGGATCTCCATATAGAGGAAATTTGAGGAGTTCTGTAGGGTAGTTCAAACGGCTTCTTTATAAATTATTTGATGAATACCTCTACCACCCTATATTCTTTTCCTCTTCATATCTGTGGACAATAGCAAATTGTGAATTTAGAGAGTGTATCGAACACTTTGGAATAGGCTTCAATACCAATCAAGTTATTCTTAAATGAACTTGCGAGGTTATGCTCTGTCAAAAGTAGACCTATTATTTCCTTCCATCAACAACTTTTCGCATCTGGCCGGTTTTCCTCTATTTCTAAATACTACGATTTTAGTTTGCTTAAATTCACATTTAAGCCTCACATTTCTTAATAATCAAGAATCCGCTGGAGAGGATTGATTGGGTTGTAAGAAAACAATTTTCAAAAAAATGCCATTTATTAATAAATTATAATTATCCACACTCAACATATAAAGGATCAAATACTACGTGTAATGCCAAACAATAATGTCATCCAAACATAACTTTGTAAAAAAAGATTATAATTAAATTTTAACTTTTTTTTTAGATTTCCCCCAAAAAATAATTTCATTCACTTCTATCCATTTCAAACGTAATACGATTTCCATTATTTTTATTAAATTCATATAAAACCTGATAAAAACAAATTTGACCGTTTACATTAATGAACATTAAGATCTTAAAAGGAAGAAGTTTAATGAATTAAATAAATTCAGTAACTTTATAATTAAACTAATTATGCCTAAATTAATGAAAAGTTGGTTTATAAAAAGTTTGTTTTATAATTTTATTAATCGAATTGCTTTCATTAGCTATCTTGTTCTTTTACAAACTTCAACTGATTTCAATTTATTAATTGAAGTAAATTAATTCATTTAATATATGAAAATATAGAAATTGTTTTAGCTCAATTTAGTGTAATTTTCATGCATCATCAAAATAATACATAGCTAAAGGAATTCTAATGCCCCCCGGGCTTATCTGACGAAAATGTGGCCTACTAATGACCTGCTCTGTTCGACAAAAACCAACCCTTTTGCATTGAATCATTCAAAATACATCTCTTCTCTCAGAGACCAATAATTAATTCATTTTAATATGCCCTAATTAGTCCTATGAAATCATGGAGATACAATTTATCGTAAAAGCCTGCGCATAATAAAGCATTTTAAATCTGCATTTCACAATCAATATTTTAACGTGTTGGCGTAATAACAATTGTCAGAGGGTAGCACGAAATCAACGACGTATTAATTATTACGCTAGGAACCGAGGTCCAACCAATGAATTGTGATCAATCGTGTTTCCGACAATGGTAATAATTTATATTTCTATTGACTTTAAAATCCATAGATTTTGATTGATTTTATAAATGCGTTTTATTGCAAATATTAGTTTTTTCAGTATAGAAAATATTTAAGGGTTACTAGTTTATGATTATACAAGTTTGAATATTTTTAGCAACAACTATTAAAAAACTGAAACTAGGTTTATTTAGTTAGGCGCAAACAATTTTTTTTATCTTTATGTTATATCCTAAAAAATGTTTAATCTCAACCTGAAAAATGCATATTCGTCATAAAAATCACACGTCATAGGAGAGAAATTATAATTTTAATATATCCTACAATCAATACAGGTAAGATAAATTAAGACAAATCGTTAGAAATTGGTTTTCAATATAACAAAATATTCACTAGTTTTCGTGATCCGCTTGACCAATTAATATTTTTCAATTAATTAAGGTTTTTAGTTGAAATAAAAAAGTCAGTGTCACGAACGGGATTCGAACCCACGACCTTCCGCTAGATACGCCGTTACCATACCACTTGAGCTATCGTGACTTCGATCCACTCGGATAACAAAATATATTGTAATGTATAATAACATATTATTACTCTCTGTATTATAATTAAGTTGTAAGAATGATATTTTATTTTTTTCCATAAACTAAATTAATAGGCACCCCCAGTTTAAGATCTACAAAGTGCTAATTTATTCTATGCCGTAACTATTTTGAACAACTGAGCGATATATTGAAGTGTTACCAAAGATTGTTTCTCATAGGCCACTATTTTTTTTTTTTTTTTTTTTTTGAAATGCATGTCAATGTAAAGTCCCGCACAACTGGGAACGTTGGTTATTACTTCAATACAATAATATACCTTTGTTACGAGTTGTCAAAGAGGGTAAAATTCGTTCAGTGAGGCTAGAGAATTAAAAAAATGGCCCTGTAGGAGGATTAGGAAAATATTCCACAGCACTAGATTCAAAACCTCATAAAAGCGATGGCATGGCGAATGCAAGCTATGATCAACGCAAGAGGAGGAAATCTCCATGCTGAATTTATTATTTTCTTCTTTGTTTCCCTAGCAACATTTTTGGTATCCTCTCAGCGTGGTATCCGGTAACATTGGTCTAGTGGAGTGATACCCGACTGGCCCAGGGTTATTTTGGCCATTTCCTGTCATTTTACCCGCATTTTTTGTCTCTTCTTTATATCGTTTTTTTCCATCCGTTTTCTTTTCTGAGCAGGTTACACCGGAGATGTGGATCCAAGATTACCATAAATACCACACTCGGGTGAGGCAGCGTCCGCACTCTTCCCGTTTGTGGTAGTGAGCTTCCACTGCTCATGTCCTGTTGTAATGCCTTGTTCACTTTCGGTGTTTCTGTCTGTAACAGTGGTATTGGAAGTCTGTTGACTGACTGACACTGTGTGTGACACTCCAACACTGACTCTGAGGCTTTTGGCGTTCCGGGTCTCAGTCTCTACTAATAGTTTTGTAACATAGTTGATTCGGCTACAAGGAGTGTTCATACCCGCAGCCTAGCCAGTCAGATGGGCTGCCACCTAAGGGTGAGCTGGCACACCCCTCACTTCTCCCTTCACCAAGCGGCTGCTAACCTGGGGATTTAGCCAAGATTGATGGGCGGGAAAAGAGTGTTTCCTAAGGGGGTAAACGTAGGGTGTGTACTAATGGTGCGTTTATTTCAGTGTGAGAGTTTACGTGATGTGCATGTCTTTATCAAGTCTGCTTGTGATTACCCACAGCCAGCAAAGACGCGCTATGGTGAGGATACACGAAACCCCGACGCATCACCAGGCAGGGTACCACCTTGCACTGATCACAATGAAACAGCAATGCGGGGGTCTTTGAGAAGGATGTGCGTGTGTGCACTGCTACCTACACTCCTTCGACCATCATCCGAGACTATATAGCCAAAGACAATAGTTCTCCTTGGGGTGGAAACCCTTGGGTGTGTGTAATGTTACCGTACTTGTGTCAGTGTATATTATGCTTGTTGACGCACTTTACCCTCATTCCCAGGTAGTCCTGATTTATCTATTTATTAAATTTTAGTGAAATATGGTATTCAATAGAGTCATAATTATTTTTTATTTAGTCTATTTAGTATTTAATTATGTTTTTTTACAGCTCAAACGACTACTAATATCTGATAAATATAGATAACTTTTGACTAAGATATATTTTGAAGGAAACTAGGGAAAATCGCTATTTTATATTTACTCTCAGGTTAATGAGAGTGCGGAGTGAAAGGAAATCTGACGAGAATATGAACTATGGTGAAAGAATAAGGGGCATTCCGATATTATTAAAGTTTTTTCACAGACCCCCAAGTAATTTAAATAAGCAAACAAAGGGTTCTTATAAGCCAGAAGAACAGTATAATAAACCTCTCAAAATAACATATACTACTCTTTTAAAAATAAAAAAAATATAACAAGTGTTGTAACTATCAACTATTATTTGAGAGATAGTTTAAAATGCTGTAAGAGATAATTAAATAATTGGTTCTATCCATCTGAACTAAAAAGAAAGTGAATATTATTTGCCATTGAAATCGTAATGACCGAGTGGTTGAGTCCTACTCGTTATTATCACAGTAGCGATTCTGAGTTCGAATCCTGTTATGAGCCTTGGAAATTTTATAAGAGATTAATTTGTAAAAGCAGTTGTACTGTAACGTAGCTGGACGTTTTACTCCTCTTACTTCATATATTTTAATTATTTGGCATTAAATTTTTTCTATTAGTGGTTTTTGTTTTAAACAAACAGACGTGAATTAAATAAACTGTACAAAAACAGCTTATGTTTCTATACCATCTTGTTTTTAGTATGCCAACTTGGTGTAATAAAAAGTGACATATTATAATGATTCGTTTAATTTTATTGCATTATGTATTTTGTATAGATTTACGAACTGTAGTTTGGTCGCAATCGGATCTTAGGGTGAAAGATAAAAACCTTGAAGAAACGTTTCGGGCATTATCGTAACGAAGAAAAAAAAAATGTTCCTTTAGTCAGATAATACATTGTAAAACCACCGAGGGTATTTATGTACCATTTATCTGACGAGAAATACCAACTATAAAAAAACTTTAGGAACAACAAAAGACTAACACAAAGAAAACAACACATCAAAAAGAGAAATACCTGAACTAAATTTATTTAACCAATTGAGCATAGATATAAAACTGTCATGATTGAAATTGAGGCATCGATTACTAACCATCAAACAGGCAAAAACGCTCATTCCGGACTAAATATATGTACCCAAAACCCGGTGGTATTACAGAAAAAAAAAATTTAAAATTAAAATTCAGAAAAGTGTAATTTTTATAATTTAAATAATTAATTTCTTTTCAATTAATTAATATGGCTCCGTGGCCATTTCATTTGTCGCCAAGAATTAAATAGATTTCACGACATTTGAAATATGGCAAAAAGGAAGGAAAATGCAAACAGGTGGGGTTGAGATGGGAATTTGGTGTCCGAGTGGATCTAGGTCACGATAGCTCAAGTGGTCGATCTGCGGCGTATTTATCGGAAGGTCGTGGGTTCGAATCCCGCTTGTGACACTGACTTTTGTAATCTCAACCAAAACCTTAATTACATTAATTGAAAATAATTTATTTGGTCAAGCGGACCACGAAACCAAATAAATATAAAAATAAATAATTAATGCTTATTTATTTAATTCGGTTCCACTATGAAAATACAAATTTTAGTTTAAAAATTCATAATTTAAATACTAAGTATACAACATGTTTCATTTTTTGTCTGAGTGAAGCATCATAATATGCACAATTTCAAAAATCGGTAACAGTTTTTCTACTAATGGAGCCAGTTTGTACTGTTTCTAGTGGTTCCAGGGTAAAACAAAGGCTATGCGCGGAATGGACAATATACACCCGAGTTACGTTTTTCCGTAATGAAAACGACATAAATTCTATTTAGTGTGTCAGAAGGAGAAAATGGGATCCATCTCTGGTCTATATTTCGTCTAACAGGTGTCTGAAAGAGCGGCAGATCCTTTTTTATACCGTCTGAGAACCAGGTGGTCTCCAAGGTTCTCTAATCTTGGCCCCGTCTCTCATATGAAACACACTTAGCTGTCTCCTTTCAGATTTATAAGGGGGATGATTCCGGGCAAAACGGGTTATTGAGCCGCGGAGGCTCGTCTCGAAAAGGCTTAACCGGCGAATTGCTTTCTTAAGCAATTGCCTAAGAAGTGTTTCAGCTAGCTTAGCTTTCCCGTTCACAATCATCAGTCATATTTCTTCTCTCGGTGCCTTCCTTTCCAAAGGTTTATAACGCTTGATGAAAGCTCTGATTGTGAGTTGAACAACTTTGTTTAGAGGGAGATTTAAGGAAAATTTATTGCTTCAAAACAATGGCTGTTCTTTTCCTAAATTACCAAGCTTTAGTGTCAATCATTCAACTTTTACAAATCTTTTGTTAAAGTAAAATATATTATTCAGAAAATGTTTACCAGTCATAATGATAAATATTGAAAGTCTGTGTTCCATCATCATTGACTAGAACTTTTAAACTCGGAATGCTCATTTCCCTTTTATTTGTCTCGGAAGATTAAGACACAGAATAAACAAATTCAATATCAACAAAATTTCTAATGGGATAACTAATCAGTTCGTTTCAGTTAATAAACGAAAATGCCTGGTCAGCGTAATTTTGGGCCTAAAACACCCTACAAACTCAATATGCGTAATACGGAATTCTAATTTTTGAAATTTTTGATTATTTTTAATACATATATTTTTGAATATAAAGTATAAAAATAACTTTTCCATTAATTAAGGTTTTGGTTGAGATAAAAAAGTGTCACAAGCGGGATTCGAACCCACGACCTTCGGCTAAGTACGCCGCTGTTCTAACCACTTGACCTATCGTGACTTTGATCCACTCGGACAAGTGGTAGAGCAGCGGCGTATTTAGTCGAAGGTCGTGGGTTCGAATCCCGCTTGTGACACTGACTTTTTTATCTCAATATTCCCTCCTTTTTTCCATTTTTTTACGGACCACAAAACCTAGCAAAATGAAGTATACTTCACTAAAGCTCTCCGTGGCCATTTCATTTGTCGCCGAGAATCAGATAGATTAGACATTTGAAAAATAGCAAAAAGGAGGGAAAATTCAAAAGGTGGGTTGAGATGGGAAGTTGGTGTCAGAGTGGATCGAAGTCACGATAGCTCAAGTGGTAGAACAGGCGTATTCAGCCGAAGGTCGTGAGTTCGAATCCCGCTTGTGACACTGACTTTTTTATTTCTAAACCTTAATTAACTGAAAAGAATTTATTTCGTCAAGCGGACCACGAAACCTAATAAAATTTATAAAACTAACCTTTATTTTATTAGAAATTCTAGAATATATTGTTACAAAGTATATCTGTACATTCAGCCCAATACAAAATTCTGAACAAAAACAATGATATTGCTTTATGCGTTATTGTAACACATAAAACATTATCTAACATGGAAACTAGCAAACATTGACCCTGCAACAGGGAATTCGCGGCGCACGGTCGGTATTGAAACTCCAATCAATGCATATTTTCCCGAACGTATTGCGTGATTGAATACAATTATGATCAGCGCACCAGAGAAGAATACGTTTTACAATAGATTTACAGTTATTTTACAATTTTATCAAATAGAAAACCACTCGTCGAAAACAAAAGCGTAAACGCATCCAGGATTTTTTTAAAAACCAGGCTTACGTTTTAAAATAACTCATAAATACAAACAAAAATACGATAGGATTTTCTCCTAACCGTATACCTGGCGTGAAAGTAAATCAACATTTCCTCTTTAATTGTATCCTCAGGACTTTTAGAATTAACGAATTTTATAAAAACGACCTCAATTTGTTAAATAACGTTTCCTCAAATTGCCGTCGTTTCGTCAATATCCTTTACCTTTTAGCTAATTACTGCGGTGGAAGGAGCCAGCTGCAATATTTAGTAAAACTAGAGCCCTTGTTGAATATTTATACGGCCCTGTGGACCGGGTTCCTGCAAAAGGCATCCTCTGCACGTGCCACAATTCTACAACCGATGCCCACGAAAGTCAAAACACCATATGTACGTATATTTATTTTGCTGAATTTCTTGTATAAAGATCTTGAAAAATAATAAGTACTTAGATGGTATATGTGTTGTTTCGATAATAATAAATGTTAATATTTAATCATAATTTTTTTTCCTTTAATGATTTAACATCTTTGTAATTTCTCGTGTCTCAGAATAAAAGAGGAACTAATTATTACTATCTTTCTTAATTTGATCAATACAATGTATATGTGATTAAAAATATATGAAAAAATTAAGATTATATCTGAACAACATCAAATGGCATTAAATCGTTAATTATATTAATATATTAATTGGTGATGCATATGGTGGAGAGGAATAGTCGAGTGCCTGTCAATTTGACCCAGGGAGGTCATTGGTTCGATTGTCCTTTGAATTTTCTGACCCCCATTCACATTTCCAAAGATAGATTAATATATATTTTCGTGATTGTACATATACATACGACCAACTACTGTCAAAGTAGAAAATATTTTTAAAATAAAATTTTCAAATTACGTCTTTTAGTATTTAAGCCAATAAAAAAAACATGCATTGTTTAAAATATATTATGTATTTTCTGGCAATAAACGTTATTATTAAAATTAAAGAAGGAAATTTTTAAATAAATTGGTAGAACAAAGAAAGAGGGTTGTCATCATCATGGATTGCAATATTTCTATTTTTATGTCTTTTATATTAAGTCTCTTGTTGGGATTCACATCGTCGTTAAAGGCGACGGGAGGATTCTCAGGATTTTAAAGCTTAAAGGAGCTTGAGAGGTTTGTTGCAACATAAAAAAAACGAGAGCAAGGATCAGTTCGTTACAAGTGGAATGTTATGCTCATTGTGGATAATGAAGAATTGACAATATGTCCGAGATCTTTTGATTTGAAGGATGGGATATGGGGGATGTTGCATAGCTTGGCGTAATCTCACAGACATACTGCCCAATGTGGTCGAAGCTAAAATATATGTTAATCTTTGAAATCGATCTGGTTGTCAAAGCATACCAATGAGTGTTTGTATTTGAATTCCGGTCTCCTGTTAACTCTTTATTGCCGTAAAAACCTATCTTCAGAGAATATAAGTAGCTCTTTTTTTCTTGAAATACAATGAAAAGTAGATATGCTCTTTTTATAATGTAAATAAGCATTTGAACGATTATTTTTAGGGAATTTAGTTTTTGAGTCATCGTTTGATAAGTTCAAGATGACTTTGTGCATCCACGTAAGGTTGGTATTGAGATGTAAATCAGCTGTGTAAATTGTATACACGATGGATCCAGAATGTTCTCTGGTGAGGCGCTGACTTGGACATTCGTATTATAAGATAACGTAATAGATGTTCGTAGAGGATGAGTTGTGCCAGACACATTTGAAATCCTTGTACAAGTTTAGGATAACACCCAAGCAATAAAGTTGTATAAAGAGGACTAGAGAAGTAAATTGTGTTCACACATCAACTTTCCTTGATAAAAAAATTTATGAAAACAGAAGGCGAAATGGATGAATACGAATTAACCAGGTTAACCTAGGAAAAATATGAAACTTTTTAAAAGGTTCATATTTTCTTTTTTGTTTGTTGTTGTTCAGTCATTATCAATCCATAGGAGGGAATATTTTCAAACGTATATGTGTATAAGCAGCTTTTGAGCAGAAGGGGATAATTAGTAAGATGTCGAAATGCAGAAATATAAAAACTAACACACTGCTCAGGGAAGTAAAATTTGAAAAGGTATGTTTAGTGAATTTTGAGATCACTGAAAGAAGGCAGTATGTGGAAAGACTTATTGTTTGGAGGCATATGAAATTTAGGAATGTACGTAGTGCTAGGAATATTTGAATAGTGGAACGTACAAAACTGAAATATATCACTGTTTCACGTTAACGAAGGTAACAGGAAATGAACACAATTAATTGGAAAACTAGTAGAAGGAGGAATGTTTAGTAGTTCACCCAGTATCGAAAACCTCAGCTAGGCTTTACATCCAAGCAAAACGGTTTTTTTTCTAAACGAAATAACATGAAACTTGGTTTGATCATGAGGCGAATAAAGGCCGAATAAATGAAAGGAAATGATATTACATGAACCTAGGACGGATATTAATCCTTTTTTAAAACTGGTTTAAGCTAGAAAATTCGTCCTCTTGACCCAATACTTCAGAAGCTGTTTGCAAAAATCTTAAAATTATTAATGTATTTTTGTTAGATAATTCTAAACTTTTGCTTATAAAGTTAACAGTTCGCTATGGCAAACAAAATAATGTTACAAGAGTAGAGAAACTACACGTTGGTAGTGTACTAATGGACAGGCGGTAATTAATTGAATTGTAAAATTTTTAAATTGGGTGAATTTTTTGGGAAATTTAAGGTAACACGATCGATTTAGTTCATGGACCAAACGGAATATTGACATTTTTACTTATGGCTTCACTTGATACAAAAATAGATCATCAAGTATTTTTCCAAAGCAGTTTTATATCAAGAAGTCTAAAGATGGATCGTGTTTGAGCGTTTAATCAAACCCGCAGGATTCTAGTAGTTATGTCAGTATTGGTTTTAATATAGTGAGGAATTTTTGTTGGGCGATGACAAGTTGGATCGTTTGTCAAGAAGTTATGAAAGGTTTTGAGGGTTTTTTCTTTTCGTTTAAGGCTTGAGAGTAGATTCCCCATAAGTTATTTGTCTTAGTACATCCCTAGGTAACGCTTGTTGTCTGCTGGTTGAAGCGGAACGTTACTAATATAAGTAGGACTACATTTTCTACGAAGGGTAAAGTTTATGTGGATAGTCTTTTCCGTATTTAATCTTAACGTTCATTCCTGCACCAATATTCCAACAGTGTGAGTGATGGTGCATGTTTTGAGACTAATGAACGAGATTGGTTTTACGGTAAAGAATGGCCGTATCATCTGCGAAGGTAAAACTTCCTTTAAAGATGGTCCTTTATGTTTGAGAAGGAATGTCATCTTTTTACAGTCCATATAGTAAGGGACCAATACACTGTGCTGAGACGAACTAGCACGAGTTTTGGGTGGGGCAGGGCGAATTGTTATCAATGACTTGAAAAAACCGGCTAATAGCAGACGAGGGGTCAGAACCACTTTACATTCTCAAGGTAAATCTCAGATAAAATACCGGGATAAGAACCCTGAACCGGTGGCGTAGCAAATATAAGTATTTGAGTATTAACTTCGTCATGCCTGGCTTCCAAACTCGAAAGAAAGCTTATCCTACCTATAGCAAGGTTTGAGAACAATAATGACTCAAGTTCATTGTAACAGGTGGTAATTTGACGTGATGACACTAACGGACAGTTGCAGGAAACAAATTATACGCCAGTTATATTATTTTGAGAATTTCGGTTTGGAAGAAATATTTGTAAAACTGTAGTTTTTCTAAACATTTTCCTAAATAGATATAAGACTGTGGCGAGCACCCACCACCTTCGGCCCAATACGCCGGTGCTCTAACAACTTGATGTATCATGACAACGATCCCACCGACTCCTCTCAGACGATTTTTTTTTTTTTTTTTTTACAGGGGCATCCGACAGCTTGGTCATTCCAGCCCGGAACGCATGCCAAATATTGCAACACACATTCCATAAGCATTCATACAAATAAATACATTCAGACCTATATACATTGTATTCATTCTATTTGGTGGATGGAGTACTGAATATTCCTTCATCAACCTGCACACAATAACAAAACAATTTAACTGGAGTCAATGGGGTACTTTTAGAAATATTCCGCCAGCGACCCAAGTCACAGCTCGAGGGGTCATATGGATGCTATTCCACCATCAGCCCCTTACCATTCACTCTAATAAATACACTCACTCATACAAAACACATCTTGACGGCTACTTACAATTAAAAAAATTGCCAATTCCACTAAAAAGCGGAACAGGGGACCCTGAAACTCGCTACCGTGTTCGAGAACCATTCTTAAATCAGGCGGCATGACTACACGCTCTCTAAATAGAGCCAAGGCGAGACACGCCTCACGCCTCTATTATCTGGGACACATCGAGCAACCTTTCTCTGTACGACGGGCACATGCGCGGGCTTTGGTCCAAATCTCAGAAGACTATTATTTGAATTTTATCTTTTACCGCGAATATTCCAACTTCCTAGCATTTAATTGCATTACGATGTATGATTTTGAGTGAAGCTTATTTGCTTTGTAATGTTTGCATGGCAAATGATATTTAGAAAGACAGCTAATATAATTCAAACCCCGGATTTGATAATTCATTTTAAATGTATTTTGTTTTGTTTGTACTTTAAAAGGTCTCGTAACTGATGACATATTTACGTAAAACGTTTAACTGACAATTAATTAAGGTTTTCAGTTCAGATAAAAAAGTCAATGGTACGAGCGGGATTCGAACCCACGATCTTCGGCTTGATACGCCGCTGCTCTACCACTTGAGCTATCGTGACCTCGATTCACTCGAACACCAACTTCCATCTCAACCACACCTTTTGAATTTTCCCTTCTTTTTGCCACTTTTCAAATGTCGTGTAATCTATTTGATTCTCAGCGACAAATGAAATGGACACGGAGAGCTTTAGTGAAGGTATACTTCATTTTAAACTTATTAAATTCACTAGTTTCGTGTTCCGCTTGACAAATTAATATCTTACGATTAATTAAGGTTTTCAGTTGAGATAAAAAAGTCAATGGCACGAGCGGAATTCGAGTGGATCGAGGTCACGATAGCTCAAGTGGTAGAGCAGCGGCGTATCAAGCCGAAGATCGTGGGTTCGAATCCCGCTCGTGCCATTGACTTTTTTATCTCAACTGAAAACCTTAATTAATTGTAAAATATTAATTGGTCAAGCGGACCACGAAACTAGTGAATTTAACTTCACAGTTAACAAAGTTTTATTCAGTTTACAAAGTACTAGGATTTAATAACCTATTTCATCGAAGTTAATGGCTCGTTCCATTATTGAATTATTTTTAAATATAAAAGTGTTATTTTTTAAAATCATATGATACCAAATAGTTTAACGTGTTTTTATTTTAGCGGCGGTAATCTGTATGTATAGAAATTATTTTATGTGCAATCTGAGCTATTCTGATTAGTCCATGGTCGAGAATTAATCGTACGTATTAATAATGATAAATACACACTCAATTTGATACATTTATTGATTAACAACACAGTTTAACGTTTTCACTTGTCTTATACCTTGAAGTTTTATTAACTTGATTTAGGGCCATTTCCCTCTTCTGGAGCTCTTGCTAATAATATTTTTTGAAGCCTTCATGGGAAGTGAGAAAAGAGAAGTACAGGGCTATGAGAAATATAGTGTAAAGTTCCATGTCGATGGAAATGTAATCGTCGTTCAAGCAAGCAAGTTGGTAAAGTAAGTCGTAGCCGAAGAGCACATACAACAAGAAGGCCGTTAAGCTTGAGAATAATATTAAGGCAATTGTCACGGCCAGGTGTAGAACGACCATGGTCACTATTCCAGATATCAACGCCAAGGCGGCGATAACTATGCCAATAACTAACTTCTGCGGTATCACGTATCTATAAGTGATTGCGATGAATGACATGATCGTTATGGATATGACGGCAACCACAAAGGCGCACGAGACCGTTGTTAAGGAGAACGTCGAAGCAATCACTCCGATGGTCCATGTTCCTAATGTGCTCATGACGCATACTAAAATTACGTTCAAAACGACAACGTCTTTCCAAACGAGTCTTATTATGAAGAGTATGGCATAGATAAGCATACACAGTAAACTGACCCAAGAGTTCTGTTTCAACAATAATTTTAAGTTTAAGTACGTTGTGATCATCAAGAAGAAGACAGAAAGCCCGATAATTTGAATGACAAATAAAATATAACATTTAAAAACTGTCTTGCATATACTTATGTCCATAGCCTTACTACTCTTCACCGAAATTGCCGACTTTTGAAAAGACCACACAGATATCCTTTTTTCGCGGGGCGGTGAAAGATTAGCCTAGAATAATCATTTACGTTAGTATTTGATATAAGCTAGAACAAATTAAAAATGTTGTGTATTACATAGATTTAAATTAGTTGATTTTTTTACAAATTAGTTACTTTTTACTAAACAAAATTAGAGAAATTACACCGTAAACCTTTTTTATATTTTGAAATACCGATATCACTAAGAAAAATATTTATAATATAAAAAATAAAAGGTTCATCATGAATAGATATATTTCCAACGATATATTCAATGACTCAATTTACGTATTTAAAAGAAAAACATTTTTTATCCTGGAATTTTAGCAAATTCACACAAAAATTAATGTTTAATTTAGTACATTTAGATGTATAAAACTAAGCCAACATTTTACAAATTATAAATACATTTTTTTACTCACATCTATAGTCCTGGCGCTCATGATAGAACAAATTTTAAAGATTTACTTCTACTGCCAGATTGTTCGTTATTAACTAATAACTGTACGAAATTAAGAAGAAGAAACTATTTCGAACATGAAAAAATAGTTCTAGAGAATGTTGTTTCTATGGAAACTAAATATGTTTTAAAATGTGTAAATAAAAAAAGAGCATTTTTTAAAACGTATGATAACCAAGTAAAATATACTTTATTTAATTTTCATAACCCATGGAATCTTTGTTACGTTACATAAATGGAATTAATAATGTCATAGAAAATTAATTGTAAAGTGGTTAGGCGCGTAGTCCGTAACACAAGTTGTTTGGCGTTAAGCCCGATTTGTCGAAAATTATTGTCTTTTAAAGAACAAAAAACCTTAACAAATAACTATAACTGTAAAGGAAAAACCAAGATAATTGTTCCGTAGATGTCAATAATACGAATACATTTTTTTCAACCATTTTGATAAATGTCAAGTTTACATCTTGTAAAGGGATTTCTATCATTTCTAAGATCTAAATGACAAAGAAATAAAAGTTTATTAAAAATCTGTTAAATTTAAAGAAAATTCTGCACTATTTCAGGTAATGTTTCCTCATTCTTAACCACTAACGAACATCTAACAAAAATACTTTTGTATATATAAATATAATAAATAAATTTTACTGAAAACTGTTGAATATGATAATGCCTACGGGAAAGAATGGGAAATAATACCTTCCCACTTTTCTTTACGCTGTTGTAATCACATAATTTATATGAACCCGTTGGCGAGATTGTTGAAAAAAAACTGGCTATCGATGAGCAAAGTAATTCTATACACTTGCGAGATATGAATGTGTTGCTTAGTTGATTATTTCTAGGTGATTGTTGGGAGGTTGACGCCCATGCTGCATGCTGTAATAATTTCTTAAAAAATTGACTACAACTTTGTCGATTTTTTCTGTAGTATTTAGTGAAATGAGAGTTAACTTTTTGTAATTATGTTACCAAATTTTTTCTTGTCTGCAGCTGTAATTATTATGCAAGAATATTTTGATTCAATGAGCATGACAGGATTAAGGACTAATTGAACTTGGCTTTGATCAGAAGAGAAATAAAAAAATTGATATATCCAGATGTGATAAAAACTATTGTAATCAATGATAAAGTTTACGGGAAAATTGGCCAATATGTTGGGTTCAGAGGAATTCTAACGAAGCAAAAAACCTTTTTGAATATTCAACTACAACGAATTTTGATCTAATTGATTTTTGTACTTCCAAATTTTAAACATAGGCACTTTCTAGAATTTCTGAAATACTAGGCAGCACGCCTTATTATCTTTTATAAAAAACAACATTTCAGACACACCTTTTCTGACAATTTTATTATACAACTGACGAGGTAATAACACTGACCAAGCACAATTATAATTAAATTTAAGCTAAATTATATATCCAAGCTATCAAAAAACAATGTTTAAGTTTAGGCTAGTTAAAATATACAGGGAATATGATCCTATATATCGGAACACATCATTTTAAACGATTTTTTTACTCTGAAAACAATGCAATTGGATTTTACGTTTGTTAAAAAATGGCATAACAGTTGAAGAAAAATACAGTTATTTGGTTTGCTATTTATCTATTTATTAATCATATTTCATGTTCGAACTGCCTGCCTTGCGTAAAGATGCAAAGCTTTGCTCTTTTTAACCATTCTACACCAGTGCTCAGACGGGAGAGTCAGATGGATTGACAAGCATTTTCTATCCTTTGCCGCAGTTGTTCAACTTAGGTTGCTGGGTTATGATTGGCGTAGACACTGTTTCTTAAATGGTTGGTCAAGTGGAGTAAAATCGGGTGTCCGAGGAGGCCAACAGATCGGCCAGAAGTCCTATCCACCTATTCCGGAAGTGACGATCCAAATAACATCTCACATGCAAAGAATTGTGTGCGGGGCATCAACCTAGTTGGAGAATCATATTTGTCGTTGTTGCAGAGGGACATCCATCTAATACTGTTGGTAAAACCTCCATGTAAAAATTGAGGAACTAAGCGTCATTTCAATTATTTGCGAAGAAATAAGGCCCAGTTAATTTATTTCCGATAAGTCCACATCAAACGTTGGTACTGTAAACCACCTGATGATGACAAGCGTATGAAATTCTAGGATTTTCCTCTGCCCACGTTCGAAAATTCCAACGGTTCAGTATGACACTAGAGGTGAACTTGGATTCATCAGTCCGATTTGATACCTATCATAATCAGAGTCCAAAAGCCCTGGACCAGATGAGAGCGATACGGCTTAAAATTGTAAGTCCAGAGTATAGCTCTAATTTTATTTTCTGAAAAACCTAAAACCTCGTAACATTTCGAAGGGAGGAATTCGGATTTTTGCGAACATACAGTAAAATATTTCGCTCCTCGTCAAAATTACGCTTCCGGTTTCTTGGTGATGAAACAGCAACTGATCCGTATCTCCTCATATTGGGCAGCAAAACAAGTTTTGTGGTGAATTTCGGGGCGATCAGGAAATTTTTGGGAGTACAACTCGACTGCACGACGCGCAATACCACGACTATCATAAAACAGTCGTACATATCAACTCGCAGTTGATCCGAAAAATGTGCTCTTTATTTAATTTTGAATGGAATACAGAATGTTCATACGTGTCCGGAATTAACATTTGCATTAAATTAATACGAGGTTGACAAATAACAACGATAAAAGCAATTAATTAATTGAATATGAACGATAAGGGCCATTAATACTTAATTTTGTGAAGAAGAAAATTATTGGAATTAACAACGAAATAAACGAAATTTGTTTTTCAAATTGTTTGCCATATCTCTGTCATTTTTTTGGCCAATTTAAAATCCGATGCACCATTGTTTCCAGCGTAAAAATACTTTAAAATGGTGTGTCAGGTTGTCGTATTTGAAATTTTGAAGTTGGACTGAATATATGTATATGTAAAAACACAAACCTTAGCTATCTTATAAGGTTTCAGTTTTCTTTCTTTGAACCTTCTAACCTTTAACTTGTTTTAATACTTTCTTTTCTTGCTTATTTAATTTCAATTTTGAATTCATATCAATCAACTTTGAATCATTTTCTGTCTACATTTTGCATAGCTTTTGCACACGCAATATATTCTATTTTTGTTTTTTACTTGTTCTTAACTGTTTTTGTTTTATATTTGGTTTACGTAAGTACATTAGTAATTTATATTTTGTTTGATTTCGTAAGTTTTTGGGAACTTGATATTCATAAAGTTTTATTCTTAGTCGTTTTTCATTAAAAAAAGTATTGACCTAACTAGGGATAATTCTGCTAATGGGAAAAGTGGGCCAAAGTTTGCACCAGGCTGAGCTTTAATGACGCTCCAAGTAGCGTCCAAATAATTGACGTTATTTGAGTAAGTTGTTCCTATTTTTTTTTCAGTGCCAGGAACAATTAAATTAATATCAGTTAAATAAATAAATTGGTGATTGGATGAAGAAGTTGGAGAGCATATAGTTTTAATACTTTCTTTTCTTGCTTATTTAATTTCAATTTTGAATTCATATCAATCAACTTTGAATCATATTCTGTCTACATTTTGCATAGCTTTTACACACGCAATATATTCTATTTTTGTTTTTTACCTGTTTTTAACTGTTTTTGTTTTATATTTGGTTTACGTAAGTACATTAGTAATTTATAGTTGGTTTGATTTCGTGCGTTTTTGGGAATTTGATATTCATATAGTTTTATTCTTGGTCTTTTTCATTACAACAAGTATTGACCGAACTAGGGATAGCCTTGTAAATTTGGGGTTGAAATTTTTTTCACGTTTTTTAAAAATCTTAGTTCGTGGCAATTTTAGCAATCGTATTTTGTATTTATATAAAAAATATAGAAACAAACTTAACTCAAAATTATACATGAATACTTACTTGAAAAAAATATATATCACTAATATATTTAAGTTATGATTACAAACAAATCAAAAATAATTACGAACATGTAAGAAACAAAAACGATACGGTGAAAGGAACTCCATAACTACGGACGCTTTAAACTATTCGACCCTGAATGTTAAGGAATTTCACGTTTAGAATAATTTTATTTGAACCCTTCAGTCAATGAATAATAATATTCAATAGTATCAGTCCTTAATGCTTTTTGATTTTTAGCAATCTAGCCACTGACCCACAGGGAAGGGTTAGGTTGAAAAGAGCCACCCTTGCAGTGCCCTAAGTGGCAAAGTAATTGCCTTGTCACCTACAGAAATCTTCCTGCAGGCATCCAAAACGTTCTAAGCAGAAAATTTAATCTGTTATCACACGACGGCCAATATTTTATCACACAATTGATATTTAATACTTTATACTTTATTTTCGTCGTTATTTCGTAAGTCGAAGATGTAATTTTTCTTTCGGAAGCAGGTCCGAATTTCAAATGCCCTTCTAGGAAAATATATGTATTTTAAACTTAACAATTGGTTTATAAAATAATTCAAAATAAATCTCAGCTCGTGTGAAATGAGTCACTTCGAATCAAGGTAAAAGATGATGCAGTATACAAATTTGACATCTTTTGCAACTTGGCAGCTCGTTAGCAAATGCTGAAAACCGTCTTTTGGGAAATCTAAACGGAATTGAAACTTGGAGGGAAAGCTGATTGGCTGAATCGGCTAGAAACTTCCCACCATTCTGGTAATCAATTCCCATGATGACTGTTATTCACGCGGTCTTAAACTTAATTATTCATTAACAAGCGTGCGGCTTCTGTTACTAATTTAATCCTTTAGAGGTCGTGTGAAAAAAACTTTATCTATTTTTGTACTTCCGACCGTATTAACGTAGCAACCAATGAAGATAGAGAAGCAAAGTAAGTCAAAATCATAGTTTTTCGTTATATTATTTTCGCAATATGCCGGCACAAATGTCGCCACGAGTCAAATTAATAAGCGAATATTTTAATTATGTCAGTGAATTATTTATTCATGACTTCTATGAATTTTAGTTAGTGTTTGAGCAACCTCATTTTATCCTAAAATAAAAATACCAAAATTTGTAATTTTTAGAAGAACGTTTAATTTTTTTTAGCGATAAAGTCCGGCAGACGGATTTATGTCCATGCAGTATTAATTTTGGTAATTATTTGTTTGTTAATTATGTACAGATTTATAAATAAAATATCTATTCGTCTGACATAGTGTTGGGTGTACAGCTTTAATACTCTGTATAGGAGGTTGATATCAGGCTACAGTAAATCTATATCTGTCTATTTATCTATCCTAATTAATCATTATAATTAGTTAAATTTGAAAAAAAACTAATTTTTGTTCAATATTACAAACCTACCACTTTTACATTAGCTGTTTAAAATTTTAAAAATTTTCATTGGCTTTAAAAGTTTATCAAACGTGCTAAATAATAAATAATTAAATATGACTTAATTAAAAGAACAATTTTACTCAAATATTATAATAAGATTTTTTCATGTCCATACTCATAGTTTATGTTTCATGCCATATGACATCATAAATTTTGTCTCACCTGAACTGCTTATTTCTTTAAAGCGAGATCACAAATAGATTCAATTTCTCAGAAATATACCAAATAAATAAAATACTATTTTCAATTTATTATAGGCAGAAATATAGGAAAAAATGTTATGTGTCAATATGATTGGTCTTTTTTTATGTAGCCGGTCTATTTGTAAATATTTTTTTTCGATTCCGAAGGTCAAAACCGTTTGGATGTTTAAAAAATTCATCGCCTTTAACGAACCTTCTGGTTCAATAAAGGTTTATCTCTGTGATTTACAAGTTTTCTTTATGCAGTTTTAAGTCGATTTGTACTCTTTCTGTATTAAATTAATAAAGTTGTCTGTTGTAAAACCGTGCAAATAAACTGGTTACTGCTAACTTATTGTTAGATATATTAAAAAGTGTTTATTATTATGTGTTTATATTTTGAAGTTACTATCTTCTTTGATATCCTTAGACAGCTTAAACCTTAATCTTTATTTTTTAAATTTCTGAATATTTGAAGAAGAAGAAATATATCATTATTCTAGGACGTGTCCATTTAGAATAATACAACGGTTTAACTGGGTGAAAGTTCCGCTAATCATAAAGTGCAAAATAAAACAGAGTGAAAACGGCATAAAACAACTTCTTGGCGGGAATAATTAAATGAAAATAAATGCCCACAATTCATTTAAACTGACAAACCGATTAAAAAATTTAAAATTAAATTATTAATTTTTTTATAAACAATTTATTAAAACAACTCTGTTTGAAGGGTGAGGAGGTGATTATATAGGAGAGAATTGAAGGAATTAAGAGAGGTGTCGTGAAAAATAGAATGTTTTTATAGATCTTATAGAAGTTATAAAAATATAATAGAGTTCCAGAGTTTGGGGGCGCGGACCAGGAAGGATCTTTCGAAGGATTGTGTTGGGGAGAATAAGGTGATTGAGCGGCGAGCAGATTTTGCTGTAGTGGTGAGAGGATTTGAATTGGACGGATTGGACGATGTACTGAGGACGACACGTATAAAAACAATGAAAAAGGAAAGATACTAGAAGTACTGAGATCTGAATGAAGGGGAGAGCCAGGAAAGATCCACGAAAACAAGGACCCCCAGGGGGTACCGAACACGAATCTGAAACAGCAGTTCATGATGCGATTCAGGCGCCTGCTCTGCTCCTTCGAGAACCCCGTATCACACAACTGTAATGGAAGAATGGAAAGATAAGAGAAGATACTAGGAATTTACGGGTGGAGAAGGGTAAAAGAAGTCAGGACCGACGGAATTGGTTGACCGAGGCGATACAGCGGCAGGAAATTTGGGAAATGTGAGAGCGCTAGGAAAGGTTTTGGTCGAGGATAATCCCAAGGTCGAGTTAAGGAAAATTTCAATATCTGCAGAACAAATCCATAAATTTCTGAGTTTCACTTGTATAATTTTTTTTTTTAGAATGGAAGGACTTACAAAATGTGCGAAAAAATTATAATGTACTATATCGGAAAAATGTAAATCACCAGGCTGGCTTATCGAGCAAATTTATTAAAATTCTAACAGTAACAGCAGTTTCTACGTAGAAAATCCCCATTAGAACTATGGTTCTACAATAAAATAATCACCAAATAATAATAATAATAATAATCCATGTTTTTTACAACGATTATTCAGAAATCGTTAGATGCGCTCTGGTGTGATGTAGGTTTCAGAAAAACATTTTCTTTATCGTGCCAACGTTTCGATCTTTAATGAGATCATCTTCAGGGCCTGGGATGTTTTTCTGAAACCTACATCACACCAGACCGCATCTCACGATTTCTGAATAATCATCGACTAATGGTCACTAATCACCACACTTTTTACAACCTTTAAATTCTTTCATTAATTAACCATTGTTCAGTTCATAAATATATTTATAAATCCTCACTTTGCAAAAATATTTCACAAACTTTTTTTATACTAATATATTATGACGTAATGTATACAATAACATTTTATCGTTTTATTGAATGCTTGTTTTCTTATTTACATGGAAACTAAAAAAACTGCGTTTGTCTCTACGGACACTTAGATTGTTTGTCAAATTCGTTTAAATAAATTTATACATCAATTTATAACAAACAACTACATCTATAAACAAATAAGTTTTCATGGTAAATACGAGAACCTTTTTCTTCCACAAACATTTTCTCACGTTCTACTTCTGTCGCAATTTGACCTCATAATTCCCCTGACAATATTTTATTAAAACCTACGCCACGGCTCTAATTACAAAGGAGAAAATTAACTCCGTATTTATTCATATCTGAGCAATTTTTGCCTCTAAAATATGATATTAGATGGAAAATTGCCAGAGGTACAAGTTCACTCCATTACAGGTACGTGAACAGGGAGACGATCAATCCTGGTTTAGAGGTCCCATGAGGATTCCTACCCTACTTCCTGGGCCTGCTTTCACTCTTCGCCAGTCTTGTGATTGAATATTACAAGTCGTATTCTGCCAACTGAGACACAACTAAACGATTTTGGCATCGCTCAAAAAATTCAAATCCTCGTTTTGAAATAGTTTTCTTACTGTCATTATCCATTTCCAAGAAACTCTACTTTTTGAAATTATTCTTAACTTATTTTTTAGCGAAGATTTGTACATTTTTATATTTAACATCTGTACACATTATGTGACATATAATATTGTAATATTACTCTTAGTCCTATTCGTATACCTGGTGTTGTATGTAGACTTTTATCGCTTTTTGTAGAGAAGAAAAGGTATCTATTTTTAATCATTTTTCAATACATAAAATGATTAATGAAGCTGGAGAGAAATAATTGGCCGACAGATTTAACCAGCGTTAAGCTTTACTGATTGCTGATTAAGCTTTATTTATTTAGATAGGGTTGACCGCATCCCGCACTGATAAACTAGCGAATTGAATAATCAAAATTAAAGCTACAAAATGCCCCTTTTATACATAATCGATGGTCGTTAGAATAATACGATGCTACTCAGGATTTATGATTAATGTTTCATTTCTAATGAACAAAGGTAGAGTTTTAGTTGTTCGATATTTCCAGGATTACATTAGGAAACATACGTACACTTTATAAAATTGATTTAATAAACTAGGCGTTAAAACAGACGTAAGTCCACAAACACTATCGGAAACTACTTAGTCATATCATTGAAAAGTACCCAACCAACTTCTCAAAAATGTTATTACGAGATAGCAAACGCAAAGGCAAGAACATTGCACACACAAGACGAAAATGAAATACAAATACAAATAACATATAAGATCACTTATGGACAAAGACGGAAAATCAAACAACGCTATTCATCTCATTGAAAACATCAATGAACCGTCATAAATAAAGACAAGCATGAAATTGCACCACAACGTGCCAAAAGGACGAAAAATTACCAACATACTTGACTTTTTGGAACAAAGATAACACATTTAACACTAATAGCATTTAAATTCACTATTTTTCGTGGTCCACTTGACCAATTAATAACATTCAATTAATTAAGGTTTTAAGTTTCACGCCGAGAATCCAATCCGATTACACGACATTTGAAAAATGGCAAAAAGGAGGGAAAATTCAAAAAGGTGGGGTTTAAATGGGAAGTTAGTGCCCGAGGGGATCGAAGTCACGTTAGCTCAAGTGGTAGAGTAGCGGCGTATCAAGCCGAAGGTCGTGGGTTCGAATCCCGCTCGTGACACTAACTTTTTATCTCAACTTAAAACCTTAATTAATTGAATACTAATAACATTCATAAACAAACAAATTAACAACAATTCAGATACAGTATAAATAATTTATAACTAACTTCAGGGGTTCATAAAATTGTGTGCGTTATAAGCGGTATAACTATAAGCAATGACTAGTTTATAGTGAACAGTTCGTTATATCTGAACCTTTCATCATAAATTACATATATTATATTAATTATATATCCAGGTAATTACATAAAATATATCTAGGTTTATGAGGAAGTACAAAATACATACTAACCTGCTAAAGTAATTTATACACATAAATGTTTTTAAAACATAAATACATATATGTACTTATTTATGTACAAATATGAATGGAGTTATTTGACTACAATATCATTGTAATTTGTAATCTTTTTTCCCATATTTTTTTAACTTTATGGCATTTATTGAATTGTTTGACAATTTTCTCTTTTTTTTGACAATTTCCCAAATTTTGGAACGAGACGTTACCATATCACTTGGGAGACTGCTTGCACGATCTCCCGGTTCGATCCGAGAAAGAATTGCGAATTTTTCTTCAACAGAAGACACTAACGTCGTGTTTATACTTTTATAGTTAAAAGATGGGGTAGAATCTTTCCTACAAACATTATGCAGTTGGGGTTACTGTTGGTGTTGTCCACTATAACTGATAGTTCGTTATAAACGATTCCCTATGTGTTTTCTTATGACATTTCACGGGACCGGAGATTTTATACGTTTTGTCGTTCCATATAATAGGGGTCGTTGTAAAAACAATTTCTAATGTATATCAATTACACCATCTTAAACATTACCCAAGTTTGAAAGACAAAGAACTGACGATCGCCAAGATCGCAGAAAATAATTATTTTTAACTTCATGTCAACTTCTTTACTTGTTATACGCCAGTGATTTTCCGAAAATAGATGGAGTAAAAATTGAAACTTTTACAGATGGCAAAGAGGTCTGTAGGACCGACTATCAACCATTCAACCAAATCCTTCAAATTGGTTGTAATACGATAAACGAATAGACAAAAAATCAAGCTATATCAGCATAAATCAGTTCATTTTATCTTTACAAACAAAAAATTGGACCATGTTCCGTCGCTCACAATCGATTGAACTACTATACCATACAGGGATTCAGCTAAATATGAACACGTGAAGAAAACAAGGACGGAAATTGGTTTAAGGTATAGACAACTATACTGGTTGATAGGACATGGCTCCAACCTTGCTATACAAAATAAAATATTATTATATAAACAAGTCATAAAGCCTATGTGGACATATGGTATTAAACTATGGGGTTGTACCAAACACAGCAATATCAAAACCATACAAACACTCCAAAATAAAATCTTACGTAACATGGTCAATGCACCTTGGTACATAAGGAATAAGGACGTTCATAGGGATATTAAGATCCCTGAAGTCACGGCGGAAATACAACGATTTGCCGCCAAACACCAGGCTCGCGTCAGCCAGCACGAGAATGTGGAAGCGACCAAACTCTTACATAACCGAAACATGGTCAGAAGATTAAAAAGAACAAAGCCATTTGAACCTGTGTAGTTAAAAGTGAATAGTGAATAGTGAAATGTAAATCTTATTGTACCAATGGGTTTGTGAGAATGTAAACATTTATTTATTCTATAATATTATTGTAAAATTAATGGTTGGTCTAATAAGACCAGTTTTAATAAATAAATTTAATTAAAAAAAATATCTGAATTTCAATAAATGCACCCAATCACGAAATGAATTATTATTGCTGTTTTCGTAAGTATTTTAATAAAATAAAAATAAAAGTACTTCCATATAACATTCTCAACAGCCTAAGCCCAATCTTGTGTGCAAAAAACCATCGATTGTGTTGCTTTCATCGCTCAACACTCGTTTTTTACGACTCTTAATTTTCAATTTTTCCTTCCCATGAGTTGTATTTATGCTTAATGTAAGTTACAAACCCGAGTATAAACTCTTCCACGTAGATGAGCTGTTTACGCTGGTGGCTCCGACGCACTCGGGCCAAAATTTCCTCGCCGAGTGAACTTGGTAAAAGTACCATAAAGGTGAGGTCTTGAAAGCGTTCTCGGGCGGACTGCTTTATTTCATAAATATATTTATTTTACAACTTGGTCCATTCATTGTTTTGTACAAAGGCACGCATTTATCAACGAATAACAATTTACTTTCGTCACGTCATCACATTTTGCTAGTACATTTCCTTCATCTTGGTTCAAAAAACATATTGATTTATTTTTTAGTTAACGCAACATTCTTTTTAGGCCATATGTGCATGACTAAAAAACTCTAAAATTATTTAAACTGTTTATAAGTAGGGTGAGGAAAAAGAGTAGGTAATCGTTATATCATAAAACATCATAACTTGGCTGAAGAATAAATAAAACAAATTAGTAGATTTAAAACGCGAGAAAGCCAAAGAAAAAAAAACTGGCGATGACCAATGTAGTAAAACAGAAAGAAATTGACATTCACACGAACACAAAACTTAACGAGACAGCAAGAATACGGACTTTTAGAAAGTATAATCTTCAAAACCAAAATTCGATCATTTAAACTTGTTAAATATGGTATTACAATAATATAATGTTTTATTATTAAATAAAAAAGAGGTGAAAGTTAAACAACAAAAAATTTCTTTATCTGCGATATTACGTTTTATACAAAGAAGCAGATACAAATGTTTTTCTGACCTTTTTATAAACTAGGATGCTTATACTGATTTGACAAGATAATATTTGCTTAAAGGCACGCCAGATAATTTTATTTATTTATTTTGTTTATCGATTGAAGCATAATTTGGCAATTATGCAAGTGGTCAACTTCTGGAATTACCAAGTTACTTGAAAACGTTTTTGATCATTCTAGGTTGGGAAATAATAGAGACGTCTAAGCTTTCTTGGCAGAGCCCTAGGAGGTAAGAAAAATGTTTTATTTTAAACAACTTTCTTAAAAAATCTGCATTTTGTGCATTAATTTCAAGCATTTTTTACGTAGAAAAAGAGGACATACATAGGGCAATATGAAGAAATGTATAAAATGCGATTATATGTAAAAAATTGACAAGAACCAAATTATGCTTACATTTATGTATGCAAAACAAGTTAGTTTTAAATATTTCAGATTCGTTTTAATGGCATTTTAAAATACTTAAATTTAAAAAAAACTATAAAATAAACGGTTTTTGAATTGAATTTGCTAGAAGCAATTTATTTCAGGGTTTTCACTTGAAAATTCACAATCACTGGATTTTATCCAAATTGGACATTATTACAACCGTTGGAAAGGTAAATATTTCTTGTTTTACCTATTTCAAATTGTAGGTCAATCAAAAAAGTTGAAAAAAGTTTTAATTTATATCTGTAGCATCAAATTTTTCCGATGATCAACTTTAACTGGTTCTGTCAAATGTGAATAGTTCTGAAGCCTAGTAAAGTTTCTTCTAGATCGGTGGAGTAGTTTCAAAATTATCAATAGTTTTATGCTTAACGAAAAAAAATCTGAGGCAAAAAATTTGATAATATGTTTTAGTTTATGATACTTTAGTTGTTCCAAATCGCCAATCAATTCAATTTGTAACTTTTTTTATTTAGAAATCGTGAGTTGCGGTCTGGTGTGATGTAGGTTTCAGAAAAACATTTTCTTTGTCGTGCCAACGTTTCGATCTTTATTGAGATCATCTTCAGGGCTCAAAGTGTTTGTCTTCTGTGTAATTGTGCCATTCTTGTGTGTCGTGTCGACAGTGCCCAATTTCAATTTGTAACGTTGAAAATATGGATAGAACAGGTTCCACGGTTAACGAAAGCGATATATTTTTACTTGTGTATAATAAAATCGTTGCAATCGCTTTATTATCCTCGACTTGACAAAACGTTGGGCACCACGGACAATTCAATATCAAATAATTTTAACTTATACAATATTAATCATTTCAGATAGTTTATATATCATGGAATGCACGTTTAAATAAAACAGACATGCTTGAGTGTTATTTTACAGTTGTAAATATGAAATTGTTTTTAAGTAAAAAAAAAGACACATTTCTTGTAAATATTTTACGTGTTATTGAAGGTAAAAATTATGTATTTTTTCTGAATATATATATATAAAAACCCAAACGTTTCATGAAAAAAGCGATTTCTGAAAAGATGAAACCTAAGATCATAGGATTTAACCATTCAAACAATATTTGATTAAATCACCATTTTTTTAATTTTTTAATTAACTATAATGACATTCCTCGTTGGGTTAGCATTGGTCCATTACCCCTTCGGTTTTCTATTTTCCCCCCAAGATATGTGATTGATTTAGCCGCGAATTGATAAAAGTTAGGTTGAGTCTGTGTATCCAATTATACATAAGATAACGGTTACTTAATTCTTGAATACTTTTCTTTCAAACAATTGATTTTGTTCCTACTATACAAGCATTCTTGTTTCTCAAGTTTGCGGTTGTTTTGTTTGACCTTAAATCAAAACCCGTTCGCCATCGGATTTCCTAAAGTAATATAGTAATGGGCAAATAAGTCAGTAACATTTATAAAACTAAACCCAAAATAAAGGTCTTAAGCGAGAAAAGGCGAAGATTTTCCGTGAATTGTACAATACGTGAAACCCTACACACCTGCTAACAGATTGTGTTGCAATATTTCTTCTCAGGGATAAATGGTTCCCCAACTTCTTAGACGACAGGGAAAGTAATGCAACAGCCGGTAAAAGTATGGATACTATTTGGAAAGCAAGGAATAACCTAAATTCATACATAAACAAATTTTAACCAATATTGTTTTTCTAGAAAAACGACAATAATTTAAAAGTATCTTCTCACTTAATAATAATATCATGTTAATTTTTTAACAAAGTTAAATTGTCATACGTTTGCAGTTTTTGTTAATTATCCGATAAGAAAGTTAAACAACCGCCTTATGAAATTCTCTATGCTAACAATGAGAAAAATGGCAAAACGTTTGTGTTTACATTTCTCTGTGTTTAATTACAAGCTGAAATTAATTTAACTTCCTTCAAACAAAACCTCTCAGAATTGTGTCGACTGGAAGTTACAAAGCATAAATTACCCTTGCATTAAGAACCAGCGAAATGGATAATTAATTGGAAGAAATGATTTTCATTTCAATGTTTACTTTCAATAACTCATTTCTGTATCGAATCGGAGGCTTCGATAACATTCCAGTCGTGCCATTCACGCCTAAGTCTTATGAATCTAGACAAACAGACAAATTAAGCATTTTCGGTTTTGTTTTTACTATTAAGATCCACCAGAGAGCAATCATGTTTTCTTTGGAAACAGACCATTTCATTGATGTTTGTTTTGTCGATATTTCAATACAAAAAACGGCAAAGGTTTTTGCTTCGTCAAAATTACTTCGTAACATGTTGTTTTTTATTCGTGCCTTTATTTGTAGAAAACTATGATAACTATATATGTTTCTCGTTTGAAGTCGATAATTACCTTCCTTTTTTTAGATTATCTCGCTGGTTTCTTCTGTAAAACGCGTTGTGCCAATTTGCTATCTGTCCATTTCACTCCACACCGATAATGGCAAAATAAGGAAAAACGTCCGGTGGAATAAATTAATTAATGCAACTTTAACTTAACACTTTTAAGCCATACAACGATCGGTTTCAACCAAATTACGGGTTCGACACTATGCAGCCAGATGAAGACATCCCGTAAAATATATTTTGTTGTACGATTTTGTCAGAATCACTTACGGGCAAGATAAACTATATTAAATTCATCAGAAAGAACACAAAATATTTCTACAATATTAATACTTTTTTTTCAATTATTTAATCTTTATGAAAGGGATTGGTTGAGATAAAAAATTCAGCGTCATGAGCGGGATTCGAACCCACGAACTTCGGCTAAATACGTCGCTGCTCTACCACTGACCTAACGCGATTTCGATCCGCTCGGACACCTACTTCCCATCACAACCTCACCTTTTGAATTTTCCCTTCTTTTTGCCATTTTTCAACTTGTACGGTGATTTTATCTCAACCAATTAATTGAAAAAAGTTAATTAGTGAATCGGAACACGAACTGTAATGGATTTAATATTGACAAGGTTTTTGCTCAAGTATGAAAGAAAGAAGGACCATACGATCTGAATGGTGTAGAAACAGAAAAAGATAGGAAGAGGATAAAGTCAATGTTTTAATAGCATTTTTCTTTTCTAACACCATTTTCTTAGTTTAAACCACGTTATATTTAGCGCCTTTGCTGGGAAAATTTTTATACTGGTTGGTGACTAACGATAGTCAGTTTACCAGTTTTGCCAGTTTACGAAGATTTCTTAAAAATAGTTTGTTATTGAATAGCTCTCATCAATTCAAATTGTCCAAGAAATGGGTTTAGGATGGAGATTCCGCTGAATTCTCAGATTGGTTATTAGATATCCGAAATAATGTCATTAAAAAAACTTAAAGTACACAGAAAATGTTATACGATAATTTGATGAAGAATTTTATCCATTAGATTTATCTGAGGAAGAAATGAGTAATAGAATTATATTAGCAGCTAGAAATGATGTAGTGAAAAAAAGCTATCATCTTATTGTGAAACGACTGCCAGGCAAAATTGTTAAGTGTATTTTCATAAATCATGCTGAGCCACTAGCTGGTGACAAGGCCGTAAATGAAAACGTAACTTTACAGTATTCCATTCAATATTTACAATCAATTACAGCTTCGGGTTTGCCTCCCAGAACGGCACTTAAAAGCTGGATGTATAATTATGTACTTGAGAAACGTTTGCAAAAGACCATCACCTCAACAGAATGGCCGCCTAATCTCCATAAACTAGTCTGTGATACCAAATCATTTGCAGTACTAAAAGACTTTGCCTCAACTACGCTTAAATCAACAAGTCCCTGTTTATTCTGCTTACTAAGTCTTAAATGTTGTTGTTATTGTTAGAATATTACTACCGTTATTCATTTAATTATTGCATAATGATTGCATAGGTTTTAGGTTTAGTGCTCCGGAATGTTTTCCTTTTCTTAGTTAGAAAATTTTAGATAATATAAATATATAGAAAAGAAAATGATGAAAATGTAAGTGTGCAAGGGGAAACTAGCAATGAAAGACCTTTTGTTTTAGGTTTTAAAATGAAAATGTTGTTCCCGCTAAAACCGACCAGCGGGCTCTCCAGAAAGAAAAAGTGTTGGGAGGTAACTTTATTCCATTTATTGGAAGTCCCTTAGATTTATAAATACGAATAACTTAATGGGGTCTTCCTCAGGTACGGCGGGGTGATGGAAAGAGAAAAAAATTCATAGCTAACTTGCCACATCTGAGAAACATATGCTCTAGTACGACAAGGAAAACGTCAGGGAGAGGGCAGTACACTGGTACTGCCACCCGACACTAATGATACGTCTTGGGCGTAATCAATGATTAACACTTTTTAGGTTTTGCAATGAGACAGCCTTTTCATATTACCTATCTTCGAATGTCAAGGAACGGATCAATAAGTAAATAGCCTAAGGTACGTACCAAGATTTCCTGGAGAATGGGGTATTCCGGCGGTAAGCGGTCTTCCTCAGGTACCGCGGGGTGTTGGAAATGGGAAAAATACTTGAGAAATTACGCATAGGAGACGGTTTGTGTAACGGGATAGTAAGAAAATTGATAGGACGATATTACATTGCAAAATCATATCTGAGAATAAAACCGAAGATATTGTGCACATCCCTCAAATATATTTTGACATACGAGGAGATACCGAAATGCCCTTTGTTTTGAATTTCCCGGTTGCATTCGGTCTAGCATTCGCAATGCCACAAATACATCACAAGGATAAAGTTTTGAGAAACGGACAATCTTAGCCCCTTCTCGCTAAAGTCCTACATTGTGGATTTAATTTTATAAATTTTACAGACATATTTGCGCATTATTACTTTAGGAAATCGAGCGGCATACAATTTTTGATTTACGGTCAGACAAAACTTCAATGAAAGCGTTAAAAACGAGAATGCTTGTATAGAAGAAACAAAATTAATTGTTTGAAATAATAATAAAATAACTTTCAAAATTTAAAATAAAGGTTTAATATTTACCAGATTTCTCCATGAGGTCTGCATTATGGCGAATCTGTAATTTGGTAGATTTACCTATTGTTGTCATTTTGGATTGATTTGCCACCTTGACTGTTGGGTCCACGAAGAGAAATTTTACAATTAAATGTGTAGTATTTAGTGATCGTTAATAATTGATTATTTGGAGATTGTGAGATGCGGTCTTGGGTGATGTAAGTTTAGAAAAACCTTTTCTTTATCGTGCTAACGTTTTGATCTTTATTGAGATCAACTTCAGGTTCTGGGATGAAACCTAAAATTTCTATATTGTGTACATCAATTTTGTGTGTTGTTTAGGGACCATTAGTCAATGATTATTCGGAGATCGTTAGATGCCGTCTGGTGTGACGTAGGTTTTAGCAAAACATTTTCTTTATCATGCCAACGTTTCGATCTTTATTGAGATCAATTTCAGGGCCTGGGATTAAACCTAAAATTTCTATATTGTGTACATCAATTTTGTGTGTTGTTTAGGGACCATTAGTCAATGATTATTCGGAGATCGTGAGATGCGGTCTGGTGTGACGTAGGTTTTAGAAAAACATTTTCTTTATCATGCCAACTTTTCGATCTTTATTGAGATCATCATCAGGGCCTGGGATTTATAAACATTGTCGAAATTTTACAAATACATGCATATTTTCCACATCCTACCTGTGTTTGTAAAATGTAAACAATGTTTATAAATCCCAAGCAATAAAGATGATCTCAATAAAGATCGAAACGGTATAAAAAAGAAAATGTTTTTTTACAAAGCTGTCATTCGGTTGTGAAAAAATTATGAACCAACTTTTAAAATGGTTAAAATGGCAACTCAGTAAACCAGCAAGGATAGACAAACCGAAATGATCAAAAACGACCAACTTATAGAAACATTTGTCCTAAAATAAATTATTAGTTGGCACATGTTTCCTTTTAATTATTACTTAACAGTTCTGATGAAGGAGATATACACATTCCGCAAAAGCTGAAAACGTGTGAAAGCTTTCTGAAGTTTTATGAACTACGTGATCGATCCGTTGAGCTTACAGTAGGATCCCATAATTCAAAGGAAAAGGAAAAGAAACCACAATTCTTGTGAAAAATATTACAATTCATAAGCGTTAAACCTGGCAATAGCCTTGGTAGCTAGCCGGGCGGAAAGAAAAAATAATGAATAAATTGTAGAATAAGCATTTGAATAATGAATTTAGAATGTTGTTATTCTGAACTAAAACTAAGTAAAAAAACGCTCTCATCTTAAAAGCTTGAATCCCGACATTACTTCCTCAAGAAGGTTAAAAAGCACCAGCTGCATCCTTTATAATCTACTGGTCGCCATCTCGTTTTCAACTTAAATGTATTTACCATTTCCTACATGACTTGAGGTAGATAATGGGCTCTGAAAGATTGACAAAAGCGCAGTTTCATTCTCCTGTTCTCTAATCGTACTTGCACAAAAATACAATTAATATAGTATTAAAAATACAATTAATATCGTTATTAATGAATTTATCAGATGCAAAACTATTAAAGACTTTCTCAATATCTCTACCAGAAAAATAATCTACTCTCTCAATAGGCAATTAATATCGGACATTACCTATTTAAAAACCACCTCAAAAAAGGAAAAATACGCAGAAACATGCCGATTGTCTCATCGGAATTGGAGCATGAACATTGTGACTGTAAAATATTGGCACGAAAAAAAGCCTGTCCCATCGAAAAGTTGATCTCACGACTAAAGACATAAGAAACAGGGAACCCCGAAAAGTACTAAACGACGTTAAGGACCGTGCACTTTTTGAGGTTTGGAAATAAAGAATGTATTGTATATTTCTAAGCGTTTTTGTGTCAAAAGAAGGCACGCCAGGCATTGAAGTGGATTTAAATTTGAATTTTAGTTTTCTTCTCTACCTATAACCTGACCGATCCGGATAAAACTCTTAATGAATTTTAATTCTCAAAAACTCACGATAAATCTCAACCAAGGTAAATTCACAATAGTCAATTGCGGCGAACGGTTTAGGCGTTGACAGGGCGCTCATAACTGTAAGGTAAAGGTCCCGGGTTCGAATCCAGCGGCCCTGCATTCAAACCCGACAAACCTACAAATTACAATTAATTAAGGTATTTAGTTGAGATGAAAAAAAGTTAATGGCACGAGAGGGATTCGAACCCACGACCTTCGGCTAGATACGCCGCTGCTCTACCCCCTGAGCTATCGTGACCTCGATCCACTCGGACATCAACTCCCCATCACAACCCCACCTTATGAGTTTTCCCTCCTTTTGCCATTTTTCAAAAAAAAAAGAAAACGAAATTAGTGAAATTAATGAATTAAAATGAAGTACACTTCACTAAAGCTCTCCGTCGCCATTTCAATTGTCGTCGAGAATCCAAACCGATTACACGACATTTGACAGACATGTAAAGTAGTGAATTTAATGAATACTTACAAATGTTTTTTTTGTTTTTTTTTTCAAAAACACCGGCACCCCGAGGGTTTTGACCTTTCCTGTTCCAAACCTTCGTAAAAATGAAGAATAAAAGAGAGATTTTGTTCACCTGTGACTCTGAAGAAAGAAAAAATCCATAATTGAATTATCATTTTTGGCTAGTATATATATGAAGTTTGTACTCACTGATCGATATTTTTATTTCATTCTATCAATGAAGTAGCACTAAATGTACACTCTATGTACTGATAATCTTTGTTGGCAGAATTATAAAATTTCTCCACTTGCCTAACGTAATAAGAAAAATGGCAAAAAGGAGGGAAAATTCAACTGGTGGGGTTGGGGTAGGAAGTTAGTGCCCGAGTGGATCGAAGTCACGATAGCTCAAGTGGTAGAGTAACGGCGTATCAAGCCGAAGGTCGTGGGTTCGAATACTGCTCGTGACACTGACTTTTTATCTGAACTAAAAACCTTAATTAATTGAATGATATTAGTTGGTCAAGCGGACCACGAAAAATAGTGAATTTAACGTAATAAGATTATAACAAAATCCATTATATTTCGTGGTCCGATTGACCAAATAACTTCTTTCAATTAAGTAATTCTTACATAAGGTAATGGTTGAAATGAAAAGCTCATTGTCACGAGCGGGATTCGAATACACGACCTTCGGCTAAATACGCTGCTACTCTACCACTTGAGCTATCGTGAATTATGAGCTATGTGAAAGTCGCCAAGAATCGAATCGTGATTTGAAAAATGACAAAAAGGAGGGAAAATTCGAAAGGTAGGTTGAGATAGGGAGTTGGTGTCCGAGTGGATCGAAGTCACGATAGCTCAAGTGGTAGAGCAGCGGCGTATTGGCGTATTTAGCCGAAGGTCGCGGGTTCGAATCCCGCTCGTGACACTGAATTTTTCATTTCGAACAATAGCTTACATAAAGATTATAACAAAAGTTTTTCCCACTGCGGATATGAAGGAACGGTAGAAGCATAGTGAAGTAAATAAAAGTCCAATTTGCTAATTTTAAATGTAAACATGGCAATTGTTACAAGATACTTTATCAAGTCAGGTGAGTCTATGTTATCCATATTCAAAATACCAACGCGGCATCAGTAAGTAATTCAAAAGCATTCTGCCCGTGGAATAGCTTTAATTAAGTCTGGTCATGCCTGAACCAGGGAGGCAATTTAATACCAACACAATATGGCAGTAATATTAAACCAGTGTGAAAGCCAACGGTATATGTATCCGTACATATTACTATTACAAAATTAAGTCAAAATGATCAATCTTTATTATTTTAAAGAATAAATTCGTATTTTTAACGTTTTTCGTTTTTCTCACCTACCCTTCCCTCTGAACTGCCAGTTCCCCTTTTGTCATAATAATTTGTGTTTCTTGGGCAAATTAGGGCAATTAACATAATGCAGTTACAGCCTCGGGCCATGTCTGTTAGAGAGCAAGATCAATAGCACTAAGGTGAAGAACTCTTCAGCGGCTAGGGCTCTTGACAGCAAGTGCCCCCATTACTTCGACTTCTCGCGCTTAGGAAATAACAACTTACTTGACCGACTCATCACCGTAAGACGACTGAGATTGATTTTAAATAGTAGATGAAACGATAATTCGAAGGCGACAGACAGCAGTAGTTTTCAACTACTACATTGCGTGGAATTCCTCCCAAAGATACGTTGGTGATATTCTACAATTTTTTACTTCCTTCTTTTCTTGAGATATGAAAATATACAAACCTCATTGAATAAAGGGATAAACTATTTGTGCTTACTAATTATGCACTTTTAGTGTGTTTTTAGTTTTTTACGCTGTTTGTGCTGTAAATTTTATATTGCAATTACTTATAGCCAAACATAAAATTATGTGTACAACATGAGATACATTTCTACTTTCTTGTAGTACGGAGTTTTGAAAACATCAAGTTTAATTTTGTGGTTCAATATCAATAGTTTAAGGGAATTAGTAGGCAATACGAAAAATAAAATATACTTACAACTATTCAAGCTGTTCAATTCAATACACACACACACACACACACACACATATATATATATATATATATATATATATATTCCTTTTGTAATCTTAATAATAATACTAACATTGATTCATTTAGTTTAAGAATTTGATTCTTGTACAAAATGGAGATGGGTGCATGGTTTGAATTTTCTTTCATAAATGAGTTACAATTTACAATTTAGTAATTGGCATCGTATTTTTGTTGAGATTGATGTATTATTTAATTACTGAAAGATAAAGTTGTATTGTTTTTTTTATCACAAATAAATTTTTTTTTAATTTTCCAACTTGCCACGATGTCTTTTGAGGATTAACATATTTTATGAGAGCAACTTAACTAAAATTTATTCCTCCACAAAGTAGGATTAATTGAAACTTTTAATTTATATTTATACTTCGAAAGTTTTAACGGCATTTATAAATTTCAATGATATCGTCAACCTTTATTTTTATATATATTTTATTTATACGTTTTTGTAAAATGTAGATATTGATTTTAATTGTCGTACGTGTTTCATATTTTTTAATCTAATTTCAAATGTCTATATTTTTTGAAGAAAAATTATACATCAGGCCCAGTACAACTTCCCAATATCAAATACGACCCTGTTCATCTTGACATATCATCTAACAGAATGTTTTACGCTGAAAACAATGGTCAATCGATCATTTGATATGTTATTTATTAATCATGGGGGATTAAATCTAAAATTTCTATATTCGGGGTATTCACGATGTTTGTAAGATGGTAACTCGTATTAACTCGAATAGAAAAAGTTCAGTAAGATCGTGAACGCTCCCTTCTTTTCTTGGCATGTTGAACGTTAATTTTTCCGCAATGCTGCGTATGGCGATTGGTAGAGCCAATCCTAGTCTTTGAAGGCTTGTTGTTGTATGGTTTGGTTTTATTTTGTGTTAAATTGTATAATGCCAAAAGTTAATAAAAAACTCTTTCATTCGAAATGCTTTCTATGCACTCGAAAAGTACTAAATAACGACACGCTTTTAAATTCGTGCCGGTATCTTGTACAACCTATTTTGTACCCCAACGTCAAACAGCCTACAACTTTATAAGGTAGGAGATGTATCAATTATGAATGAGAGTATAAGGACAGTTCAGAAATTAACAAAATAAAAGTATTGGTCTGACTTAATTAATGCATCTTTAAGAATAAAAATACGTGTAAACAGAAAACAGCTGTTAAATTCATGGCTGCCATATTTGTTACCTAAGCCCTTTATAGGATATGGGATGTATCTATTATGAATGACAGTATAAGGACAGGGCAGAAATTTAAAAAAAAAATGTGTTAATCTGATTAAATAAGTGCGTATTTAAGAAAAATTACGTATAAACAAAACAAAACAGCTGTTAAATTCATGGCTGCCATATTTGTTACCTAAGCCCTTTATAGGATATGGGATGTATCAATTATGAATGAGAGTATAAGGACAGGTCAGAAATTAACAAAAGAAAAGTATTGGTCTGACTTAATTAATGCATCTTTAAGAATAAAAATACGTGTAAACAAAAAACAGCTGTTAAATTCATGGCTGCCATATTTGTTACCTAAGCCCTTTATAGAATATGGGATGTATCTATTATGAATGACAATATAAGGACAGGTCAGAAATTTAAAAAAAAAAGTGTTAATCTGATTAAATAAGTACGTATTTAAGAAAAATTACGTGTAAACAAAAAAAACAGCTGTTAAATTCCTGGCTGCCATGTTGGTTACCGACGCCCTAACGACTAGCAATGTGACTACATTTTCGAACTAACATCTAACGTGTGAGGTGGTTAGTGACCGTTAATCGATAATTATTCAGAAATCGTGAGGTCTGTTAGATCGAGAAAAATGATAACGTTGACTTGTAAGAATCGCCTAGTTAACATTGCTCGATCTAACAGGCCAGGGCCAATGTTAGATGTTAGTTGTTGATAAATCGTGAGATGCGGTCTGGTGTGATATAGGTTTCAGAAAAACATTTTCTTTATCGTGCCCACGTTTCGATCTTTATTGAGATCATCTTCAGGGCTCAAAGTGTTTGTCTTCTGTGTAATATTGCCATTCTTGCGTGCCGTGTTGAGAGTGCCCTACACTTTCAGCCCTGAAGATGATCCCAATAAAGGTCGAAACGTTGTCACGATAAAGAAAATGTTTTTCTGAAACCAACATCACACCAGACCGCATCTCACGATTTATCAACAACTAACATCTAACATTGGCCCTGGCCTGTTAGATCGAGCAATGTTAACTAGACGATTCTTACAAGTCAACGTTATCATTTTTCTCGATCTAACAGGACCGAACAGAGTGAAAGTGTTAACACAAATATCGTGATTACCCATATTGTGTACAACATTGTAAAAACTCATTTTCATATCTTGCATGTATTTGTATATTTTAGAAATGGTTATAAATCACAGACTCTGAAATGATTTCAATAAAGGTCGAAACGTGCCACGATGAAGAAAATGTTTTTCTAAACCGCCGTCACACCATACCGCATCTCGCAATCTCTAAATAATCATTACTTAATGGTCGCTAAATATTACACTTTGTTGATTATAATAGCAAAGTTAACAACGAAATATGAATTTCTTCTTAACAATTCAACCATTTTCAGGGGCTTAATGTGTGTAATTAATAATGAGGCGAAATGGCGGCTCTTTTAACCATTATCACTGAACGAATAGAATATTCGCTTAAACTTAATTACGCATGTAATAATCATTTATCATAGCGCTTTTTTAATTAAGTTTAAATAAATGTAACCCATCCGATCTAGTTTATAATGTAATAAAATTAAGTGAGTTTATTTGATAAAAATAGAACAAATAAAAGCAGGAGCTATTAAGAGAGAGAGTTCGAAAGATATATGTTCGAGGGAACTCCAGAGAAGGGTTAATTGTTATTGTAATCATTTCCTTCTATAAATTTCAACTCGAGACGTGCTAATAACGGGAACAAGAGCCTGACGATGAAAAATCTAGATAACAAAAAGGGATAATAGGAGAAAGGGGTACTACAGGAGGGAAAAGTGAGAGTGAGAGGGAGAGATAGGGTTTATCACCTCTCTCCAAATATGTCCCGAGGGAACAGTTGTGGGCGCTCTGGTGTAAAGAGAAATTAATCTGAGGCCCTTTCTTACAGATGTTTCTCCCTCAGGCGCCATATGCAGCCTTTATTCAAAATCAACAATTTTCTCTTCTTTTATCGTAATTCCGTATCACGCCTTACGGAAAATTCACCCCTCCGTTCATTTTTATTAAAGTCGGACAAGATTACGGTCTTCCTAAAGGGATAAAAATTGCATCGTGGGATTACACGCAGGCACAGAAGGAAAGGAACATCCATCAGCTAGTCGAACAATTTGACGCATTATGCAAAAGATACGGTTGGCATGCTGTTGAATCCTCGGTCCAAAGATCAAACAAAAAAGATAAACACAAAGCAGAAACACTCCTTCATCACATTTGTCATTAAAGCGGCACAACTGTCAAACAGAAAATGGTGTCTGACAATCAAGGATGAACGTTTTCAGGTATCGGAGAAATAAAAAAAGGTTAATTTAATAAAAGTGATCAACATGGAAAACACATCCGCCATCAAGGGGGAGAACAAAGTTGCAGGATATTGGGCACAATGACTTTCAGGACTTATCCAAGCATAAAAAATTAAAATAGGTTTGAGGTCAACATCAATTAAATTCAATATCCGACCTGTTTCTCGGGCAGAAGAGCCATTCGCTTCAGGTGGAACCATCCGCGATGAAAAAATGTCTAGAAAAGATATGAGATTGAATCACAAAACTGTTTCTGAAAGGCAAATAGGAAAAAACAAAAATCTGATATTAAAAAACATAAAAAATGATATTTCAACATAAACTTCTCACTTATACACCAAAGCGTTTCCTGTTCCATTACAAAGCAAAGCTCTACAGGCAGTAATTTCTTTAAGAGAAAAAGAAACGCTTAGGTTGACGTGCTGTTTGTAATAATGAATTTTATTAATGAATTCCACTAATTTAACATAAACACTCTCTTGCTTGAAGAACACATTAAATGTCTCAAATAAAAAAGTTCAATTTACAACAAATATATGTAAAGAATCATCTTTTGTAGTAATTAATTTTTTTAATAAAATTGGCAAACTAATTACAGACAAATTTTTTAATAAATAAACGTAACTAATCCAATAAGAGTTATTATTTACCATAATAAAAACCTGCAAAATAATCATAGTTTAATATTATTCAAGCCATTTAAAAAAATTATTTCATTTACAGACATTGAAGGATAATTTACAAATCTCGCATGATTGTAATATTTACAATAAACAGCTGTATATTACCATTGTTTATATGAATAATAATCAAAATATTTTTTACAAAATTCGGTAATTCATTTACAGTCAAGTCATGTAATAATAAATTGAATAACTAAAAATACAGTTATTATTCTCAGTAATTATTGGAATAGAAAAAATTTCAAATTTTGTAAATATGTATTTTATTTTGAATTTGTCTTAGTTATTTCTGGCACCGTTTTAAGTTTTATGTGTTGTATGGGGTTTCCCAAAATGAAAGCAAGCTAACCGAAAGCACTTTGCCCAAAAATAAAAAACATAGCTTTCTCTAATGGGTGTAATGCTAGATAAAAATCACTTTTGAAGGAGATTTAAAGGCAATTCAATCTAAAATCCGAAAGTATAACTGATGTTAGATCCTCGTCCAATTGAATCTTCTGTTTGATAACTTTGAATGAATGGCAATGAAACCAACAGAGAAACTGGAAAATTAAAGGATGGACTTTTGATACTACTTACATTGTGTCGGAAATCTTACGTTTTTACGTTTTTTTATAAAAATATTGCAATTTAGAAAATTATGTATGAAACCAAAATTAAACATTATTTTAATGGGATAACGGTATTGAGCCAACGAATTATTTTATTTTTTTAATAAAACACTTCTGTTCCATCAGTTGATGCGTATATCTTACGTTTAACTTTACAGTATTTCTTGGGAATATAGCATAAACACGTAAAAAATCATAATTTTAAGTTGAAAAGAGGTGGCTACAGGGCTACTTCGAACCAAAGGTCGATGGCAAAAAAATTGTATGTAATACGGGCTGTAAAAATGTGTTAATACAGACAATGTACATTAATAGAGATGTAAAGAGAGTCTTTTCTCGTTTTTGAAACACATACTTAATGACAAAAGCATAGCATAAAAAAATTAATTAAATCCATATTTAAATCAAATCTTTTTATCAATAAATTAAGTGGTAATAATATTTTTACTAGTTAACGTTTATTGTATTATGTTTATTGTATGTTGATATATATATTTTATGCTCACGTTTTGCACATTTTAAACCTTACTTAATTGTCGTTATCTAGTAGTATATTTTGAATTTGAATCCAAAATTTAAATGTACATTTTTAGAACATTTGTTTGTATGTTTTAAAAAGAGTATGATCGATTGATTACGAAATAAATAATCATTTCATACGCAATGTTTACGACAAGAATGACCATTTTTACTATGCAAAATGGGAATTTGTTACACTTATTGAAGTATTTTACTGGACTTTATTAAAAATTCCGTCTTTATTTATAACAGTTGTGTGCAAATGATTTTCCTTTAGCCGTAGGATTTTGTAGCTAACTTTGCCCGAGTGCCATAACTAATTAAAACGTAGATTTGTAAAGCCTTCATATTGATGTTTGATTACACATTCATTGCATATTTGAATTGATATTTTAAATATTTTTTCTGAAGGAAACTAGTTTCTATTGTACAAACCACGGCTCAAAAAACAAACCAAAAATCTACTGCTGAAAGACGTTGCCTTTGTATTGAAATGTCTCGATTTTCTGGGTTTATCTTTACTAGCTGAAATCAGATATAACTATTTTTCTCTAACTCTTTGAAGTGGTGAAAGAATTGCATACTTCACAGTTCAGTCTCATCCTCGATCACTTTTTCATTATGCAAAGATTAGCAGGTTTATCCTCCTGGATTAATTAGGTTTGCAGGTCGATCCTCGTAGCCGCAATAATTAGTATGCAAGCCCAATAACTTTTATTTAAACTCAGACAGAAAAATAAACTTTCTTTATTGTCTTTTGGCAACTATATTCATAAAGGTTTAATTTTTGAATTACTTAAAATGATTTAAAACATATGTTTTCTTCATAGTTAGATACACAATGAGTTTTTTACTGTTATTAAGATATATCCTTTTCAAATATTTAGGTATTTTTATGGCCCGATACATTTCAGTATTGAAATGGATGGGAAGTTGATATGAAAAAATCTCCATAACCAAATCTCTCTAGCCATACTTAGTGAGAGGAAAGTGATATTTATTAGGCCCTTACCTTACTTCACATCTACCCAAAGGGGCGGACGATATTTTACACAGCTCAGGCCATATAAAACTGGAAAGAGGGGAGCCTCGAGAGGGTGAAAATATTCAAACGTGTTTCTTGATTGCACGGAACTGTGTCGGGCGCGATGGTGAAGAAAGGTAGGGAATAGGGGAGCATTTGTTATTGCGGCTTTTACCTGCGGTACCAACGCTGTTGTTTGCTTTAGGCAAATCAATGGAAGACAACGTCTGGAGGGATTTGATTTGGTGAAGGGAGCATTATGTTGGGGATTGCGGGATGGAGGGTTATTGGCTCCCGGGCAATGGACTGTCCCATCTTAGCCAGCAACCCTTTACTTGCCTGTTTGTTATGCAAAATGAACCCTTCTCATCAATAGTGCGCATTCCTCGGTCAATCCTTTACTCAATATCTATTTGCTTAATTTTCACTTAAACCTAAGGACATAAATCGCTCCCCAGAGAATGATAGATATTTAAATAATTCTGAGGAAATAATCACCGTCTAGTTACAATTGTTTTTTAAATAGAGCTTTATTGAGTTATTAATATGATAAAATAAAGTAAAACTTTTCAAATAAATTTAACATAAAGACAATTAATCAAGTAAATTGATCAGTCGTACCAGCATTCTTTCTTAAGAATGTTTACTCCCGTACAGTGATGAAATCCGGATATTTCTTATTTTTATAACAAATTCTGGATAGATTGAGTACGAAATATTCTGCTATGTAATATGTGTCTCAAGAGCTTCCGGCCAAACATGCTTATTTACCGTATATTTTAGTAATGTGAAATGTTAAAAAAAATGGAAATGTTCTATGAGAAATTTATCTATTTTCACTATACCGAGTGCTACGTTTTCTGGGCAATGTGTCGTCCCTCTATGATGTGGTATGGCTTCTATTTTTAAAGAAAAGAGGCCTTCTTTCTAAGCAAATTTTTAAACTTTTTCATACGAAACGTTTTTCGGCATCATCTTAGAAACATCATCATTACATCATGCTAAACGTAAAATATCAATCGAATTTTATTAAAACTCCACTTTTTCAGCAAGACACTTTCCTTGCCTGGCTGGCTTTAGTCTTTCTATATTTAAGGTGATTGGAAAAATAAATGCAACTTTGTTTTGGTTTAAAACGCTCAATCCACCAGCTTATGATTTGACATTGATTTATGTTCAACATTAACAACATGGTCCTATAAAATTTCTGATTTTTAACCTCCAGTGTTTTCAGGCATTTTAAAAGTAGTACAGTCCTGGAAATTAGATGTAATTTCTTTCTCTAGGAGCAACTCAATCATAGGAAACAGCAATTTCAACATTATTCTGTAATAATCTAAATCTGCCCCCAGAAATTTTGTTGGTCCTTTAAACTGAGGTGTGGACTGATTTAATTTATTGTGAAGAAAGACCTCTTTTATTTTATTTTAATGTTTTGCGTATTACATTCTTTCCTATTTGAGAAACTATGAAATTTTTGAATCCGTATTTAATTGCAAAACGCAATTCACCTATTTGTTCAGACCTGGTTCTGTTCTAAAAATACTTTTTTCAACATTTACATCTATAAGTTCATTTTCAGTATTGAATACTTAATTATTAAGTTAATAATTAAATTTATTATTAATATGATTAAATTATTTTTGTTTTAAAACTTAAATTAATTAAATACATTTTCAGTACCCCCAGAACCAAAACACACTTACTTACATTTTAGACAATAAATTAAAAAATTCGTAAAAATTAATCATTTAAATCATGTGTTACTTTGATTACTTAAGGTCACAAAAAAAACAACGAATGAATTTCATAGGGGTTTTGATGCTCTTTCTGTTGGTATAATCAAATTTACAGTAGCGATTTAGGGAAGGCCAAAAATAAACGAAAAATGATATATCTCGAATACAATTGGGAATCAAATTTTGGATAATAGTGATTTTTTAGACCAATTTAAAATGTAGAATAAACTCCAGAATTATTGACGTCAGTTCACAGGACACCTTGCATAAAACGATAGGCGATAGGCTATATATATATATACCAACGGCTGTGTTCTCTCACAGGAGTGGAGGAAGAGAGGAAATGCGAGCCATATATATATATATATATATATATATATATATAAACGCTCGCATTTGCTCGAGAACACAACCATTGGTTTTTGTTGGTCTTTGAATGATTGGTCTATTTTAATTTTGCAGATAAGTGTAGATTTGCTCTACGATCTCCACATGGGCGTGAAAGAGTATGGAGGAGGCGAAATGAAAGGTAATTTTTCCCAGAGCCGACCTTTTCAACATAGCACAGTGATGGTGTGGGCGGGAATTTCAATGGAGCATCGCACTGATTTCGTGGAAAGTCTTTGATAGCCGCTCGCTATTTGCATGAAACTCCCGGATAATGCCCGTCCATATCTCGCTCGCATAGTACCAATGTACTTTCAACAGCATGACATCAGGGTCTTAGACTGGCCAGCCCATTCTCCAAATTTTAATCTCATCGAACATTTATGGGATAACCTCAAAAGACGGATAAGAGCAAGTCCATCACTTACTGATACACTCCACGATCTAGAAAGGGCTCTTCGTGAAAAATGGACTAACCTTCAGCAAAACGACTTCCAGACTAGTAGAAAAGATGCTGAGGCGTCTTTGAGATGTAATTAAGGCAAGAGGAGGAAATACGGAAAATCGAAATGTTAATTAAAAATCTAAAACAAAATTAATACAAATTTTATCTGTCCATCTTTTAAAAAAACTTATTTTTCATTTTCCTTAGCAATTTACATTTTTCTTTTTTATGTTTTTAGGCAAAGACTCAATTATTAAACGTTAAAAAACCTGAAACTTTGATTAATATATAAAAATATGTACAAGTATATACAAAATATTAATTAATTTTTTTTTATATTGTATCACGACAATCATATTTTTATTAATATTAATCATATTCTGTTATGGCATGAGAAACATTTGTAGATCGAAAATTTGGCAATACGTCTATTGTTTTCCCCCAAGATCACATTCTTTGTTCATTATGAAACAAGTATCACTGTTGAGTAATAATTTAAATTTTTGTCGTGAAAGCTGCTGTAAGTATTTACCATTCGTAGCAAAACCCCTTATAAAATATGCGTCAATAATACACCGATCCGAGAAACAGACTCCGTACGCTACCTTTCGGTTTCATCTAGACTCAACACTAACCTGTAACAAACTCACTAAAGCGAAAGGAATTAAACTATCGTTTCGGACTGCTCTACATTACAAACATCCTAAAAATAATCTGGACGTACGGCCTAGAACTGTGCCACAAACCAACATCCCAAGAACTCAGAACCACAGCCCATGCTAATTACTCCGTCTAAAACACCATCCTTCACAGTGACCTCACAATCCCTCTCGTGCAAAAATTAATCCCAGAAACCTATCCCACTTTCCACCATAAACGATAGCGGAGTGGTCAGCATGATATACCCTCTGTTCTAGAATACGAGGTGGTGGGTTTGATTCCCTCCGTCGCTCGGCCCTTTTATCACCCTCAGCCCTTCCATCAAAAAAAGAATACGCATCATGTATGAGATATAACTAACGTACCTTGGCAGATATGCAATGTTGATAAGGCCATTAAAAAAAGTCCACATTGTCAAAGACTTCAAAGACTCTTTAAAGTTTGGTCTTTTGAACAAATTACTCACATTAGTTACTTTAAATTATGAACATCGTACTGGAATGCCAGGAAATTGTACAATAAGAAACATTTTAAAGTTATTTTACCTTTCACCTAACCCGACGTAATGAGATGAGCGCAGTTTTTTTATATTCCGAGCAAAGGGTTGAATCTTCAAAGTAGGCGAAACGATTTAACTCAGCCTACTCTCCCCCCATGGCCAGGTTCTTTTCGTAAGTGTACCCCTAGGGGATAAGAAAGTTTAGCCGTGACTACACTTATGCCACTGCCTCGGGTTTAGACCTACGTAATTTATGGGATTTTTTTCCGTATTTATATTGAATCTTGAACACAGATGAAACTCAGCCATCATACTTGATATGTATATGGATTAAATAACGATAATGTAACATGCAAAAGTTAATAAATTTGTTATTGCTAATAAATAGTGTATAAATTAGTCTATCCATATAACTTTAAATAAAGATTGACAGGTTAACTTAGTACACATAACTAAATTATATTTTGTACAATTAGGTCGAAGACGAAGTGAAGGGGTTCTATAGTGCAGCCCCTTCCTCAAGGTAATGTCACGACATGGAAATTCACTTCGATCGTCCTCAGGCTCATCAGTTGCGAAGGCTTACTCACCTGAAACAAGCGGAAACATTCATTAATCCTAGGAAAAAATTAAAATGGACAGGTGATTTTTATGTAATTGTAAGTTTCGGCTTTTGCCTTCAACAATATGAGAAACAGATCTAACTATTATAACCAGCGAAATAATTAATAGCAAACAAACAGATCAAAACAATTTTTGCACATTCCGATGCAAATTCAGTTCATTGTAAATAAATGTATTGACAATATTGCTTGTTTGCTGGTTTTTGATGAAATTTAGAATATCTCTAGATTCAATATTTCTTAGAGTTTGTCCATACAAATCTGTAAATATAAAAATGCAAACATTTACACACAACACTTTCAAAATTAACACATTTACGTTGGCACTCTCAACACGACAGACAAGAATGACACATCTACACGGAAAAACAAAACTCTAAGCCCTGAAGATGATCTCAATCAAGATTGAAACTAAATTCACTAATTTCGTGGTCTGCTTGATCAATTAATTTATTACAATTAATTAAGGTTTTTTGGTTGAGATAAAAAAGTCAATGGAACGAGCGGGATTCGAACCCACGATTTTCGGCTAAATACGCCGCTGCTCTGCCACTTGAGCTATCGTGACCTCGATTCACTCGGACACTAACTTCCCATCTCAACCCCATCTTTTGAATTTTCCCTCCTTTTTGCCATTTTTCAAATGTCGTGTAATCGGATTGGATTCTCGACGACAAATGAAATGGCCACGGAGAGCTTTAGTGAAGTATACTTCATTTTAAATCATTAAATTTACTAATTTCGTGGTCCGCTTGACCAATTAATATATTCCAATTAATTAAGGTTTTTTTTGGTTGAGATAAAAAAGTCAATGGCACGAGCGGGAAAAATGGCAAAAAGGAGGGAAAATTCAAAAGGTGGGGTTGAGATGGGAAGTTAGTGTCCGAGTGGATCGAGGTCACGATAGCTCAAGTGGTAGAGCAGCGGCGTATAGCGCCGAAGATCGTGGGTTCGAATCCCGCTCGTTCCATTGACTTTTTTATCTCAACCAAAACACCTTAATTAATTGTAAAGATTGAAACGTTGGTACAATAAAGAAAATGTTTTCTAAAACCTACGTCACACCAGACCGCATCTCGCGATCTCCGCGTAAGTAAAAATTTACATTCTTGCATGTTTTTTATATATGTATATTCAATATGGATTATAATTACATGTTATATACATATATAACAAATATATATGTATATTTATATATACATGTTACATAACAAATAAAAGATAAAGTAATTAATATTGTTACAACTTTGGCTTTATGAACTACATAAAATAATGAAACCTAAGATTATTTAATTAAAGTTACTTAAATAAAACTAATGTAAAATTTTAAAATCTTTTTTTCTATTTTTTTATTTTCAAATAGATTGTTTATAAGAATGTAGTGATTTATATTATTATGTTAATATAACAATTTCTTTCCAAAAGCTTGGAAATTTCTCTGACGTAAGAGAAGAAGACATCATTATCTAAAATTCTTTCAATAGTTAAATTAGCATATGAAGATTTTGTAAAGTTGTAAGTTGGAAGGGTAGCAAACAAAATAGCAGACCATCAGTAAAAACATTATGGAAAGAATGGGCAATTTGCAGCGAATTTTAAGATTAATGTGTTACATGGCGAAAAATTGAAACCCTCTTTATGAATTTTTTGGGTTTTCTATTTCAGAATGTATGATTTTTGATTTTATGCAATACATACAAGATTAAAAAGCTTTTTAAACTACGTAAATTTTTAGAATTAAAAAAATTAATAGAAAATTGATTTACCATAATTATAAATATTTATAAAAATCTCAAGAAGTAATATTCAAATTGACATTTTTGAACAACATGTTTAATGGTATTTTATTTTATTGTTTTGTAATTTAAAAATAAAAGTCTACGTCCCAGAATTTGAAAGCATTGTGTTTGCCCGAGAGAGAGGAGAGGACAGCAAGGCAAAGAGGGGTGGTTTTGTTTAATAAAGAGGATTTGTGACTCCTGGAGTAAAAAAAATTCCCCAGCGTCTGTGGCGAAGCATGAGGGAACTGTCCAGTAGGCCAGAGATGACGGATGGAAAGAGGATATCGGCGTTTCGTCGCATTTTCCTCTTTATGTGTGTCCAAATCCTGAACGAGCGAATAGGGCGGATACCTACGTCGGCCCTATATTGAGGGCGACGACTTTTCAATGCCAGATAAGAAGACTTTCCGGAAAAACCGTCGGATGGCTTCCCAGAACGCCTACAATGGCTACCCTAGATGTGTTCTGTTTTTTATTTTTATTTTTTAGCTTGTCTTTAATAAAGTTCAACTATTCTTGAATAGATTACCACTTTGGCCTCATGATGAAAAGTTAGTAATTAATTGAGAGAAAATTGTGATCGTGATTTTCAAGTAAGTGGAGATTCATCTTGTCAATCCTGTGATGGTTTTATGTTATTAATGCCCTTGCCTTACAATAAACTCAGCGGACTTATGCCTACACTTCCATGAAGTTGGTAAACGAAACTACATATTTAGGCCTAACTTTAGTCCCAAATATGTCAAGTGAACCACACACAAAGAATCTCCTTATCAAACTAAGATATTGCTCAGCTAAATTATTTATGTTGAAACTATGCTTTCTTAACAGAACACTCATAATTTCAAATAAAGACTTCTTTGGATCTCAAATTAGATAAGCAGTTGAATGTTATGAAATTATTTTAAAAAATTAATTGTCAGTAGAAACAAAATTTACAAATAATTAATCTTTTTTGTATGAGGTATTGGTCGAGATAAAAAAGTTAGTGTCACTAGTGGGATTCGAACCCACGACCTTCGGCTCAATACGCCGCTGTTCTAACCACTTGGGCTATCGTGATCTGAAGTTGAATATAGCTAATGTCACGATAGCTCAAGTGGTTAGAGCAGCGGCGTATTGAGCCAAAGGTCGTGGGGTCGAATCCCGCTCGTGACACTAGCTTTTTCATTTCAACCAAAACCTTGCATAAAAAAGATTAATTAATTGAAAGAAGTTATTTGGTCAATCAGACCAAGAAATATAATGGATTTACAAATAATTTTAAATTTTTAAATAAAAACCATAGAGATAATTTCCTAAACACACTTACATTCAAGGCAAATGAATATCTGATCTTTAAAATAATAAATTACTTAAATGACAACTCAAAGCAACAGCCGTTAGTTGTAAAAGTCCCAACAGTTATCAATTCATCCCAATCCTATCTTTCCTCTTTATTAAAACAGTAACAAAACGAAAAGAAGCTTATAATAAAATATATTATCGAAAATAATTTACAACAACTCTGCCCTTGCGTTAATTAGTTTTAAAATGTATTAATTAATAAAATATAAAGATTCTAAATAAAAATTTAATAATTAATAAGAATTTCAATTTTAGTGCAAAATGTGTAGATTAAATATGTAATAAAACCAAAGATTATAACATGTCAGATGGATGGTGAAAACTCGTTTCGCCTTTTAGAATTTATATTTTTTTTAAAGTTGCGCAAAGGGGAAATTCATATTTCTGTTGTTTTATTTCTTTCGTTGGTTAACCACAGTCATTAGCTATATTTCAATTATTTACCTAGTAAGAGAAGGCGTTAATTTTGTTCGTTAGTATTTTAATAAAGGTGCTATTTTGTTTGTTATAAGTTTTATTTTTATATTTTATTTTATTTTTATTTTATTTCATTTTATATTTTTTATATTTTATACAACTCAAAGAAACACTGCGGTCTCAGGGGATCAGAGTAAATTGGGATCACTAGGTATTGGTATTTCATTCTTTTGGAGAATTTTTATTTTTTGTATGTTGAATATAATTGGTTCCTCTTTATTATTCACCCAACATCTTATTTATTTCTTCAATTATATTTTTGTTTATAATTATTTTATTCCCAGTCCAGTCTCCGCCGAGCGTCAAGAATAGATTTTCGGTAGTTTTAGTCTGTTACAAACATACAAATTGAATTCTCTATATTGGCAAGAGAATGTGAATAACAAAATGTGTTAATGTTAAAAAATTATGACTAACCTAGTTGGTCTAATTTAATGGAAACGCTAGAAAAACACTGCAACATCAATTCGCGTATGGATAAATAATTACACACCTCGCGTGATTTAAGATTTTAATTCGGGTGGGATGACAGAGAAAAAGGTCAAAACAGGTCTATTTAAGAAAAGCTGTCATAACAAGTAATTCCGAGGAAGAAGATTGCATGTTGTACTTGATGAAACGAGAGGAAAATACAGGGTTGGTGATAACGTCTCAGAGAAACACGAATGTGTTTTTATTGTCCCGAAAATAACCAAAATTATATCACATTAGACTTGATATGTGTTAATTTATTATCTGTTTATCAATTTTTTATTATCGATTATTGCTTGAATATTTTAAGTTGGCAATATCATTTATATGTCTTGATACTAACACTAAAACACACACCTAAAAAGATTTATATTTATGAAGTATGTGACGCCTAGAGTATTTTTCTAAATTAAAATGTAGTTCTAATATTTATCAACGCGCTGCTCTTTCTGTTATTTCTATTATTGAATATCTTTCAGTTTTAACATCATGGAAAAAGAATCTTCGCTTAAGTCACAACAGAACGACAATTCTTTAATCAAAACTGTGATATCGAAATGTACCTGAAAAAGTACAAAAACAGGCATGTACTTATATGTATATTTTAACCGAAATGCTGAGCTTCACCTAATTTAAATCAACTTATTATAAATGCAGTTTTTTATCAAGACTTATTTTAACGCATCGTGTTAAAGCCTGAGGACGATAAAATTGGCAAAAATTTAAATTATTTTCGTTCTATTATGACCTCCCAGAAGATCCTTTTTCCACGTTGTTCAACAGCAAGTCGATCCATCATCTCACCTTTAGTCTTTCAGGTTTATTAAATATGACTCACATACAAAAAAATTTCTTCTATTTTTCAACTAAAATATATTAATTTTAAACCCAACTACCATTTGCATAGCTTCCATGTAGGTACTCTAACGTAAATAAAAAATTTATAAAAATATTTAACTTACGTAAACATTTAACGGTAAGGAAAGGTAAACGAAATGAGAATTGCATTTGTCCGCCGTTAAGCGGATTACCAGCAAGAAATTTGAATCGAAAATACATAGTTATTCTGAAGTCTGCCTTCATTTTTCAATTCTTTTTTTCCGAGGGTTCGCAACAGCAGAGGTTATATCAACCTCGGGTGGCCGGTGTTTTTGACAAAAAGCCCATTTGTAAGTATGTCGGGTTCGAATGCAGGGCCGCTGGATTCGAACCCGGGACCTTTATCTTACAGTGATGAGCGCCGTGTCAACGCCTAAACCGTTGAGGCCACTGACGCCCCCCAATAGAAGTTATTCAATTCACATGTTAACAAATAAAATAGCATACTGGGAATTAGTAACTCCCGTGAATTTTTTTTGTAACAAAAGTTTGAAAAATAATCAATTATTCACCAAATTGCAAGATTTAAATTATTCTCCTGGCAGAAAAGCAAGTATCCGGTTAAAATATTAAATTGCAAATTAAAAACATACAAGGGGTTTAAATAAGTATTAGTGCACTTCATCCTCTCTAAAATATACGAGTGTATGTTTTTCAATAAACCTAGCCAATAATAACAAAATAAGTTTGCTCCTTTATAGAAAAAAAACCGGTAGCGTTTGTTTTACCGACTAACTTTATGACTTGGAACAAAGAAACATAATTAATGAAAGAACTGAATAAAAGTAACAGCATTTTTCGTCTAAATTACAAAAAATGATACTGATTCAATAAATTTGTTACCAGTTTAATAACCATTTTTAATGAAATTGTATTGTTTTTCAAATTATCATAATTAACGAAATTTAAAAAATGCCTGCCATGTATAATATTATTTATATTTGCAAAATTAACGTAATGAATTTAAAATCAGTATCGCTAATTTTCTAATTTTGTTGTTTGAAAATGCTTTATATGCATAGGTACAGAACCATTTTTTCTTCAAGTTTACAAACTGAAAGAGACTGAATTTTGACTTTTTACTACGAAATATGGGAATTACTTTTATTTACTTAAAAAAACATTAATGATAACCTTTGAAATTAAGGAATCACAAGTAAAACTGAAAAGAATGACAATTAATTAAGGTTTTTAGTTGAGATGAAAAAAAGTTAATGGCACGAGAGGGATTTGAAAAATGGCAAAAAGAGGGAAAACTCATAAGGTGGGGTTGAGATGGGGAGTTGATGTCCGAGTGGATCGAGGTCACGATAGATCAGGTGGTAGAGCAGCGGCGTATCTAAGTCGTGGGTTCGAATCCCTCTCGTGCCATTAACTTTTTTTCATCTCAACTAAAACCCTTAATTAATTGTCATGTATTAATTGGTCAAGCGGGCTACGAAAGTAGTGAATTACTGAAAAGAATTATTAAATAAGAAAAATAATTATTAAGTAAAAGCTTTGCACTGGCACATTTTTTTCTGCAACACACATGAAATCAAACCCGTCGTTAACACTATCCATAACCTACCTAAATTCACTTAACCTTTAACTAACCAAGCCCACATCCATAATCTAACACTACACCTAACCTAACCCTAGACTTTTTATTTAAGACTCTAACCCTAAACTTACAAAATCTAATTGTCATTACCTTACCGATTCTAAACCCCGATATCTAACCTGATCATGCTGAACCTTATCTAATCCACACTCACCAGTTACAGAAAATCATTGGAGCGAAAGAATGGTGTATTCAGTCCGAAAATATATCCAGGTAAATTTTTTGATTTGGTAAAGGGGTCTCCGAGAGAGGTTCGCATCACAACGAATTTATACATCTATTGTCTACGAAATGTCAAGAAAAATGATATTTTTAGCGTCATATATTTTTAAAAAAGTATTACCAAAATAGCTATTATATAAAAATTGATATTCAGCTTTATTTTCAAATTTCTTCTTTGCCATATTGAGAAACGGCAACGGATCATTTGCAAGTCCTTGAGTGGGGATAAACAGTGGCCACAGAGCAAAAGTGTCGACAAAAATATATTATACCGGAGGATAGTATAAACTGTAGATTTGACTTGTTACCGAGGGGTAGACACAAGAAGGAAAGCAGTTTATTATAATGCCGGTGGCTTGTGCATGAAGGAAATAAGGCCAGGAGGTGGCCATTAAAAAACAGCTTGAGTCAGGAATTGTTCAACGACTTTCGCCGACTTTCCAGTACAAAGATATTCAAGTGGAAATTATCTATAGCCCACTTAATAAATGATTTATCTAATAATATCTATAAAAAGTGTAAATGGTTATTTAATAATTTTTCAAACTACGTACACTTTTTAAAAGTTTACATTGTTCTGATTTTTAACGAAATTATCAAAAGATATAACCATTGTCAAAGAGAATGAGAAAAAGGATGTGAAACAGAAGTATAATTAATTATTAACAACTATCTAGTAAAAATTAAAAAATTAACCCATGAAATAAAAAGTTGATAAAACAGTTGTTAATATTGATAACAAATTAATTAGTATTTGAATTTAAAAAATATAGGGTTAATAAAATTAATTAATTATGCGTTTCTTTCTTTATTTTGCTAATAGCTCAGATGCGTCAAGATTTATAGCCGTTATAAAATTCGCACATCGAGGATTTTTTATTCCTGTTGAGCAATAATCGACTATTCAACATTTACAAATTTTCTAGCTTTGAAATGGTTGTTGTCACGTTTTATCATGATAAATTTGTTAACAATGAAGAAGGACTAAAATTAGGCAATGAAATCGATTAAAAAAAATATTGCCCTGAACGACAATTATCTCAACAAGCCATATAAAAGATAAAAATCTTTACAACATTGTTATAAATTGTTATAATCACCATTAAATCATTATAAAATTAAGGAAGTTTTGACAGTGAAGAAAGAAACTTGTACGTTCAGCATCTCTATTATCCTCTTTTTCTAATATTCTGAGTTTTTCTTAAAAGATCATTTTTGGAAAATATTTTTGCATAATGTCGATCAACGATTCAGAAAGTAAGGTACTTTTAGGGGTTTCGTTTTTGTAAAACAACTTCAATTGATAAATGTGTATAATTTCTACTCCGAATTCTATTAATATTAAAAATATATTGCCTAAACATATTGAATTTACTTAACTTTTCCTTTTCTTTTTTTATTTGTGACATAAGTCATATTATCTTATTAGCACTTTATCAAATGTTTATTTTCAAATAAAACGAACGATATAGAAACTCCATTACAATTCGTGGTCCGATTGACCAATTAACATGTTTCAATTAATTAACATTTATGAAAAAATGGGTATCAAAAAATGTAATGGATTTAATAATTAAACTGAAGTATATCTTCACTAAAGCCCGTAGCCATTTCATTTGTCACCGAGGATCAAATGGATTACACAACATTTGAAAAATGGCAAAAAGGAGAAAAAATTCGAAAGGTGAGGTTGAGATTGGAAGGTGGGGCTCGAGCGGTCGAAGTCACGATACCTCAAGTGGTAGAGCCGCGGCGTATTTACCCGAAGATCGTGGGTTCGAATCTCGCTCGTGAGACTGAATTTTTTATCTCGACCAATAACTTTCATAAATATTAGTTATAGAAACTTAAGTCAACGATATAAAAAAATAAACACATAAAACAAGAGAAAGAGAGATAAAGAAAGAAAGGAAGAAAAAGAACGAGAAATAAAAAAGAGAACGAGAACGATAGAGAAAAAAGAATGAAAGAGAGAGTGTGTTAGAAAGGGAGAGATCAGACAATCTATAAAAAAGCAATAAAGAAAGATAACAAAAACGAAAAGATTTTTGTTATCTTTCTTTGTTTCATGTGTTGATGTATTGTTTGATTTTTGTTATTTCTAAGACTTACATTTCTCATTCTAACCATTTCACCCTTTCTTTTTTTTCTCTCTCCCCCTCCCACTCTCCTCTCTCTCTCTCTCTCTCTCTCTCTCTCTCTCTCTTTCTTTCTTTCTTGCTCTTTCTCTTTCTTTCTGTTTATTCTATCTTTCTCTTTTTTTATTTTTTTATGTCGTTGACATAAGTCGCTGTTAGGTTTAATTTGTTTGAAAATTAACATTTGATAAAGTGCTAATAATGTAATATGTCTTATCACATAAATAAAAGAAAAAAAAAGGAAAAGTTAAGTAAATACAGTCACCTCAAAAAACCCAGAAATAACCGCTTGAAATTAAACTTAATAAAGAGAAAATGAAGAAAGAAAATACCATTATCACATTATCAACAAAGAGTGGCCGAACAGGACCGGCAAAACAATGTGAAATAAAGCTGGCAGAAAAATAGAAAAACTGAAGAAAAAAACACCTAGAAATAACAGAACATTGAAAAATTCAACTTCATTTTTGTAATTTAAAACTTTCTTATTAAAAACATGGGTACATACCCAAAGAGTTTTGTACTTTACAGTCGAGATCCCAAAGGCTTTGGATAAAAAATAATGGATAACGAAACTTCAAGCGTTTTACATACTTATTTTTTTTTTTACTTATTACGGACTCATATAAAACAATCTTTGAGCGTTAAAACGGTTTTATCAAATCGCACGAACAACTTCTGTTTTAGAAACGAGTATTTCGAATTTCATCGGGATTCAAAACAAACCGAAGGGTGTCGAAAGTTAAATTGTCTTTTTGAAAATACTCGATGCTGGCTCATCAAATGATTCCCTCTCTATTCAAGCGGGTCTCTAAACTTAGGATGTAAACGTGGAACTTTTTTATTCACCGGGCGTTAAGAGAACCGTCAACGGCAGACCTCCTAGCCAACAATGGCTTAAAACAAACGGCGGGAACGTCAAGATGTAATCTTAAAGAACGCCAGACCTGAAGTGCCTTCTTTTCACACTTCTCCTCCACTAATAAATTGTTTTCATTGTTGTTTTTTTTCCAGGTAACCACCTCCATCTTGTTTCACTTTAATAAAGAAACAACTTTTATCGTCCATCAGAATTTTACCGACATTTAACAAATCTTATTTTATTTGTTTTGAAAATTCTTGACATTTTGACACTTAAGTAAATTTCCTTGACCTAGATTTTAACTGGAAAAAACTGGGTTTAAATTTTGTTTAACCCATAAACTTAAAACAAAAGTAACAATTTCATAATATGTAGATGTTTTAAGTTTCAGAAAATGTTATTGAAATAATGTGGATAGCAAATATTTCATTGTAATAATAAATAAATTATATTGTATTTTCGTATAATGTTTACATGTGTTTTTGCAGCTTGGTCAATACAACAACGATATGATATAACTAATTTAACAAAAGCTAAACTTTGAATCTGCTAATTTACACTACATATCTACGTAAACGTTACAACTTTAATAATTCCCGTGATTTACAAGAAAATTTTTTTAAAAAAATCGTTTAATAAATCTTAGCGTGGCCAATAAATTGGCAGATATTTCCTATTATTTGTCTATAAATCTAGAGAGAAGAAAGATTTAAGACCATTTATTGAACCTCCAACTGGTACTTTGTAATTGAGGGAAAAATGTAATTTTCCCACGTGGTTCTGAATTAAAATTTCAATGGACGGCGCAAGATGTTGCAAAAATCCTTGTGCAGGCTAGAAGTACAAAGTTAATATTTTTGTTATTAGCTCTGCGTTTATAATTCAAAGAAGAAATTTTCTAACGTATAGTAGTATTTAATTGATAATAGTTAAATTTTTTAATGGATGGAGCCAATACAAGCTAATTGATTAAAATTAAACTACTTCGCTTAAATTTTTTCATATAATCTTTCATAAGCAAACGATTATTAGCTGTCAAGTATGTAAGGTGTCCCCAATATTTCAAGAGATATTCCGACATGTCGAATTTGATTAACAATTAGTCAACAATAGTCCAATGTCCAATTCTTAATTGTATTCGAGATAATTTTACTATTATATGTAAGTTTGAATACATAATAGTTTATATCCGACAATCAACGAAAAAAATTTTTTATTTTTTTATATGTTTCTATGGTATAGGATGTCATAATTGTCTATTTACTTTCAAATGAAATTGCGCTTAAGAAGCTTTATGGTAAAATTCTTTTTTTTTCAAATTTCTGTTCAAAGTGTTAGATGAATAACCTCCTTTTTACTTATGAATAATGATGAAAAAACAAATTCAAATTCTGCTAAGCTTTGTACCTATATTAAGTTGACCATCAGAGCGAAACAATCTTAAAGATGTCTACAAATTGACATATTTAATATTATTTTGCACTAATGATGACCTTAAAATAGGTCGAAAGCTTGGCAGATTTTAACTGAATTGGTTTTATTCATTCAGATCATACAGTGATCCAGATTATTCGTCGGTTTTCGATTTCGTATGGTATATCCAAGGTACAACAGATTTCTCATAAAGTGATAGTTGGGTCCGCCAAACCGAGAATGTTACGAGTTTTAGAAACTTTGTATGCGTTGAATTTCACAAAATAATTCTAAAGGTGGGACTTCAAACTGAACACGCATTCAGCAGCATTGGCTGAGTTATTACTGAACTTTTATAAATAAGGTTAGTTCTGATTTTTACGAGACAAATTGAAAAAGGGCAGTCAGTAAGCTATTTTCATTCAACGTTCCTGATATTTATGTGAAACAATCTTCTTTTTGTTTTGGTATTATAGTTGGAAGGATTACTATCTAAAGCAAAAGTACATGGTCTCCTATTCAAATATATTCCAAATGATGAAATACTCATTGATTAAAAACTGTTTTGACGCTGATTTAAAGAGGGCAAACGGCTTTTAATTTGGTTTCTGAAGTTATTCACACAAAAGTATTTCCAAATTTGATTTTCCGAAAAATGAAATCTCCATTTTCTTCAATCAAAATTTAATTTGTTTTGGTAGTAAATTAAAAGTATTGTTTCACATGTTTCAAAAATTTTCAACAATTTCTTCAAACACATTCGCCTACGTAGATAAACAATTAATTGTGTTTATTAAATTTTACTTCTGGTTGAAACCTCTAAAGCGTAACGCCATGAGAGGACACGGTTCATTAAAAGGTAGACATTTTCTTGATAATTCGTTTCGAAAAAATACGAACTTTCATGTAAATAAAACTTTGTCTGATCAGCACGAAGACCTGGGTCGGTGGCCCGCATTCTGTCGTTTTATAGTCGAAGATAAAGGCAGCAGCGGGCCATTTGGAGGTGATAAGGATGGTTTAGTTCAGGGACGGGGGATCTGGAAAAGCAATGTCGGAGATTGTGGATAGTTTAGTAGCGCAGCCCGCTGAGAGCTTTAAAGTCTGACAACTTGTGACCAAAGCTCCGGCACCGAATTCCCGAGCTCGCTGGATTTCACGGGTTAATTTGTCCCAACGGCCGTCTCGTGTTTAGCCTTGTGCTCCCTGTTGAGCCCTCAGTCGCTCGTCGGCCGGTTTTCCAGTAATTAACTGCCTCGAGCTAACTCCTGACCCGTTTGGGTGTAAATAGACGACTGAATAATTGAAGAGGATCCAGGCAATGGAGATGGTTTTATTACAAATGCCGTGAGCTGTCTTGTTTGTAAATAGTTAATAACGTTCAGTATTATCCTACTCTTCTTATATTTATATTTCTTTCTCTCTCTCTCTCTCTCTCTCTCTCTCTCTCTCTCTCTCTCTCTCTCTCTCTCTCTCTCTCTCTCTCTCTAACTCACACCAAGTTATAAAAAATATGGTAATTTGACAGACTGCAAGAGAACATTTTTAAATTTGACATTATGCCGCCCTACCGTTAAAATCCTCAATAAGTTTTTAAAATAAAGCAAAAAATATTCAAATTGTTATCACTGAATTTTCGTATCTTAAGAGACATAATATTATAATTAAATAAATAATCATTAATTCTATTGTGTATCTGTGGAATTTTTTGCTAGAAGATTTTTTTTAAATAATTCTGCTAACCGAGTATTTAGAATTCATGTGATGTTTATGTCATCACGTTTCATTTAAAAATTTTCAACATGTTTGTCTTTTTCCTTTTATCTATCGGTATGTCTCTCTGTATATATGAAACTCTCATCACTCAATTTTCTTTCTTCTACCGCCTTCTAATTTCATCTTCTCTCCTAATAATATTAAAGAGGATAATATTGTTGAACAAATATTATAGTTATGAATTAGTTTTCCGACATGGTAAGTACATAAAAAATATTTGTTTTAAAATCTAGCAACATTAGATAGTTGTATTTTCAGAGCGGTTAGGATAGATTAAACCCCGCAATTTGGTTGGGTCGTGAAGGTTTAGTATCATCGAACGCCGTACTTTTAAGCTCGGAACTAGTTCTTTTTCATGGTGATTAGTGTCTATATCTCTATATTTTTTCTTTCTCGTTCACTTTGTGAAAAACATCGACCACAGCCTAGTCAAAAAAATTATACCCGATATTAATAATAAAAAATTAAAGTAAGGTTGAACATTGGTTTATATACACTGCTCCACAAGAAAAAATCAGTACTCGAAATTTTCCCTATTATTATAAACGTGCCATTTCGAGAAAAAAGTTTCGTTTTATACAACAGTTATTTGATAAAATGATAGTTTGTGTGATATAAATATTTAAAAAACTAGAAACTAAATAAAACAGCACTTTTAAATCAATTTAAATTTAAATAAATCTAAAACTTTTATCACTTTACATTTTTTTGGCCACCTTTGGCGACTTTAAAATATTGATTAGTGTTTGTTACGTATTGTTTTTATTAAACTCTCCAAATGTTCTTAACTATATCTGATCATTATAACTAGTAAAATAATGACGTTGCATTTTTTGAAGGTTAAACATTCGTTGGTTTGATATTACTGGTACGCTTGAATTTGGAATTTTGCAGACGTCCTTTCGGTCTTCACAGAAGTATCTATGAACAAAAATCGTCGAAAACAAGCATCGGTTCGAGAAAAGGCAAGGCGATGAGGGCTATGAAACAGCTGCTTATTTTCAGAAACAGCTACTCCACTGTTTCTGTAATGGGTCATATTTTTAAATAGGAATGTAGCACTATGAGTAGTCATAAAATGAGATTTTTAGAAATGTTTGTACTCCCCAGGTGGATAACAACGAATGCAAAGTTTACGAAATGTTATCATCACGCCCGCTTCTAGTTCAAGAGAGTACAGACTAAACAATTCCATTTGTCAAAAAACGAAAGGAACAATGTCCTGTTTATTACGAGTTTCGTTCTCCCCATTCCCCAGAGAGACGCATTTCAGTCTATCAAATAGGAACAGAATGCAACCAAGCATGCAATAAACAGTTACATGCATATATAATATCAACATCTCAAAGTCCATATTTTTGTTATATAACCACTTTTGTTGTATAAAACCAAAATTTTACAATTTTTCAGAGTCGAAGTATTTACACAAATAATTTGCTTGAACGGGATTTAAAAAGTATAAGTATTGAATTGAAATGAATTCAAAAGATAAAAAGAAATTTAGTGTATATGTATTAATATTTTATTCTGTATTAATAAATTTTTGATTGAATAAAAATTTCTATCTTAAATTCGAATAACATGTATTAATTATATGAAATGGTGAATTGATATGCATGTGTTTTTAGTGAATTTGATGAACCATATTCTTCAAAAATAGTATAAACTAATCGTATGAAACAAACAATTCGCCAGCCTATTCTATAGAATTTTCCAATTTTTTGGCACATTTGTCAAGCTTGGTGAGCATATTGAAATCCTTCTAAAATCTGGCATTGCATACATTCAACAGGTTGTTGCAATCAAAACAGTGTTATCAATCAATTGGATAAGGAAAGAATAGTTAATTACTCACGCTTTTCAGAATTTAAATTCGATTTTAAAACCGACTTCAATTTTGATGAAAAACACATAGGCAACTGAGAATGTTTGTGATGTCAGGTTTTTCCGAAAATAAATTGAAAAATTCGCATGGAGTAGATGAAATAAGTTAGAAGGCTCCTATTTGCGCCATTATATTTCATTTACAATTTCATATCACCCAGTTGTTTTTCATCTTACAACCAATCACTTGTATTGCCGGAAGAGTATGAAAATACTTCATTGAAATTGTGCGAGTATATCTTCAAACCTAAAACCGATCTCCGCGTTTATAATCGTAATAAATTTCATTATTCGGTATTATTTCGTACCATAATTGAAGGCAAAACGTCGTAATGAGTGTTATGCAATTCATTCTTTAAGCTAGTATTCCAAGAAAAACCAGCCCGTATGCTTTCTGAACGTCAGTTGAGTTAAAGGTTGCTCTATTGTAAATTTTGGATCTGAATGCCAATTAACTGGTTCAAGAATAAAGGGTTGGCGGTTGTTTCTCAGCAAATTGTAAACACTGGATCATGGTCACACTGGATCTTTTTACTGCGCGGGTATCGATTTCACGCAAACGCAGGTCGGTCACGGCATCATCAGTTTGAAACCCAATCAGAAGTATGACAATATGAGGAGAATGTGTAAGAAATAGCTTAAAAAAAACACTATTACATTTTTAATGCCATTACGATTTGTTTAAAATTTACATTCACGCAAAATTTTTCAATTCAATTTTTATTAATATTAATTTCATTCCAAGACGTTTTTATTATTCACACTAACAAGGTTTTTTCTGTAAATAATTAAATTATGAAAAGGAAGTTCAGGTTTTAGGTTTTGCAGAAAAGGCGGGTACATAAAAAATTAATCAATGCGGCGAACTTTGAAATTTAGATATTCTTTCCTGTAGAATTATTTGACCCACATGTTTTCTCACAAAATTAGTACTACACTCTTTCTAAATGTGAATTTCATTCATACATTTTAGTTTAATAAGTTTAATCGATCTACCACATTTGAAAAGGACACTATTGTGAATTAATAATTAAAATCACAATCATAAATTTGACGATCAGTCATAAATTTAAGAGCATTTAAAATTCATTTAAACCAGTAAAATATATAACACATTAAATTGAAAACAACAATGAAACTATTCAGTTAATTTACGGAATTTATTTGTTGGGTCTGCAAGGTGATTTTTTGTTTTTGTTTTAAATGTGCACGCTTTATTTTATTTTATTTGTAAAGCTTTTCTTCCTTGAGAAAATTTTTGTAAACCAATCGACGCCGGCTTTTTGCGAACTGATACACCACCGATTAATAACGAACAGAAGATACTTTTTGTTATTTCATGAGATCGTTTGGTCGAAACATAGATCAAAGGGAAAAGCGGGGTTTGCGTGAAAATTGATGCCGTGATTGGAAAAAAACGAAGGTTTAATCTTGTTGCCATATCAGGTAAGGTATAATCCCGAGAGTTTTCTTTTGAAACAACAAACTGCAAAACTTTTTCTAAAATATCTTACCAATTGAATTTGAAGTTCATCAAACGCCCCTTTTTGTGGCTGGTTTAATAATACGTTTTTCAAAACTTTACTACGTAATTCATTCGCATTCCCGTTTCAAACTTCCCCTTTTTAAGCAGGAAAAAAAAGGAATCAACGAAATTAAATATACTCAACTTGTGTCTTTCAATCTTGTTAGTGATTAATTTAATTTTCTTAAACGTCAGTTCATTTACTTTGTTTGTATAAAATGTATAAAATGGACTATATGATGTACGTAAGCTGTAAAGATTTTTTTTATTGATTGGTGAATTATTGAGTTTTTATAGTGTTAAATCAGGTGTCTTACCGCATTTTTCCGTTTATTACTACGCCTGTTCTTTTCCTGGAGTGTTATTAGGCTTTCTGTATTTTTGAGCATTTGTGGTGGTAATGTGCGAGGTGAGTCACGTAGTTCGATTTTTTCGTTGTCCGTTACGTACATTACATTAAGTTAATGGTATAATTAGACAATTTCATACGTCCAGATTCACGTTAAAATTGTTGTGGAGATAATGCATTTATTTTGCACTGATTGTTTCGATCCGTTGTGAAGTATTGAGTGGAGTAGGAGGTTCCATGTCATTTGCGATGTAGAATCGAAAATAGCGGACGACGTTGGTTGGTCGTGAGAAAAGAAAAGAGTTTGTAATATTTTGGTAAGAGAAGTGATACGGCGAAGGCTCAAGTGTTTTGCAGGCATGTGATTCGTTGACTATGTTCCTTCGTTTCTTGAACCATTCTTTTAAATAGGAGAGTTGATCCTGGGGGTCCTGAACGTGTGAGCACTGTTTGCTGAAAAGATGGCGGTATCATGTGCATACGTGAGACGTACGGTACCCGGATTCGTAGAAATGTATACTGAACAGAAAATAGTAACATAGATGCTATATTGAGGAACAACCTGTTCGGAATAATGGTTAGTGGAGAAGGATGTTCCGATTCATACTAAATAGTATCTATCAGATAAGATTGCAGAATGAGCTAATAAGTGGCCCTAGCGTTTTCAGACTTTAAACACCACAAATCCTACAATCATTACAAATACATACATGTCCTAATATTTAATTTAAACAGTTTTCTACTTTAAACCTAACTGTTGCTGTAAGAAAGCCCATTTGATGCGTATAAATATCAATCTGGCTGTAATAATTTAAAAATATAAATGCATTTACTTTCCTTTACTTCTAAAGCATTAGAACTTTGTTGATTTGTGCCTTTCAAAAATACATGAAAATGTCCCGTGATCAAGTTACACAGTTAAGTATTTTTATCTAAAATATGTATACAGTATTTTATTATTCGTAAATTTATACGATATATGAAGAAATTTTATAATATGTATTATGTTCATTGTTGATGGATGTTTTCTCTACTGGATTATTTAATTGTTTAACTCTTTCAGTGCAATATTCCCGGCATAACTCAGCCAGTTGACATAAATAGCCGGTTTGTAGCATTATTTGAGAAGGTAACAGTTTGCTTAGCATATCGTAAACGCCTTTTCAACATGGGTAACCCTAAAAGATAATTGGATCCAGTGTTCCATTCGTATGGAAATTCAAGCAAATTCCAGTTAAACCCCTTTCTGCCCTGTTTGGGCTTCATCTTGAACGGAGTGCATCTGGTGATGAGGTTGACGAGAAGAGTCCCAGTATAAAAAGGCTGGAAATGGATCAATTTCCTCGTCGAGCTTTGCCGCCGCGGCTTACACACTCCATATTACCATGAGGAAGTAGCAAACCGTTGTTTACCAATCCATTATCCCGTGTATCGGCACAAAATCTCTTTAAATTTCCCCATACTATATACCCTCCTTTAACAGCTGTAGACTATGTTTATAACAGAGTTACTTTATATTATATTAAATAAGCGATAAACACAGAATAAATTAAGTGGCATTTTTGTTCATTGCGAATAAACAACGAACATTCAGTTTTCATTGAGTCCGATAAATGCTGTCACTTTTTACGTTAATTGAAAACAAGCCAACCAAATGTATGCAACTATTCTCGTTAAAAAATATTGACATTCACAATGTCCGAAACATTGCAAAACTCCATTTCCCTGACTTTTATTAGATTGTTCGGCTTCCTAGTGTTACTAACTACTAACTGCTATTTGAAATGAGTACTATTTGTACAAAATGGTTTCATTCCAACTTTTTCTATTTTCTATGAACTGCGACTTCTAGTTTTGGTTATGTCAAAAATTATTCAATACATTGATCAAAATTAAAGTCTCTTCAACCAGTAAAATGAACCCATGCTTTTTACAAGTTTCATTTCTAATGTAATTTTTATTTTATATTCGTTACATTTGATATTTACGTTAAAAACGTGTAGTTATTAATTTTAAAATGAAAAGTTCCACAAAAAGGTATGAAAAAGAATAAAATTGCCGAAAGATAACGTAAGAGTATAAAAGATTTAAAAATCTGACAAAGAACATAATAACAATGGCTTGCCATTAAACAAAGGTTCACTCGAATGAAGTGACTACCCTAATTAAAGCTCTTGAGAGTCAGTTCGCACTCAGAGTAAAAAGAAAAATCAACAAAGGAAACTACCCGACGAAACCAAAGCAGTCAGGTTTCGTTGGTATGCGAGATGGCCTCCTCAAAAAATGTGCTAAGCCTGCGAAAAACGAGATTTGGACTTAAAAAATCCACTTGGAGTGGAGAGACAACCGAAACAAAAAGTTTTTATTTAGTCGGAAATTGTGGGATGCGGTCTGGTATGACGTTGGTTTCAGAAAAATATTTTCTTTATCGTGCCAACGTTTCGATCTTTATTAAGATCATCTTCGGGGCCTGGGATTCACAAACATTGTTTACATTTAACAAATACATGTAGAATGTGAAAAAAAGTGAATTTATACAATGCAAAAAAATGTTTTTTATATTCAATCAAATTATTTCTACTCACTTAAAGGCTTTGTGAGTAAAAATACTTTGATTGAATACATAATTGTTTACATAAATGTTTACAATGTTTGTAAATCCCCGGGCCTGAAGATGATCTCCATAAAGATCGAAACGTTGGCACGATAAAGAAAATGTTTTCAAATACATGTAGAACGTGGAAAAAAGTGAATTTATACAATGAAAAAAAAAATTTGTACAACAATGTTTACAATGTTTGTAAATCCCAGGCTCTGAAGATGATCTCAATAAAGATCGAAACGTTGTCACGACAAAGAAAATGTTTTTAAATACATGTAGAAATTGGAGGAAAGTGTATTTATACAATGCAAAAAAATATTTTTTATATTCAAACAAAGTATTTCTACTCACTCAAAGTGTTTGTGAGTAGAAAAACTTTGATTGAAAACAATTTTTTTTTGCATTGTATAAATTCACTTTTTTCCACATCCTACATGTATTTGTTAAATGTAAACAATGTTTGTAAATCCCAGGCCCTGAAGATGATCTCAATAAAGATCGAAACGTTGGCACAATAAAGAAAATGTTTTCTGTAACCTACGTCACACCAGACCGCATCGCACGATTTCCGAATAATCGTCGACTAACGGTCACTAATCACCACACGTTTATATTTACGTATTGTATAAAAAATTATACTGAATATTCTATTACAATAATTGGACCGGCATACATAATGAAATAAATATATCACATTTAAACTAAGTTAACAAATCCTTTAAGAACAAAATGCGTATTTTGATTTTTATACAATTCACACACTTGGATGTCGTAAACGAACCAACACTCACTCGTTGGAAATTTATTGATACAAAAAGTTTTCCCTTCCGAGAAAAAATCAGACATGTAAATCATTTTTTTAAAATTACCTAGGTTTACCATTCTTCCGTTGTTACAAAAAATTGTCAACTCTTTGGCTCTAAAAGTAGAAAAACTTTCTTCTTTCTAGCAGTTTCTTCTTTGAATATTAAACAAACGTAAAACTGAGTTGTTCACCCGTTGATTCAATATTTTTCTTCGTTAACTTTATTACGGTTCGTTTTTGAAGGGAGATAGTTTACACATTTTTTATTTAAAAACGTGAGTTCGTCAAATTATATTAGTTGATTAGTTGGTTTTGTTTTTATTACTTTTATCATAAATCGTTTAATAGATGCTTTCAAGACCAAAGGTACTCACTTTCTATGTTATATCATATAAAGTTAATCATCTTAGAAAGTACTGAATACGGACTCACACACGTTTGTCCTTAATTGATTAAACTTTTCATTTTTCTATCCTCTCCTTCTCTCTATCACGTTCTCTGTCACTCTCTCAACATACTTAAACACAATAACAAACAAACAAGCGGTAAAATTCTAATATACGAATTTATAGATGAAGGCTAAGTCAATTCATAATCGTTACATAAGTTTACAAACATCCGAATTACATTAATATGTAACAGGCTCGGCAATCAACCCGCTTAGAAATACTACGCGCTTCGACTCGCTTGTCAAAATCAGCAGCATTTGGCGTAAAATGAAAATCCAACGATATCAAGTTTCAATACACGTCAGATTGAATTTGTAAACGCATTTACGTTAGTGTAATTGAAGAGGGGAGTATTACCTCTTTGTCAGAAAACACGAAATCCATCTAACGTTTTGTACAGATTATCTCGACATAAATGATATATTAAAAAATCAGAGATAGGCTTTTGAAAAACAAAATCACTCAATAATTAAATTTGGAATAACGACCGAATTTTCCCATTTCCGGTAATGGTATATGAAATTATTTATCTCAACTCGAGTACTTGTTGATTCTGGCTTTGTTCCAAATTGACTGGAGCGAGCTACAGATATTATCTTTTGCCTTGTTACAACGTGGGGTACACGATCACTTTTCTTACCATGTCTCTCCTCTAATCTCATGAATGAAATTTACACTTCCTCCCAGGCATTTTTGTACAAATCCGGCTTGTCGGTGTATCATGATTTTATCAAATTGAAAGGTAAATGTTACAAATAATCCTGAGTCCAATGTTTCACATCATTGGAGTTATTGTTATTCTTATATCATTTTAGTGATTTGCGAGAATCATGTGGTTTTGATTTGAATGGCACGATAAAGGTAAAAAGTGGTTTGATCCTTAATAATGACACTCAATAGGTACTAAAAATATACTTGACTTACTATTTAAACCTATTTTGCAATTTATTATTTCTAAACGTAATAAAACAAATCAACAATTATCCATTCAAAGAAAAATTGGGCACAGGACGAATTTTGTAGTTTATTTCAAATGAAGAGGGGGGCGTTGGTGGCCGCAACGATTTAGGCATTGACACGGCGCTCATTACTGTAAGGTAAAGGTCCCAGGTTCGAGTCCAGTGACCCTGGGCTTTTTTTTAAAAACACCGGCAGCTTGAGGGTTGATATGACCTCTGCAGTTGCGAAGCCTCGTAAAAAAATATTTATTTATTTATTTCAACTGTATGTATTTTTATCGTTATATTCAGACCATACTTATGTTATTGTACGACAAATTAAACGTGATCACATAAGCATAAGGTTTAATAAAAATATAAATAAAATTCTTCCCCTCTAGAATTTTGTGAATGAAATGACGTGAAACTCACCAGAATTGACTGGTTACTAAAGTGCAACTTTCTAAAATATCTCGTTGAATAGTACGATTAAATTTGAAACATCAGTATTTATTTATTCATAAAAATTTTAGTCCCAACAGGAAACCCCACTGTGATTCGCGCAATATAATCAACAATATTATTAATTTAAATTAATTAAACTTTAATTAAGGTTTTGTCTGAGATAAAAAAGTCAGTGTGACGAGCGGGATTCGAACCCATGACTTTCGGCTAAATACGCCGCTCCTCTACCCCTTGAGCAATCGTGACTTCGATCCACTCGGACACCAACTTTCCATTTCAACCTACAACCGTTCCAATTTTCCCTCCGTTTTGCCATTTTTCAGATGTCATGTAATATATTTTATCGGAGCACGAATTCTAATGAATTTAATAAGATAAATGAAATATATCTTCACTACAGCTCTCCGTGGCCATTTCATTTGTCGCCGAGAATCAAATGGATTACGCATCCTGTGCAGCCTTAAAATAAAACGAACTGTTGTTCCTTTTAAATACCATGATTTTTATTTTATCCTGTGTATTGTAATTTATTTCTTTTGATAGCGAACTTAAAGCCATCGGGATTCAGCGGTAAATCAAAAACCCAATCAGGTTGATGAGTTAACAGTTTACTTAAATGCTGAACTGAGAATTGAACGATTTCCGGAGCTTCGCTAATAATTTGCCTGACCAGCTAATATGCCAGATAGACCAAGTATACCATTTGGATTGCTTAACCCACCGAACGCACCAGCTAATTCGCGTAAGGGGCTAACATATTAGCAGTAACAATATCCGTCTTTAGATCTTCCGGCTGATCTTTTGCCAAATAAAGATCTAATTTATCAGCGATATTATTTTGTTCGGCGTTGTTATGACTAGCTAGAATAGCTTGTGAATCGATATCAATACCAATATCTTAATATGCGCCTAGCTTAATTGCGGCAAAGGCTAGTATTGCTTGAACCACAACCAAAATCGATAACCGCTTTATCTTTGAAATTTAAGCTATCTAGCCACTCTAAACCGAGTGATGCGGTAGGGTGTATACCGGGTACGATACCCCAAGCCAGGATGCAAAATAACATTACCCGCATTGGGATCGGGTCATGCATTAGAAAACAATATGCAAATCAACTATCTACAAGCAATCGCTGAGAGTCGTGCAGAAAAATACCCTAAAACATACGATATTGACACCTGTACGGAAATGCTGGAATATGTGCCCGATCCTGAGTCAGAGGTTCAAGCACGTCCACAATTAGTTAAACGGGGCGGTCATGCATTTTTTTTCATGTATTATTTTTCCGAGTGGATCGAAGTCACGGTAGCTCAAGTAGTAGAGCAGCGGCGTATTTAGTCGTGGTTTCGAATCCTGCACGTGACACTGACTTTTTATCTCCGCCAAACCCTTAATTAAAGATTAATTAATTGAAAAGAATTTATTTGGTCAATCGGACCACGAAACCGGATAGATGTAATAAGCAGAAAGAATTATACTTCACTAATGCTCTCTGTGGCCATTTCATTTGTCGCCGAGAATCAAATAGATAACCCGACATTTGAAAAATGGCAAAAAGAAGGAAAAATTCAAAAGGAGTGGTTGAGATGGGAAGGTGGTGTCCGAGTGGATGGAAGTCACGATGACTCAAGTGCGTTCGTTGTATACCCAAGCAGCGGCGTATTTAGCCGAAAGTCTTGGGTTCGAATCCCGCTCGTGACACTGACTATTTTATCTCAACCAAAACCTTAATTAAAGATTAATTGATTGAAAAGAATTTATTTGGTCAATCGGACCACGAAACCTGATAGATATAATATTATTAATAAAAAATATTAGTATTTATACTTACCACAAACCTGTCTGCACATTATCAAGTAGCGAGGCCAGTTTATAAATTTATATAATTTTTTTGGTAATTTCAAAAGTTCGTGCTGATTTTTAAAATAAGTTAAATTCAATTAGTAAAGTTTTATTAAAAGTTGCTTCATCACCGTTAAGTCAATTGAATCCAGTTGATAATAACAATGTTTTAAAAATTGAAATATAAAAATGATTAATTTATCTAAATTATTTATAAAATGTTTAAGTTTGTTTAATCAGAAGAAAACCTGGTTAATTGTACTACAAAGAAAACAAGCTAAAAGCTGATGATGTAATTATATTCAAAATGACATAATATAAACATAAAAGAAGCGCTACAGCAAAGACAAGCGAAACAATAACAGTTTATTAATTTTGTGCTGAAGCCAATTGAAATTTTCAAAGACAGACCTGTCCAATTCACCAGTTGCGAACTGATTGACAAGACAATTTCCACGAAGTAGATATCTTCTTATTAAACGTAAGGGAGCGAAGGGAATTTGGGACGTATCTCTCGTGATTGGTAATTCCTAGGAGCTTTAAATCTCTATTGTACAGAGTAATGTGCCTCCCTTCCGGCTTTCCTGATATCGACACTAACCTTCCTCTCTTTACAGACGCCTCTTATCTTGAAAATGGAACCATCTTCAACAATTTTTCTTGGCTTTTCACTTGAAATCGTTCAAATTCTGGCAGCTGTAAATCCAGTAATTACAGTTATAACATAAAAGATTAAATTATCAATTAATTTTTCAATAATTTGTGTACTTTAAAATATTTCCAATAAAATAAAATGTCTCATTTCTTATAAGGGAAATTTGTCGAGATTAATTGTACTAAAGTATCTTAATAAATAAATCTATGTATATATAATACATAAAAAGATGTATGTATTTTAATTACAGACCGGATTTTTATTCAGATGCATATTTTATTTGCCACCACATACGACAGAGGAAATCGATTATCTATGCGAATCATGTATCTAGGAAGCTGTAGGTTAAATTTTATAGAGCATGTTTTGGCATATTTGATTAATATCGCATAAAATTGCATATTTGAACAATATCGCATATTTAAAGGATCTTTTACGTTAAAATCGCATTCATCTCGAAAATATTTAAAATACTATGTTGGTTTTCGTGGGAAGCATAAAAAAGTCACAAAAAAAAGAAGGTTGACGAAAAGTTGGTTTAATTCGCAGAAAATTGAAACAGGCGCAAACACTGGAAAAGAAGATCCAAAAAATACCGACCAAAGAACATAGAGGTCTTCTTAGGTCTTATTTCAATATTCAATGTACTCACAAATTTTAAAATGTTATTAAATTGTTATTAAAAATGTTTTGTTTTTTCAAAAACACCTGCAGCCCGAGGGTTCAAATAAGGACGTAATTGAAATACTCTCGTAAAAATTTTTTTTTATATCTATTTGATTTAATTATCTATATTTTGTTTAAAGATACTATGATAGCAAAAAAAAATGGTTTACTGCATAACGTATTAATACTGCATATTAATGCATAATTCAAGGCTTTCAATTGCATATTTTGTCAATTTTTACTTCTACTTATTTCTTTTTTTTAAAATCCGGTCTCTGACTATATTTTTTATTTAGTTGATTATAATTTTTGCTTATTAAGTTTTAAAAAACCTTTTGATTCTATTTTAAACAGTCTTTCCAACTTACTGCTTTTAAGAACCTTCATTATCATTGTTTAACCAAAAGTAAATTAATACTTTGTATTCGGTAGTTTTTTCTAAAACAACAATTTGTTAAATTTGCTGATACTGACTACTAAATAAACCATCTTTAACCAGGTTAATCCACCTAGGGCCAAAGTTGCTTGTCTTGGTTGGGGGTTGCTCCGCAACAAAAGTCACGCCTACTCTACAGAGCCAGTTCCCTAAAAAATGTCTCACGAGTTAGACCTCGCGGAAGTTTCTCTGTCATTATTATTATTACTTAAAAATAGAAATCAAAGAAGATGTGTCCGAAAATTGTCTAGTAACACCAATGACACATACCGCGATCTTTTTGACACATTACGGCTAGAATATGGAATGGGATTTGTCAACTTTTTAAGGATAACAGATTTTGAAAATATTTTGCAAATGGTTGGTCTGAAGGTGCTTAAAGTAAATATCAAGTTTAGAAATTCAATTTCACCTACAGTGAAACTGACAACCATACGCCAGCCCCTCGGGAACTAAACTTGCAATGTTGCGCAATATTTTATCACTGTTTCAATTGGTCTCAAAATCTTGTATCACATAGATAAATATTTCTATCATATATTTTAGATATAAGGGAACAGATTGCGGGGATGAATCTCAACACTCCGGATTCAGAGGAGATTCAGCCCTGCAACAATGATGCGTAACTCCCAAGTTTGGACTAGGACACTTCAGATGTATCCATTCTAATTAATACCATTTGATAATATTGGAATGAATAAAACAGCATTTGTCACAAAATACGATATTGTAACATTTCTTCCCTGTCAAAAAGCATTCTTAATATCCTCACCATCACTTTTAGTATTTATTTTCAAGAGGAAAAAGCTTTATTTCGGTATTATCCGAAACAGCCGTGTTTACCCAGAGGTGGAAGAGCCGAATGCCGTTCAGACTACATCACCCAAGAGACGAATTTACTGAGCCTCCAGGCGAAGGCTTAATGTGGGAAAGGGTAATAAAAGTGTGCTTCCCGTTATTTTATACTAAAAAAACCGTTGGTTAATACCGAAGGGGAGAAACTTAAAAATTTAATACCTTAACGGGTTTTCTGAACAAAAAAATCATTTAAACACAAGGTAATTTATTTCAAAATTAAGCAATAATATTTCACTATTCCTTATTAATATGTTGATAGAATTGATATGTCATAGAAATTAATATTCTATACGCCATATCGACGTACTGTCGCACAGCGACATCATCCATCTAGCCTATACAACCTGGCACCAACCTCCCACAAGGGATCATTATTAGCCTTCTCCTTACACGATATACACTGCTGACGTTCCAATACTTGCCGACGAAATTTTCTACACTTTTTAGGGGGTCAGACTCTCGGCTAGTAGATCCCGTGGTCGTGGGTTCGATCCCCACCGTCGCTTCTGGACTTCTCTGACGCCTAAGGAGACCGGTGGCCGCAATTGAAAGAATTTGACACGGCACTCATCAATGGAAGTGGCTGGATCGGATCTCAGCGACACTGAATTTGGTCCCAACCCCCTTCAAAAATGGGTTTCTTCGATGGAAGAACACCAGTACTACGGGGGCTCAAGTTCACATTTGTCTTGCGAGCCCTCCCCCAAAATATGGAGCCAGGGATAAAGTACAATAAGCTGTACAGCTCAGCTACAGTTCTTAGGAGGGAACTCCTCCAGTCCCTGGTATCCAATAAAAAAATAAAAAATAAAAAAACAATCCTTTCCCCGCATAAAGATTCATTCACTGCATACAGAGTACCTCGACGTAGGTTCAAAAATTGGATAATTAAAATAAATTGAACGAAAGGAAATACATTAACTCAATACAGAGACGTATAACACTATGACCTATTTATTTCAACGAGATTTCACTACACCGTGTCGAACACTTACTTGCGACATCACCTCGATAAACGACTTACTTGGAAGGCACAAAACTAGAACGAAAGAGACTCAAGTCAAAGAGACTAAAGACGACCCTCACCACCACTCTAAAATCCGAACTTCCACCTTAACTACAAAAGGCTATATACACTATTGGTGTCACAGCTATGTGGACTTATACAAGCATTCCGACTCTCAGAGTATGCAAAGTTTCCAATCAAAAATTTAAAAAAAATTGTTCACCCTCCTTACTATGCATCAAACCACACCTTACACCGAGACCTAAATTACAGTTTGTTCCAAAAGTAGCAAACATTTATCAAGAAACATTCCATGCATTTTTTCTACACATCCCAATGCCGTGGTCCGTCAGCTCAGTCCTACTCCCTTCACAGATAATCCTCCCCGTTGACTGAAACGCTGATGGCCGCGTGATGCCCGACTAGCTACGAGGAAAGTGTAAAATGTGAAGTCATTACTTCTTCTGTAATAGGCTCACCCCTGCGGGAGTTCTCCTCACATATTTTTCATGTTCTTTCCTTCTTACAACGTTTTTACTGTTGTAATTGTTTTACAGTTGAAAAAGCAAAAAAAAAAAAATAGTAGAACTTTGTACCAAATATCTACCTGAGTGGTGTTTTTCGTAGGCAATGCAGTAGTATTATGTACAATTTTAATTTTATTTTTCTTTTAATTGTAGCCCGCAAGAGTAAATTTGCTTGCCCCAGTGAATAGATTTTAACTGTACATTATAATGTGCTCTTTCATTACAGCATACAGGCACGATTTGGCCTCTTATAATGTAAGCCTTTCAATTGTTCAAAACCATACGTTGTACAGAAAGCACAACGTCCTATATTTCGAAGTATAGCTTTATGATACATCACCTTACATTCTAAATAAACAGTTAAGTACGTTTAAAACGTCAAATTTTGTTATTATATACGGTTATCATATAATATATGAATTTTTCACATCATTCTTAGGACAAAAGATTGTGCTAACGGGACTGGGAGAGATGGGAGACCTAATTGGAAAAATCGGATTGGTTTTCCTGAACAACGGTGCCGCTACACACATTGATTTAAAGGACAGGGAGATTCAACTCGATCGCCGCTCTATTGTCTCACCTTCCCTGGCAACAGTCTTAGAATGGGTTCCATTGGGAAACACTCAATTCTCGGTGAGTGAAATCCTAAGGAGTTCTCCCGTGAGACTTGATCCAGTGAGAAGACGAGGCAAACTGGCTGTTTTTTTTCTGTCGGGGACTTTTTTTGCACCTACGTCGATTTGGGTTTTCTATATTTCGAGGAGATCTACTTAGTTGAAGACCATTTGGTAAACGAAAGCAAATCTATGGCTAAAAATGTATACTTGTCTACTATTTACAGTAGACTGTAGACCTTTGCCCAAGAAAATGTTCATCGAAATCGCTCTTAACTGGTGGTTGAAGTCTTGGTGGTCAGAATGGTGATATGTATTACAGGTGTTTTTCTTTTGATCCTGTTATTTTCCAGCACCGAAAATGTTATTGGTTAACTTCTGCCTAGCAATGTCTGAAATGTGGCGAAGTAATGAGTTAAGGAGGCTGTCGATACCAGAAGATTTACCTTTTAAACCGGCTACTTGTAGGCAGCGTGCATTAGTAGCTTGAACACCAGAGCACACGATAACGGCACATTTCGGCTCTTCTTAAGTAATGTATAAAATGATTAAGTGATGTATAATATGATAAATTCAGATAGAGGCGTATACTGCCAAAGCTCAAATAGAAAACTGACGAAGTATGTATCAATTCCCGTACTTCGACTTGGTGGGCATGGCTAAAGATCAGGGTTCTCCCTAGCAAAACCAGACCTCCGACGATGCTCACACAATGTTGCAGCCCGACAACTCAGTGAAGAATGGGATGTTGGTAAGAAATTTGTTCGGAACTTTGCAATCGTCTTAAATTTCGCTTACTCGGACTAAACCCAGAACCGCCTTATCATCGGTCACTAGTTGTCGTCAGATTGGAGAATTTGAGGCCTCTTTGAGGCGCGCGCGGGATTTAATCCTGTACTTTATTCCATATGCACGCCTCCAAATCCATCTACGTGTTGCGAAGCACGGCCGGTTGGAATTTTTCAACATGGTGTTTTAAATAATACCCATCTTTTAAAAAAGTAATTGTAAAAAAATAGAAAATAGAAAAAGACAATGAGACAGTAAGGGAGAGAGAGAGAGAGAGAGAGAGAAAGAGAGAGAGTGAGAGGGAGATTTGTCTTTTATGGCTTCTTAAAATAGACTTGTGGGTACCCGAAGACGATCATTTGTTGCACATTGATATACCTGATAATCTTTCATTACACTCCTGAATTCTATGGCCTGGTATCAAACGGATTTACGGTATGCTAATCATGCTTCCTCGAGTATTGAAAATACGTTTCTGAATAGAGAACACTTCTGTGAACAGACTATAATAGTTTGGAGTCTTCTACATATCGCACGTCTACAAATCTGGTGATATGCATCTTTATCAAATTGAATGTATTGACCTCTATCAAATAATTTTTCAGAAACGTTTTTATGGGGGTTTGCAACAGCAGCGGTCATATCAACCCCTCCCCCCAAAAAAAGATTGTAATTATCCAGCCGAAAATTCGAACCTGGGAATTTTACTTTACAATGATGAGCGCTGTGTCAACGCCGAAACCTTTGCGGCCACCTCCTCCACAACTATTATTTATAAAAACGGTAGTTATAATTTATGGAGACTAAGGGTTACCAGATTAATTTATAAACGGTATTTTTTTTATGAAAGGATTTCGATGTTCCTGTACGCCAAAAATAATGTTCCCATCGACAGAAGACGGAAAGTAGGGACTAGCCAGAAATCAATTCTTTTTAGGTGTTTTTCAAAAACTTACATCCATTTAACAATATACTTTTATTACATGGATGTCGATTTCGGGGGCACCAGCCTCCCCTCTTCAGTCTACATAGTAAAATTAACAAAATTACATATTACGAACAATTTTGTTCCATATAATTTTAAATAAAATGTAGTTACATGGTTAAAATGCGTAAATAGACCTACCTGTTTCAATTTTTGCAACGTTTATGCAGAAGCTTAGAGTTATAAAAAATAATAATAGTTCACTTAACATTGTAATGTATTTGGTTGAAAGAATTTTTGTAAATGTATAAATATAAATGTAATTAAAGTAAAATTAGGTATAATAAAAGAACATTAACAGCAACTTGGAAATAAAAGAATATGCCATAACTCAAATAATAAGGATAACCCATCGCGATCAGGCACCCTGACGCTAAACAAGCAGTAAAAAATATGGTTAAAGAAAGATGGCAGCGTCAGTGGGCGAGGTCGTCGGAAAGACTCTTGCGAGTCAAGAGAACGACCGGTAGATGGCCCTCAGAGAACCTGAGCAGGAGACGAGGGATCGTCCTCACCCGACTGAGGATTGGCCATACGCGGTTGACACATGGGCACCTGCTTTTGGGCCAAAGCCCGCGCAGGTGCCCTTATTCAGAGAATGGTTTCTCGATGTATACATATGAAGAATGTATTTACATATAATTATGTGTATGAATGTATTTATTTGTATGAATGTAATGTTTGAAAGTGTAAATAGGATATAGACTTAGTTGGGGGATGAAATGACCAAGATGTCGAAAGCCAAAGTCAAAAAAAAAAAAAATAAATAAATAAAATAAATTTTAAAAAAGAATAACCAGTATAATGGTATAACACATAAGAACCTTCGATTTTATGCATAATATTGAAACCAGGTAGGTGTTTATTTAAGCATTTTAACCATGTAACTATGTTTTATTTAAAATTATATGGAAAAAATTGTTCGTTGTACGTAATTTCGTTAGTTTTACTATGTAGACTGAAGATGGAAAGCTGGTGCCCTCGAAATCGGTATCGATATGGTAAAAGGATATTTTGAAATGGTTTTAAGTTCCTGAAAAAACACCTAAAAAATCTTAAAACAAGGGTACAACCAAGAAGAAAGAAGAGAAGAATAAATATTAAGAAATTCTTACAATTATTTAATTTATTTTATATTATTTATTACATTCAATATTTATAAAGGGTTGTCTTTATTTCTTCGTAAAAATACCGACCGAGTTAATCAATTATTTAAAAACCTAAAATAAATAAAAAGGAACTTTTTATAACAATAATCTTTTTGTAAACCACTATTATCCCAATTTATAAAAGCCTTGCATGCACAGTGGTAATTAGTGGCAGCTAATGCTTTTTTAATACTGATATAGTCAACTCATTAAACATTTTTCACTTACTTATGGGAATTTGAATGAAACCAGAAGACTCGCAATTAGTTAAATAATTTCCCTCTAACTTCGCTTAAAATTTCTGTATTTTGCAAAAAATAAAAATGGTTAAAATAAGTGATTTCATTATTAACTCGTCTTAGATATGATTTTCTAAACAATGACTAAGTTGTTTAAAAAATCGTAATTACAGTTGAATAAAAACTTAAGATATTGCTTTTTGAAACTACGTCAAATTTGTCTATATTTTTCAATAAGAACTTACGAGCATAAAAAATTTTGCAGCCTCCTAAATATTTCTCTTAGAATTCCTTAGTTCCGTACTTAATTAATGTCAATGCAGGTATTTAAATTATGGGAAAATAATTAAAAATATTAGCATTATGTCTAGTTTTTCAATTTTCTCGCCCACCGTTCTAGATTCTGTTTGACAGGCTGCTATTCTCGAAAACGTTTGTTGATTTGGACGTGTGTAGGATTGTTCTTTGGCCAGCCTGGAACTCTAAACTGAAAAAAAAAAATTGTTACCAGAACACCCAGGAAAGCAGTTTACCCCGTGACCACATTGCACTATGTATATCAAAGCGTTGTCAACTTCCAAGTAGTGAGTATATAGCAGAACACGATTTGGCACTAGATTAGACTAAAATTTCAAGTTTATTTTATTGGTTTTTTAAATAATTATAGAAGACGTATCTGACGGAAATGGGAGGTTCGAACATTCTATTATAAATTTCAATCGTTGCAAGAAGAAGTTAAAGGGAGGTGAGTGCGATAATGCTAAATCTAGGGGTACTGTAAATGAAAACTTTCTTAATATTGTACTAAAAACGTTCGGGCATAACGTGCAAGTCCAACAAGTTGATTATGGGTTTTTGAGCAATTATCGAGTGCGTGGTGCCGAGGCGGGGTCAGAGCCGTCAACGACCCTGGTATGTTGTAAAGTGGCCAGATAAAGTTTTTGACAAGTTTTAATTGAAAATACCTGGACTGAAATGAGTGTGGGAGTAATGAGGAAAGTTGAAGGAGGATTCATCGGTGTGCGAGCATGTTTGGCAGGCTGGCCAGATTTCATTCTCCGTGGTTGATTTGAACCTTTTTGGTCACCCGTCTTGACGTCCTTTCGTACCACGTTTCAACGGAAATGAATGATTCTACGATAATGATGATCACTTAAAGAAGTCAAATGATAGAACAATTCTAATGATATTCTAATCTACTTACAAATAAGTCAATTCTTCAATATTGAATTTCAATCATAAATATTTTAATGTAAGAAGAAGGTTTATAATAGCAAATAGTATTTTTAATTTAAACAGTTTAATTTTAAGAAATACAAGAGGTTTGCAAAAAAAAGCCGAGTTGTTTTTGACATTTTTTAACATTTTTAATGTCGTATAAAAAAACCTATTCTCCAATCTTGAATTTCATTCATAAATATTTTAATGAAATAATAAGATTTGTAATAGCAATTCGTATTGTTTAATTTAAACCATTTAATTTTTACAATTACAAGAGGTTTACAAGGAGAAACCCGAGTAGTTGTCTTTTTTTTTTGTATTTTCAATATTTGTAATGGCGTATACAAAAACCGACTATTTTCCAATTTTGAATTTCACCCATAAACATTTTAATGTAAAAATTAGGTTTGCAATAGCAATTTGTATTGTTTAATTTTTACAATTTCAAGAGGTTTATCAGGAAAAACCAAGGTTTTTTTAGTATTTTTCAACATTTGTAATGGCGTACACAAATACCTAACATTCTCCAATCTTGAATTTCATCCATAAATATTTTAAAGTAATAATAAAGTTTGTTATAGCAATTAGTATTGTTTAATTTAATCCATTTAGTTTTTACGAATACAAGAGGATTGCAAGGAGAAACCCGAGTTTGTTTGTGTTTTTTTTTTGTCGTATTTTTCAACATTTGTAATGGCGTATACAAAAACCGAGAATTTTCAATATGAAATTTCATCCGGATATATTTTAATGTGATAATAAGGTTTAGTAGTAGTAGCATATTAGTAAAATAATAGTATTTTAAAATCAAAGAGTATTTTAACTTTAAACCGTTTAATTTTTACAAGTACAAGGGATTTGCAGGGAGAAACCCAAATTGTTTTTGGTATTTTCCAACTTTTGTAATGTCCTATACAAAAACTTTGTTCTAGTTGGATTGTTTTATTTAGATCATCATTTTAACTAGAAAATCTCTCTCTCTCTCTCTCTCTCTCTCTCTCTCTCTCTCTCTCTCTCTCTCTCTNACACACACACACACACACACACACACACACACACACAACACACACCACACACACAAACACAAAAACACACACACACACAAACAAACAAACACACACACACACACACATACACACATATTTTCTGTTTTTCAACAATGAAAGACGGGTATTATTTAAAAAAAATTCTAGTGGCAATTTTGTTAATTCGCAACAAATTTCGAAGTAACAAATTGAAACACCTGTGCCCAACCTCAAGAGGGCCTGTTTAAAATTTAACGGTCGAAAAGGAGGCGCAGCGGAGCTCAAGTATTAAAACATTTGTTTGCAAATTTCCAGCAAGAAAAGGGAGGTTGTTAGACTGTTTTGCATATGCAGTCGAGGTCCAAACAGTACCCCCTAATCCGACCTCACAAACTACATTATCCAATGGCATAGGTTGACAAAAGAATTTTAACTTTCTGCCCCCTCTTAATCAACGGCTAATCGCTGGGGGAAAAAACCTTGTTGAATTAATAAATTTCGGTTTTATTTAGAGAACAACGTCAATTGTTGCCAATGCTTTATCAATGCCCAAAGGTAGAGCACAATATCATTTGCATCTGTAAAACCTATGCATAAATTATTTCAAGTAAAATGCTATTTCAGGATTTAAATGACTGCCACTAGAAGCTTTCATGTATTCAATGTGACGTAAAGCTAACTGGATTTTTTCCAACTCGTGGAATGTTTCTCTTATTATATCAAACCGGATTTACAAGCGTTCGTCAAAATTATATTTGTGAGATGTATCGATGCAAGCAGAATATAATATTTGATAGAATATTGTGAAAATTGAAAAATTTTTGGGCATTTAATTTGGAATAAATTCAACTTTAAAGTCGTTGAAGAGGGTAGTATTGCAAAAATAATATGGACCACTTATAATTGATTTCAGGACTTTATACTTAAACGATTGGAAAAGTTGGATATTGGAATATTTAGCGGTTCCCCTCAGTGGCATAACATATATCCAAATCGGTTGTAGTAACTTTTGTAGATTCTAAGTTTGTTTTTTGTCGACAGCTTGGATTGTTTTCGTATAAGTTTGTAGAGCAAACCGTAGCATCCGTTTGGGTCTATTGTTTCAGTTCTGTATGCTGATTCCAAGTTAATCGTGAGTCTAGGTAACCGACAAGGCTATGAACGCAGTCGGATTTGAAGATAGACATAACAAGATAAAGAATAATATATACCTAAGTAAAAATGTACAGATAAATTTTACTTTTCGTATCCCCTCGTGAACTCCATTATTTATTTCTGACCTAGGATTTTCCTTGAAGAACGACTGTCTTGGAATCCACATACAATAATGAAAAGGCAAGAAACAAATCGAGGTTATAAGTTAAGTACGAAAAATCTACTTCAGTCATGATGACCTATCGGGACGTAAGGTTATGCAGTGCGGGGCTCAACCGATCATTAAAATTTCCGACGCCTTCAATCTATTCAGTCGAACATTTTCCTTTTTTTTGTATTGCTTTGCCTTAAGACATACAGCAATCGTCTAAGTAAAAATATTAAGCTTATATACACAATACAAAAATATCGCAGATAAATTTCTTGAATATTGAATAAATAATCATATAAATAAATATATGAACAAATAAACTTTTTTTTAATAAGTAATTCCTGGAGGCCGAGTCTGCCTGCAGGATCGAACCGATGGCTCCAGGGAAGCTCACTCATTTCATATAGTAACTTCGCAGTCCTGGAAGAATGAATAAATCAATTTGTAGGCCTCGACCCTTTCCTCGATCCGAGCTGAGAGGTTTGGTTACCTCCCTCACCTGGTACAGTTCGTTAAAGAGGACTTTCCTACTTTCTTCGTATTCCAGGCAGTCAAAGACTATGTGTTTGACGTTTTCTGCCTCATCACGTTGCGCAATTTCCCGAGTCTCTGGCGTTTATTCTGTGCAAGTAAGTGCCATGTAGTGATCCGTCCGGATCCGGGATATTACCGAAAAAGATTTTTTGCTGCCGCATTTTATTGCACTGAACCATGGGTTTGGGCATAGCTGGGGGAAAAGTGATTTATAACTCTTCCCGCCGCCAGTCTTCCAACCACTGTTTGTTCACAAGGTGCTTAGCGTCAGTTTTGGTCATTTTGATGTCGTGGTATTCCCCGTACACAGCCGCTTGTTTGGCGAGTTGATCGACCACTTCACTACCACGGATTCCGCAATATCCACGGCTCTAACAAAAAACCACTCTCTTCCTCTAGGACTCGAGATTGTGTATCAAATTTATGATTTCAGTCAGTAAATGGTCGCACTTTGTGTTTGGGTGGAACCGCTCAATCTGCTTGAACGAACTCATACTGTCGGTTGAGATGCCGAAGCTTGTTCTATCCAAGGTAGCTGCGTGATCGAGCGCCCTGATAAGAGCATACTTTTTGGCAGTAAAAATAGAGACTTGACTAGGCAATACTATCCTATCTTTCTTTTAATATTATCAGCGCCGGATCGTAATACGCGCAGCCTACTCTCCCCCGTATGATCGATCAAAAAATGAAAATCCTTGTGAAAATCAAGTGGAAGTTGGGTAGTGCCTTTTTTTTACATCCGTGATTCTTTTTATCTTCGATTCCCAATAATTAAAAACTTGAAATACTTATAATTCAAAATGTCGCCAATTTCCTTTGAGTTTTTAAAATGATTTGAATGACTTCCTGAATTGTGAAGAAGCTCAGATTAAAAATACATAAAAAATCTTTTCTGGAGAAGTGATTTTCTGATCGTGCTCGACTTTTACCCGTTTCCGCCCAATTTATTTCATAAAAAAAGTTTAACTTGTAGTTGAAAGATAATAGACCGTGCTTTTGCACAGAATATACAATAAAAAATACAATTATTGTCGTTATTGTTGAAACGATTGTTTCAATTTAATTTTTTATTATTAAATGTACACACGAATTCACTAATTTCGTGGTCCGCTTGACCAATTAATACATTACAATTAATTAAGGTTTTTAGTTCAGATGAAAAGGTGAGGTCACGATGGCTCAGGTGGTAGAGCAGCGGCGTATCTAGCCGAAGATCATGGGTTCGAATACCGCTGCCATTAACTTTTTTCATCTCAACTAAAAACCTTAATTAATTGTAATGTACACACGAATATTAGTTTGATTTTATAATTTATTAAACGATCATCATTATTTTAGATTTATGTAATATTTATAATATAATACAGTCAAGGCCACTGCAAAATTGTTGACTTCACAATAAAGTTCTTGTTTTACCAATTACATGTGGTTCACATACAATATTCATATCTTGTAAATTCATTTAAATAAAGGCTTTAAAAAAATACTTTTATCAAAAAACCATATCAATATTTACAATTTAATGTTGCATATTTGTTTGGTACTATTCGCATAAATCAATTATGATATGAAATACATTGCTTAAATTCAACACACCTGTTCTTCCGTGAATCAATAAATTGGCTGTTTACTTGATATTTGAATTAAAACCATTATATGAAAATGCTAATTAATAGCATTAGAAACTATACAGAACTTATTTATGAAACTCTTAGCATGAGAGACTTGCTGCACGAAGTACTGAGATGTTTTTATTCTTCTTGGGTAAAATGAACACCAGGAATGTAAGATCGGCGAAGTTATTCAATTAGCAATTCCGGTCGGCTAAGGATGTGTTCCATTAATTTAAACCTATTGAATTTCACTAATCGAGTACGAAATTCAATAGGTGTAAATTAATTGGCTCCGTTCCGACCATTCCGCAATCCACAATTACAAAGAACTACTATTTTCAATTTCTGATTTTTTTCGGTTGTAGGTAAAACGACTTATTAAAAAAAATTCTTCAAATATTTTACGCAAGTTCATTCTTTTTTTTTCATAGTAATAGCATAGATATTATATTATTATCTACTATGATATAAGGTATTAAGGAATTTTCTTGATGCCATTGTAATTAGCCTTAATATTGTAATTTTATACAAAGTATTAAGAAATTGTTTATGGTTATTATCAAAGGTGATAATTTTGAAATTACATTTGTTATTTAATCTCTGACCTGCTTTGTATGATTGCGATATTTGATTAAGTGTTATTGGGTTTCGCGGTTGGTTTATTGTCGGAACCGCTGGTGGATCAGACCATTAAATTGATAGTTTGTAGGAACAAGGTTTACACTACGCAATAAACATGAAAATATGACCATTAACCATTTACCGTCTTAAATACTAATTTGATTGCTTGTTATAAACATAGAAATATCATATTTTAATTGTTACATAGTTAGCCTTCAAATAGACTGAGAGGCAAAAAATTTAACCCAATTAATTTTTTATTCATTTACTGGATAAAAAAATGTATTCCCTTCATTTGTCTCATTGTTTATATCAATAAATATTTGTTTATATTATATTTTAAATTGGGAATATCAATTAGAGATAAACACACATAATCCTCAGAAACAAGGATAAAGGATTTTTCAATGTTTACTTTTAAATATTTTAAAATGTTTATTCAGTCTCATTTGAATTCTGAAGCAATAAACAGTTCAGTTTTCATCTTTGTTTTCTCTTTCAGTTCTTAAACTTAAAAATACCACTTAGTGCTGAAGATGTTGCGCGTGCTATGGAACTTATTGATGATGGACGTCACATCAGGTATGCGTGCGTCTATTGCTATCAGAGTTCCCTACGAAATTATACGAGACGTCGTTAGACGTTTTCGAGAAACTGGGTCCTACCATAGAAGGCCCGGTTCTGAACGCCTTACGGTAACAGAATCACAGGATGACCGTTTTTTTTTAATTAAGAATTTTGCGAAACCTTACTGTTGTTCAAGCTATTCATCAGCTCCAGGAAGTTCGAGGTATCCAAATTTAGGACGCTTTGCTCGAAGAAGGTTAAATCAGTATGGCTTTCCCCCCCTCATAAGTGGACCACAATTGACCAGAACACACAGTTGCACGGCTCGCATTTGCTCGAGAAACAGTCATTGGTCTTTGGACGATTGGTATCCTGAAATATTTACAGGTGAGTGTAGATTTGCTCTACAAGCTTCAGATGGTCCTGAAAGAGTGTGGAGAAGGCGAAATGAAAGGTACAAAGCTTGTACTTTTTCCCAGAGCCAACCTTTTCATTGCAATGATGATGTGGGCTGGAGTTTTAATGGAGAGTCGCACTGTATTGGTTGTTGTTCATTGACGGTCTTTGATAGCCCCTCGCTATGTGGATGAAACTCATGCGTTGCCTATCATCGATGAAATCAGCGACAATCCTTTTCTAATGCATAGTCGACATGTCGCTCGCATAGTACAAACGTACCTTCAACAGCAGGGTCGTAGCTGGCCAGCCCGTTCTCCAGACTTGAACCCCATCGAACATTTATGGAATAATCGCAAAAGAGTAATAAGAGCAGGTCCATCACTTCCTGATGCACTACACGATCTTGAAAAGACTTAATGAAGAATGGGTTCCTCCAAGACGACCTCCAGCAAAAATACATTTCCAGGATGGTAGAAAGTATGCCTAGGCGTCTTCGAGATGTAATTAATGCAAAACGAGGAATTACGAGATATTAAAATGTTTATTATAAATCTAAAACAAAATTAAAACTATGAAAAGTATTAATAATAACTCAAAATCTTAATGAAGACGATTTTTTGCTTGAAAGTTTATCTAAGGAACTGAGTATATTTCTTTTCCATAAAATGGGCCGCATTTCTGCATTTTTAATACAAAATATAAAATGCTGGTCTCAACTATATTGAGATAGTTATCAAGGTACAACGATAATAACATAACTCCAACCACTCGCCCGATAGGGTGGATCAAGATAATGGAGGGGGATCAAAGCGTTGACGAATACTAATTCTAAGTTAGTGTAGGGCTGTTCCTAATTAACATTAATCTATTTTAAAACATCACTATTGTGTAGTAGTAGCGGAATAGTGTTGAAACATTAACCAATTTGTGGGAGAAATTAAAGGATTAGAAGAAACTGGCAGAAAGAGTATTAGAAAAGAGAAAACCGGCGCCAGATAATTAATTAAACCTTCTCACAGCATTACATACAAAACATCGAAACAAGTTTTCAGATATGTTCCTTTCGTCAGGAACGCTTAAATGTATAATACATTCTCTATTTGGAGGACCATAGTGCCGAGTGGTAAGGACGTCCAGATTTCGACATGCTTGCCACTCTGGTTGTTCTGGGTTTGAATCCCATCATAGTTCTTGAAATTTTATTTAAGATTATTTTGGACAAATTATTGTAAAGTGTTTCAAACTGCTTGCCTACGATGCGTTACGCCTTCCAGTATGACTGGAATTACATACTTTATCCTTTTTAAAAAGATGGTTCCTTGTTACGTTAAGTAAGGCTTACTGTGAGTAGAAACCATCTTTTTAAAAAAGATTTAACTCCACACCCACTCCAGCATTCGTAATTTCTATTAAATACTTTATTTTCTTGTTTATTTGGAAGTTTTTCAACCTTTGTTTGACTGTTATAGTAACCAAATGAATTATTTACACAGGTTTTTCATATATCTAAATTTTTCATTGATAAATTAGTTGGAAGACAAAAATAATTCAAAATTTGATGGCATGTTATGTTGTTTATGTTTATTTCGAAATCGTAAGATGCGGTCTGATGTGACGTTGGTTTTAGAAAAACATTTTCTTTAACGTGCCAACGTTTCGATCTTTATTGAGATCAACTTCAGGACCAAGAATTTATAAGTATTGGATGTGAAAAAAATGAATTCATGCAATGCTAGAAATTGTATATTCGATCAAAGTATTTGTACTCACTAAAAGTGTTTGTTTTCCTTGTAGATATGTCATTCTTGTGGGTCGAGTTCAGAGAGCCAGTGAGATATTGGTATTTTGTGTTTATATATGTTGGATTTTGAAGGGGTGGGGAAGGAAGTCGGGATAGCAAGACATTTTTATACGAGGAGTCGGCTTCTTTGAGGTGAAAGCCGGAAAAAACGTGGGTAATGGTTCGGCCAGATTATCCTTTCAAGATTATATAGGCCTGGATATTTAGGGAATGGAAAGCCAAATTGTTGAAGAATTAGACTATGTAGAAATGTTTGATGTGTGGAATGCCATGATTGTTTTATATGTTCTATCATATGTTTTGTGTGATGTGATGATGATATATCTATATTATCCATATTGAATTTGATTGATGATATTAGCGTAGCTGCGACTTAGTTTACATGTTTCTGTTCTGTAATTGATGGTGTGTTTATCGCTGTTGATGTAAACTATTTCTAAAAACTTACGTTTATTTTTGTTTTGTTCTGTGTGTAATTTTATTTTTGATTGTTGAAGTCGAATTTGTGTTTGTGTTCAAAATGGTGGGTAGCCAGTGCTGTAGGATTTTGATTGGGTTTTTTGCCATCATAGATATGTTGCTTTACTCTCTTATCCAAATACTGGGACGTAATACCGATGTAAGATGCTGGACAATTTAAACAATTGATTTTGTAAATTACGTCAGATTTATTTGTTACTGGTGTGGGATCTTTAATTTTGGAAAAAAGTGTATGAATTGTTTTAAAGTATTTGTTGTTTATGTTGTTTCCTAAAAGTAATTGATAGAAACGTCCATAATGTTCAATGCCCAAGTGTCCAAGATTTATTTAAAAAATCAAATCTCGAATGGCAACGTTATTAAAGGTTAAAAAGATGACCCACCTTAGTATTTTTTATTGATAGGTATTTTATCGTCTCTCATAAAGAGTTTAGTAAGAGGAGAGATAATTTTCAAATGTATGCGCTTGTTCCTTTAAAAAAAATCGCTTTTAATAAAAAAATATATCTGTTTTGACGGCAGTATTTAAAGCATTTGCTTCGTGTTTATTTGAAACATTTTTTTTTATTAAAAGTTAAAATAAAAACTTAATTGATTTATTATGTGTCGAGATTTTGTTGAAATTGCACGGTTTGTAGTGGTGAAGTGTTTCTTTTTAACACCACTAACTTAATGCCACTGAACAAACATAAATATTTTCAAACAAGCAGCCGTGGAAAGTGTGGGAACGGCTAACATGACCATGTCTCAGTAAATTAAAACCTGTTCCTGGAACCTTGTTGCCTAGGATTCCTCTAGTGTAAATAGTGATTTGTATGAAATCCAAACTTGTGATCTGTTTGTTTTCTTATTTTGTCAGTTTTTTGTGAAAATTAACTTTGTTCTAAAAACGAATTTCTAAACAATTTTTGGAAATCGTGTTCACTGTTTTGTTCACTGCAGTTTTGTCCATTCAAAATATATTTTTCTTTACTCTGTTGAGTTAAATAGTTATCTTAAAATATCAAAAACAAAAATTTTACATTAATTGATTTACTGATAAATAAATTCGTTGTTTAATTATTCAGAAATCGTGAGATGCGGTCTGATGTGATGTAGGTTTCAGAAAAACATTTTCTTTATCGTGCCAACGTTTCGATCTTTATTGAGATCATCTTCAGGGCCTGGGATTTACAAACATTGTTTAAATTTAACAAATACATGTACGAAGTGGAAAAAAGTGAATTTCTACAATACAAAATATATTTTTTATATTCAAAACTGTCTTTTCTATACCGACTTCCTTCCCCAGCCCTTCAAAATCCAACGTATATAAACATAAAACAGCAATATCTAACTGGCACTCTCAACGCGATACGCAAGAATGGCACAATTACACAGAAGACAAACACTTTGAGTGATTACAAATACTTTGATTGAGCCTAAAATTTCTAGCATTGTATAAAATCATTTTTTCACATCCTACATGCATTTGTATAATTTAAATAATGTTTGTAAATCCCAGGCCCTGAAGATGATCTCAATAAAGATCGAAACGTTGGCACGATGAAGAAAATGTTTTTCTGAAACCAATATCACACCAGACCGCATCTCACGATTTCTGAATAATTATCGACTAACGGTTACTACTCACCACACATAAATTCGTTATTTAGAATTTATCTCTCCGTCCATCATTGACACGTTTTACAATTCTTAATCAATTTCCACTTCATCATACATTTTACTAAAACATCCCCTTCCATCGCCTTTGCTAAAAATGTTTTCTTCTAAAGCTAAACCCCCAGTGAAATTTATTTTTTTGCTGTCGTCCAGAAAAATAATAGTCGTCCATGGTAACATATACGATAATTCGGACCTTCAGCAAGAAAAATAACGCAGGTATGGCACTTCTCGGTACGGAAAGGCTTTTGGACTCGATCTGACAGGATTTCATCTACCTTTCCGAACATCGAGTTTTTCCATGTCTCGCAAAAATCACTTATTGCTTAAAGGGCAGAAACTATGAAGTGTCCCTGAATGATTTGCTTTTCCTACTGGGGTTCGTAAAGCTTGGAACTTCATCTCAAAGTTGCACAACCTGCCTGTTCTAGAATACCATTGCTGCAAGAAATAATCCGATTAATTTAAACTGTTGCAATTAAAAATTACACTTCGTTAGAACCCTTCAATCCCAGTCATTTATTATCCCATGATACCTTCTACCTTACTTATATGTACTTATACCTTACTTTAATAATATTAAGTAATAATCTGGAACTTCTGTTCTCTCAAATGTCAATCCATGATACAACCAAATCTTGACCATTTGTAAACTCGAGCCGTCATGTCAATTGCTTGCGATTGTGAGTGAATGCGGGAAATAAATGTTCTGCTGCTCTAGTAGCGTTGAGTAAACACTAACCACACACGCACGCACGCACACGCGCACACACTATTCATGCCTAAAAATTCAAAGTTCATTGAGACATGGGGGTTGTCCCTGTGGTTTTTTACTACTATAGTCGACAATTGATTAGATTTTATTTCAATTATAACAGCAAGAAGTTTTTTATACGTTTTTATCTGCACATTTTTTAGGAAGAAATTAAAAAATAATCTACAGAAATCCGTAATATTTTCATTATTTTTATTGTCGGAAATTATGATCTGTTTAGAGGAACTGCACGGCTCAACTTTTTAACATTAAAAAGATTAATGTTCAGTCTACCATTCACCACGGATAAATTGACCGAATTTCAAGGCCATTAAACATAACAACCGCAGGATTTATTTTACCTGTGATTACAATTATTTAGAGGCCAACGTTAGAGGCAGATCTGGTATAATATATTACAAGGAATTCATTTCCCTTTTGTATTTTTAACGATTCTCACTCAGTCGATACCGGGAATGGAATTTATTATTCATTATTAAATCGTACAAAAACCGTGGGCCTTGTACATCAAGATCATCAATCAACAGATGATATTAATTTCTTTTCCACCGGCTAAAAGCCCCGCCCAGGCCGACGTGCATTATTCCCCTGGAACGAATCCAAATTCAGACAGAAAGAACCAGCATCATTACCTTCACTGGGCTGTATACCACGTACTCAAAATCAAATGTTTATTGTAAACTGTAAATGAATTATCAATTATTTGATCAATTTATGATCATTATTAAAGAAAACTTTATAGGTTAGGTCCTGGACCGAACGATTATGAAAAATAATACTATGTGTATATAACAATATTTCTTTCCCAGTTTAATGGAATCAATTTAACATGTGGTTATACATTCTTCAATTCAATTTTCGCTTTCTTTATTCAATTATTTGTGACCTTTTAACTGCACTGCAATGATTCTAAAATAATTGCAGCATCGTTTAGCATTCACTTACATGGACAATCTTCGACTCGTCGTCCTTGTTCAGTCACACATTTTACACACTATTAGAAGTCAAGTCAACCTCAATCAATAAATATCATTCACAAATATATATATATATGCAGGGTGGCCCCAATCGATTCAGCCAAACTGCCAGATCTTATAGGAAATTGAATACTGAGTAAAAAATGGTCCGCAAACCCTTCTGTTCCGAGCTACAGGCAAAAAATCATGAAAAACCACGTTTTTTTTTACTTTATTCGTGAAATTGTTAGTAAACCGTTAGCCTGACCGTAAAACAGCTCAAAACAACATCGGTAGAGGATTAATTTCTGCGTCGAATGAGATTAAAACCAGCCTGATCCGCCGAAAATTTCATTTTTGGCGATTTTTCGAAATTAGAAGGTGAAGGGGTACACAAAATTCACCATTTCTGACATTTTTATCGAAAATTCACAAAAAAATATAATATATATATATATATATATTTTTTATTTTTTTGAATCGGTCTTTCGATCCACAGCCAAATTTTTAATCTTAATCATTTTTATTATTAACTTGTACAAACATACTGTCCTTACCACAAATTAATAACAGTTTAACAACAATGGTTAGCACTTAAGTTGATTATAGTACATATCACATAATGAAACAATCATTAATTTTCGAAAAAGCCTATGTACGGAATTAAACTTATCACGATTTTAAACAATTCAAACGTAAAATTTCAGAGAAATAATTACAATTGGCATATTTTTGTTTATTTTGACATTCATGTACCACAATGTTTGATCTGATCATTTTTCGTTTAACAGAATTTTTTACCGAATTTCCTTTTTCCTTCCTTTTCTCCGAGGGTTAAGTTTCTAATCATTAAGCTAACTTTTAATTGTCTTAATTCGGCCGTAAACCAATATAGCCAACTTTTTACCCCTGCCATAAAATCCTCATGCTTGACGTAATTAAGAATTCGTTCTGCGTTTAACTTCGCGAAATAAAAGACGGTAGGTCATGACGAATTTGATTCATTATAGTAATAATTCGTAAGTACATCATTAATGACGATCACCTACATTTGGAAACGTCGTACTGATCAAAGAAACTCAATATAATCCAACTACTAATTATTATTCGACCTGTTCGCCTATCTGAATAACTATAGATTAACGGTCACTAATCTCTACACATATCTAAATAATTTTGCCGTCTTTTTATTTTTATTGAAAATTTCAACTCTCAGTCGGGTTGCGCTTCACTTAATACTGAATTAATCTGGATTGTGAGTTACGATCATTAGTCTCAGGGCAGAGACAAAAAGTAACGGTGTTTTTAAATGTCAGTACATTTTTCCAAACATTAATAAACAGAATTATACTGTTTTAAATATCAGTACATTTTTCCAAACATCAATAAACAGAATTGTGGGACGGGTCGTCAGAGAGGCCTTTGCGCGTCAAGAGCACGATTCGTAGATGGCCCCCCGAGAACTTGAGCCGGAAACAAGGAATCGTCCTTACGTGAATAAGAATAGGCCATTCGCGGTTTACACACGGACACCTGCTCTTGGGCCAAAGCCCGCGAAGGTGCCCCTTATGCAGAGAAAGGTTTCTTTATGTGTCCCACATACTGGAAACATGTCATGCCTTGGCTCCTCATAGGGAGAGTGTAGGCATGCCATCCAATCTGAAAATGGTACTCGAGCACTGCAGCGAGTTTCCGGGTCCCCTGTCCCGCTTTCTAGGGGAAATTGGGGTTTTTTATTGTATATAATATGTCTTATGTGTTGTCTGTCTATGTTTTGTCTGAGTGCATGTAATTAATGGCAAGGGGTGAGGGTGAAATATAACGTCATCATCGCCCCTCAAACTTTGAGAGCGTATGAGTGTGTGTTCGGGGTCGATGGTGGAATATTTATAAAAGTACTCCATCGACCCCAACCTAGATTAGTTTGAGTATAGGTCAGTGGAGGAATATCAAGTACTCCACCGACCAAACGGAATGAGTGCACTGTCTGGATAAATAATATAGACTTAGATGGGGGCTGAAATTACCTAGATGTCGGAAGCCCCCCCCCAAAAAAAAAAAAAAATTACCATAAATGATTGAATACTATATAAATTAGTAGCTAGTAGTTCTGGGATCGAATCCTTCCATTTCTCTCGTGCGTAATTTGGAAAAGTAAAGCAAAATGGTTGTAACCCATCCTCCGAGATAATAAACGGAATGTTGGACGGCAAACCCACGTGTATGACAAAAATTAATTTATTTGATATTTCTTTTGATTTTTAACTTTTGAGTTTTGCTTGAACTTTTACATATATGTAATTGAAATGAGCATAATCTTGATTCGACTTTTGGAAACGGAAAAAATATAGGAAATTGATCAACAAGTGGATACTTAAAACCTTGATTAATGATGCTAGTTGCATTTCCCGGCCTCATAATGTGGTTGGTAGTTAAAATATTATACAATTGGCATGTACAGTTGGATATACAGGGTGTCCGTTTTAGATGGCCGGGCTGAAATTCTCTTGAACAAATGACGCTTTAATATTTTTTAGTATAGTTTCAAATTTTTAACCTTTTTGGAGAAAAAATATACAAAGTACATCAGACCCAGTTCAACTTAAAAATTTCAAATCTGACTCTATACATCATGACACATAATTTTAAAGGGATTTTTATTTTTTGTAGAAAAATTATTCAAGGTATCCAGTTCAACTTCAAAGTTTCAAATAGGACCCTATACCTCCTGACAGTTCGTTTTAAAGGGATTTTTACGATGAAAACAATGGTCCAATCAGATTTTAAATGGGTCAAAAAATGACAAAATTATGGCAAAAAGTAACCGGCAGCGTAACATCGAGGTGGAGATAAATATTTTACTGTATGTGTCCAAATATCCGAATTCTTCTCTCCGAAATGTTGGAAGGGTTTCAGATTTTTCAAACAATAAAATTAGAGATGTACGCCGGACTTACAACGTCACGCCGTATCGCTCTCATTTTGTCCAGGGATTTCGTCACTATGATTATTAGCTTAATTTAGACGAGGAGCTGAATATTTTACTGTATTTATTCAGAAATCGTGAGATGCGGTCTGGTATGATGTAGATTTCAGAAAAAACATTTTCTTTATCGTGTCAACGTTTCGATCTTTATTGAGATCATCTTCAGGGCTCAAAGAGGCACTCTCAACACACACGCAAGTATGGCACAATTACACACAACATAAACATTTTGAGCCCTGAAGATGATCNGTGCAAATATCCGAATTCTTCTCTCCGAAATGTTGGAAGGGTTTCAGATTTTTCAAACAATAAAATTAGAGATGTACGCCGGACTTACAACGTCACGCCGTATCGCTCTCATTTTGTCCAGGGATTTCGTCACTATGATTATTAGCTTAATTTAAACGAGGAGCTGAATATTTTACTGTATTTATTCAGAAATCGTGAGATGCGGTCTGGTATGATGTAGATTTCAGAAAAAACATTTTCTTTATCGTGTCAACGTTTCGATCTTTATTGAGATCATCTTCAGGGCTCAAAGAGGCACTCTCAACACACACGCAAGTATGGCACAATTACACACAACATAAACATTTTGAGCCCTGAAGATGATCTCAATAAAGATCGAAACGTCGGCACGATAAAGAAAATGTTTTTCTGAAACTTACATAACACCAGATCGCATCTCACGATTTCTGAATAATTATCGATTAACGGTCACTAATCACCACACATTTTACTGTATGTTCGGAAAAATCCGAATTCCTCCGTTCGAAATGTTGCGAAGGTTTTAGGTTTTTCAAAAACTAAAATAAGATATGTACTCCTTACTCATAATTAACATTACTTACAATGTTAAGCGTTCTTATCTGGTCCAGGGAGTTTGTACTCTGATTATGATAGGTATCTAGCGTTCACGGCTCAACTGTCGATTTGGGAGGCTGAAGAAAACTTTCTCCCATACATCCTATCCAAATTCACCATTAATGCATACTAAGCTTTCCTCCCTGAGTTTCCTTTCTGACTGATTACCGATTTCACTTCAATTGACTATTGACAGCAACCTCAGTTGAAGAACTGCGGCAAAGCATAGAAAATGCTTGTCAATCCATCTCCCATGACTCTATCGCTCTGAGTACCGGTGAAGAGTGGATAAAAAAAGAAAATCTTAAAACCTATTTCCTTCAAATTATTTAATAGTGCTAATAATGTTCAAAATCTGAGGTTCATAATTAGCAATCAAAAATACACAAAATGGAAATACTAAAAAGGAAAAAATAGTAAAAAAATTTACTCTGCAGACCTTGTAGGCTTATTTACATAAAAATATTTTTCATAAAATATTACACCATTTTTATGTTTTGTGAACAATGCCTATCTCGAATGTTAACCCTTTTTGAATAGACACTTTCTGCGTCGACGATTCCATAGTCTTATCTTAATTAAGAGTTTTATCACTTCTAAAATCATTAAAGCACTTCGCAATTACTCGACATCTTCTTTATCGTTATAAAACGTCTACTGTTGTGTCTCATGACAAAATGAAAGTTGGTAAATTGTGTTTGTTTATATTCCGTTGAGAAACAATTTTCATTGCAGCATAATGATCAAAGAAAGCCTACTTGCATATGAAAGTTACTTTTATAATTTTTATTTAGCCCGATATAAACTACGTCATTTTGACAGGAGTTGTTTGGCTTTTGCCTTTGTCGGTTAATTGTGCAAACGATATAAACGTTGGCAATTTCCTGCACCTTGGATGGAAATAATTTAACTCAACTCTCTAGAAATAAACGCAATTTTGGGGAAATATTGTGTCAAAATTCTGAGCGGCCATGGACTTTAGTTGGATAAATTAGGTTGTCAAAAATGAGTTTACATTGAGAACTCACATTGAACCTATTTCCGACATTTAAATTTCTAGAATATTTATCATCTCTAACCAACTCAACACAAAATAATATCAATCTGATCTCTTTAAAAACCTTATCATACCACAAGCCATTTTTTTCATAATTTATAGCAAATCAGTTTGAATAAAACCTTAGCAATCTTTAATATCAAAATATGAACTGAGTTAAAACAAAATGATATCATCAAAATCCTTCGGTTTTCATTTTACATAGATTGAATACCTCAATAAAATATTATTTTAAAACTCGTTCCGAGCATGACGTTAAGTATAACATAATATTATATCTATTATATTTACTTTTATATTGGCCAAATTACTTCTTTCAATTATTTAATCATTTTATGAAAGGTTTTGGTCTAAAGGAAAAAGTAAGTGTCACGAGCGGGATTCGAACCCACGACCTTCGGCTCAATACGCCGGTGTTCTAACCACTTGAACTATCGTGACTTCGATCCACTCGGACACCATCTCTCCATCTCAACCTTCAACCTTTCGAATTTTCCCTCCTTTTTGCCATTTTTAAAATGTCGTGTAATCAGGATTCGATTCTCGGCGACATATGAAGTGGCCACGGGGACCTGTTAGTGAAATATAAATAATAATATATGCGATGCCACTATTTGTCCCTTAACCTACCACATTTCTCACCTTTACTAACATGTGCATCATTGGGCCGAGGATCTGGGAAGTTTCTAGACCACAGAGTTAAGCCAGAAACACACTTACCCGATGCTACGCCATGCGACGCTACCCGATGTTACCCGACGCCTTGCCACGTTTTGGTGTGGTGTGCACATCTATCCGACGCAAGCACACGTCGCGTACAGTCCACAGCGTTTATCACAATAATCACTATCACAATCGCAACGCATCTTTTGTTCTTAATACACTATTTTGAGCAAAACCTTGTAATAAATTGTTTCTTAAATTTTATGAGCACAACCATCTAATAAATTGTTTGTTAAACTTAATTGTTTTAAATAAAGTTACTCCTAACCATCATAAATAAACAATGTTTTTAAAAACGTTTGCATTTTTATCTCGTTTAATTTGTTTTACGTTAAAATAACATGTTGTAATTAATATAACGACAAAATTACATGTATTTGATTTATATTTATTTATAGTTTGAAATAAACTATAAAAATATGAGTGTCCTGGTCTGATGCTACCCGACATTAAAATTGTGTAATTTTACGAGCAAAACTATGGAATAAATTGTTAATTAAATTTTATGAGCAAAACCGTGTTCCAATTTTAGTATATGTACCGCCGAAGCGAGTACAATAAATTGTTAGTTAAATTCATTATATCAAAAAATCACATTTCGATGTTTTGATTAATTTTCTACCAAACCATTAAAATTATTTTTTAAATTAAAAACTAATTAATTTTTAATCACAGTTAATTTGGTTTATATTAAAATAAGTATGTTGTAATTAATATAACGACAATAATACATGTAGTTTGAATTAAAATATCAGTGTCCGGTTCTTTTGTCTTCGACTTTACTCGATGCGACCCGTCGAAAATCTGGACAGTGGGGATCGCAGAGCGTCGGGTCGGTTAGCGTGGCATAGCATCGGTTAGATGTGCACGGAGGAAATGCAACCTTATGGAAAATCTGAGTTTGGATTTGTGTCGGGTAGCATCGGGTAGCGTCGCATGGCGTAGCATCGGGTAAGTGTGTTTGTGGCTTTATTAGGGTCTAAATGGTTACCTTCCCAATGACCTAAAATCTCAAGACTTGAACAAATTCTGCATATTGGATTTCCGTAGTTCCGGATGTGGTCACAGGATACCACTGACATTATTTTCTAGTGCCTTGTTTTCTGCTGCAAGTCGCACTATTCAATGTACGAAACATAAAAGCGGATAGAAATGGACACTTTAAAGGTACATCATTCATTCAATACTGAATCGAGGCAAAAAAGTTTAAAAATAAAAACTCCTGAATTTGTCCTGGATAACAATAAATGGAAAAGCGACGTATGGTAAAAAAAAAGTAACTTTTGAATTATGCTTACATTTCTCCAAATTCAATTGAGTTGTTGAGTATATAGAATTATGAGATATTCGAGTTTAGATCAGTAAAATTTTAGAATTGATGACGTAGTTATTTAATGTCTTTAAAATGATACGTTGCATTACAAGAAAATAATATTGTATCTTTGTCGAATTTACGAGTTATAAATTGTCTGTCCGAATTAAAGATTTTCTAGGTACTACTTTTTTTTCAAACTTGAATTATCCGAAGATTTTTGAAAATTAATCCATTATCAAATACGATCTTTTCAGTAGTGTTATTTGTATAATAGTTTCCCAAGACCAAAATTAGTAAACTAACGAAAAGCAAACAATGAAAGGGCATAGCTTTTAGATACAACGTAAACGATTACACAAATATTATTCTCACGTTTTCCTCCGCTTAGTTGGAGAAACGAGCTCAGTCTATACATGAAAGTTGGAAGCTCTCTACTCTGCTAGAGAAACAGCTCAATTAATTGGAAAAGTTCCATTAGTAAATCACATGCACATGTTTCAAATTGCTTCAGTCTTCAAACATAATAGACACAACCACACAATTGAGGTTTAATCTGCATTTGTATCGATGAAATGATGATAAAGAAAAAGCGTCCTTAAAAGCCAATCGAGAGTAGTAGGGTGTAATCAAACAGAATAGAACTATTGTTATAAAATACATAAAAAGATAATTTATTTTTTTGGCAAAATTACATTTATACTCTGCCTTATTATAATGATCCAAACAAAGACAACTTTTCAACATCCCTGTCTCTTCATTTTCTGGTAATTTATCGTACTGATTATTTCTTTCATTTCTTCAGTTCATTATCACTGAAGGAAAATAATTTTTTTTCTAAGCTTTATACATTTATATAAACCAATTTTATACGTTTCTAAACAAATCGATACTCGATAAATAACAAACGATCTTTAACTAAAAATTTATTTAATTATCAACGATCAAAGACTGACATGGTTAAAAAATTAGAATTATTTTTTACAATTTGATCACCGTTGTGTGTCTCATTTGAAGAAGCAAGTAAGATAAGGTGCTTTAGATAAATGTCCTGACAAAGTACAGCCTGTTGCGCGTCCTTGGGCAACTTTACCTTCTGAACTTTGCCGTTATAATATTTCACCCACGTACACTGAAATTTAATAATTTTTCGTTCCTCCTCTCGAATCAGGTGGGATTTGAGCTTTCGTACTCTTATTTAAATTTTTTTTACTACATACTTTTTCACGATTTAGACGCAAACTGACTGAATTGCAAATTTTCTAAATTAAGAATTAATATTAAGTTTTAACAACGAGGGATTACACAAATAGGACCTTAGCAAACTAAAACGATTTTATTTTATAGGAAATTTATATGGAAATGATGATGGTTGGGTAAGTATGTCTATTGACCATTTTAATATAGATAGTTTTTACTCACAGTTTGTTGTTCTGAACGATCAGGATTTCGAGCATTAATTGCTCATCATCAGTTGAAGAAGTTACGAACACGTTTCTTGACACGAATTGTAAGAATGAACCCGCCATTCCAATTTTGAACGTGGCAGGACATTCAAACTGATGATGAGCGTTTTATGCTCGAAAGCCAAATCATAGCTCGCAAACAACAAACTGGAGTAAGAACTATTTTTTAAAAAGGTTAGGTCTTCATAACGTTAAGATATTAGTCAGAAGGGAATATAGTAAATACGATGAAAGCGTATGATTTTACAATATTCATAAGCGGTACTTAAATTAAATTTGGAGTGTTTCAGACCCAATTTGAATTCAATCCAGAACCTGTTGGATAATCCGTGGATCGGCGTGGACGTCATTCTCGTAGATGAAATTAGGCTGTTACTAACGTTAGGCTAGCTTTACGAGGATTAAGTCAGGCTTAACCTGTTCAAAACAATATTATCCCAAATAGCTTATCACCGAGGGTCAATTCTCTTATCAAAATAATTATTCTGCTCAGCCGGATCGATACGACGTACGGGAAAAGTCCGACAAGGTAGGCCGTTAAGAATTTCTAAATAATATTTGCATGATTGGGCCAAATTTAGGAAGTGCCTGATAGGACATAAAGTCAAAACAGGAGCATGTCATTTCGAACGAGGTAATGGATGTAACCTTCTCTCCGTGGCCCGTTCAAAATGGTAATGCAGAGATCCCGCGGGCAAATTAAATCGACTCGGCTAAATCAACAGCACTGGCCACTCAGAAATAATTCGACCCCTGTGATTTTAAACCTTGTGCGAACGCAATTCCGAGCAACTCCCTTCCAACAATTTGATAACAACATGCGTGCTTTCGATTTACATCTATTTATATGCTGACAAATTAAACATAGTTTAATGTCTTATTTTTATTTCCCAAAACGACAGAAAGATACTTTGCGTTGGAAATGGCAATAAACATTTTTCATTTTGAATGGAATAACTTCTTCTTATAATGTCGGTAATAAGAAGCAACTTCTACCCGTGCCAACTCTTGCCTTTATCATCTCATTCAGATGACATGCAAATTACTTTGTTCAAATGACTTCACAGATGTTAAGTAGTTTTCCTGTCCTGATTTTGTGAGTTTAATCGCAACAAGATTAACTCGGCTCTTTGAGAACGCTTTATTGAATTTTTCCCCGGCGAAACTTCTAAACAAATAATCTTTTCTTTCTAACGAAATACCCCAAGGTAATACATTTTTCCCAGTAAAAAGTTCACATTTACCATGAAGACTGTACTTTATGCAAGTTCATATTTTAAAAGTCACCCATTTCAAACGTGATGTGGTTGAGTGAGTAATTATTTATGTAAATCTTACTGCTTTCACCCAATACAAAAAATAACTCCACGGTGGTTAATTTCCTTTCAAACCATCATAATTAAATGATTTTTATTATAACTCATATGAACTACCGATCTAGTTTTTTTTGTTTACATTAAAACATTTACAATATGTTGTAATTAAAAGCCAAGTGGTAGTGCGAGGACTCGCTCGTAAAGGTAACGGCCAGTCGTGAGTTCGATACCCACCGTCCCCTCAATGATCTTTTTTCACTCACTCCTTCCCCTACCCAAAAAAAAGAATGCACATCACAAGTTCAAAAGATCATTTAAAAATATATATATAATAAAAACACTTAATTTGAAATAAAAAAATATGAGTGTCCGGTTTTTTTGTCTTTGAGTATATCTATTACACAAATACATTCTTAACTTCACTAATTTCGTGGTCCGCTTGACCAATTAATACATTACAATTAATTAATGTTTCTTTAGTTGAGATGAAAAAAAGTTAATGGCACGGCGGGATTCGAACCCACGATCTTCGGCTAGATACGCCGCTGCTCTACCACTTTAGCTATCGTGACCTCGATCCACTCGGACACCAACTTCCTATCTCAACCCCTATTTCCATATTTTAAATGAAGTACACTTCACTAAAACTCTCCGAGGCCATTTCATTTGTCGTCGAGAATCCAATTCGATTACACGACATTTGAAAAATGGCAAAAAGGAGGGAAAACTCATAATGTGGGTTTGAGATAGGAAGTTGATGTCCGAGTGGATCGAGGTCACGATAGCTCAAGTAGTAGAGCGGCGGCGTATCTAGCCGAAGATCGTGGGTTCGAATCCTCCTCGTGCCATTAACTTTTTTTCATCTCAATTAAAAAAACTTAATTAATTGTAATACATTCTTAACATTCGATTTACTTAGACACACTGAACAACTTCTGAAAACTTGAGTAATATACCTTTTAATTAATTACAAAGCTGACTTCAACACAAAAATTCATCATGATTCCATGACAAATCACTAAAAAACTGCTAACTTTTTGAATATAACGATTTTTTTTAAATAAAATGGATCGATAAGTATATAAGTAAATATGTACAACTATGATAACTGCTAATGTATAAATGACAACTTTTAATTTTTTAACCATTTTTCATTTGTGGAATAGATGGTTAATTTAATCTATTATTCCCAAATTTCTAGTGCTTAAAACAAGTAATGTAGTTTAACAATACTGACCACTAAATGCACTTTCAGTAATTATGATCAGTATTTTTTACAGGAATCGATTATTCTGACCACTATTTATTAAGTAAGGAACCCCCTCAAATTTCATAGCTGAATGCTGAGGAAATAGCGTGTACAAAAGAATCGAAGAAAGAAAAACTAATACACTGTATTTTTCAGAAACCTACGGTACAAGTGAGAGAATTGTGAAGTAAACAGCAAAAAGATTTAAATTTTTGCTAATTTAAAAACAAAATGGGTACTCTTCTGTTGTTGAAATCAGCACATTCAAAAATCCGCATTCCCTCGAACCTGGCTGTGATCTCCAACGCGCGACAGTGGGAGTGGTAATGTGATAATGACACAAGTATTAATTAAACAGAACATTTTATTATCTGTATATATTTCCTATCTCATTGTTACTTGTTATCGAATTGAAAGTAGTTGTACTGCACAAAAATTTAATACTACATTATTTGAATTCCGTTTTACAAATGAACTCTATTCTAGATTTTGCATTTATAACAGCTAAAGACTTTAGCGCAGTAAAAACCTCGAAATTTGCAGAAACATTCCTATCGGCGCTCTAGTCGAAAAATTTAGAATTATAAAAAAAAAGTTGAATCAAAATATCCAATCGAAGAGAGTAGGAGAAAGAGATGACAGTATTGACCATGTCTGATATAACGATGGCTTCAAACCAAGATGGGTAAGGAGCTGGTATCTACCGAAATAAAGTGAAAATACTTTAGGAAAAATGTAACTGTTTTCCAGGAGGATACCGTGGCTATTGAAAAATGGGCTCAGGTGATTAAAAATCTCGGATTAGCCTACTACAGGTAAAGGAAATACAATATCACTCTTGTTTGTATTTCGGAGCATACACGGCAGGCGGAAAAGAGGAGGCCAAGAAAAGATTGATGATCGTGAGGACACCTAGAGGGCCTGAACCAATTATCGGCATACCGAATTGCCAAAAACACATATTCCATTAAATTCCGTTAAAGGACCATCTCATAAAAAATGCAAAGTTCTAAACCAATGACGTGTTATGACTAGAAAGGAAAGAAGGACTGTCTGACACGGCAGATCTGTAGGCATTAGCCTACAGGTAAAGGAAATACAATATCACTCTTGTTTGTATATCGGAGCATACACGGCAGGCGGAAAAGAGACAGGAAGAAAAAACAGTAGAACATGTCCTCTGTTGGTGCAACAGATTTTTCAGACTCCTAGAAGAAAACAGAAGATCTGCAGGATACCCACGTAACCGTTTAATATAGATTTGAGGTCTGATTAAAAGTTTAATGTTTAACAAAGAGCTCTAAACACTGCTGGAAATGCGCAATATATAAAGATTGGTCTTAAAGATGTCATTATTGATGTTTAAAATAAAAGGTAAAACTTTAATTGCATAAATGTATTATGCAATTAAAACAGATTTGATACTTTTCTACAAAATTGATCACAAATTCCACAAGTTATTAAGCTTTTTCTATACTACGTAACGAACACTTGAACTACATCATGAATGTAACTTAATCCACTATTTTTTACCCTATTTTGTCAATTGATGAGGGAAACCACAAGATTTTCTAATTTTTGATAATTAAACAGGTCGAAAATATTTTTACATCAGTTTATTATTGTAGCAGCTTTTAAAATTTGAAATGCTGCTTGACGTAGTAATTGTTTAGTTTTATTTCTTTAAACGAAGATTGATATTGTTCAGCCAGGGTTGTATTGTTAACACTTCCTTATTCAACGAAAAGATCATTAAAATAAATGCGCGGCTCACGGAAGGGGACTAAATTTGAAATCCAAAAATTCGCATTATATTCACATATTCCCAAACACGGCCCAATGCACTCAGAAGCAACCAATGAATAATACATTTCTTCCTATAGCTTTCAGCATAGAATGTTAAATAAGTTGCACGACATCGAAGAAGAGGGGAAGTACTTTTGCCTTTTGAACTCATTGTCACTTTACATGTGAACCATGGTCTTTTGGTTTTCAGACATTATTAAAGAGAGAGAAAGAGAGGGAGAAAGAGAGAGAGAGAGTGAGAGAGAGAGAGAGAGAGCGAAAAGGAAAAAAGAGAAAAGCTTATTTTTGTAAAATTAATTTCCGCAAAGAATTGATTTTTTTCCATCTGTGATTTGAAATTCACATACAAAATATGTTCTAATAGTCCATTTTGATACATCAAAGCATTGTGTTCAATTAAACTAGTATTAAACAAAATAGTTACAATTTATTTGATCAGAAATTTTATATTTTAAATATCCTAACAGGGCAAAAAATAGGGCTTTTTTTCTTAGAAAATAGATATTCAAAGTTTCCTTTCCCATTTTACAGCAATTTATTTTCTCGGCGTTTACGAATTGACCGAGAAAGACTTGTTGGTGCTATTTAGCATTACAAAAGAAAAAGACATAATGGACAGAAAAGAAAAGAGAAACTGCGTGAAAATTGCGGCATTAGAATGAAATTGATACTTTACATCTATTTCTGGCTTCATTTACACTCCACCCCTGAGAAGAAACTTTGAAAATCACCTAATGCCATCCACGCTTTGAACTTTCAAAAGGTTTCCGCTTTCAAGAAGGAAGATTACAGGAAAAATAATTTAAGCGTGTTTTCCTTTCAAGTGTTTGAAAACAACTCCTTGCAACAAAATTATGCTCTTGCCTTTTTTTTTCTAATTTTTGTGACATATCATACTTCAACCTTTGCTGCTACGAGATGCTAAGGTTATGATGAAATATTTTACGTTTTTTCATGGCTAAAAACCTTTCCTCAACATAGCTGGAACTACATTTTATTACATTATTGTATATACAGGCAACAACTGTAATTTATTTATTTTAACTGTTGTTATCTGACAGAAAAGTAATGTTTTCAAGCAATCACATTTTTCTATCTCTACAATCGAAACAATAATAATAATCGTTAGATAATTTTAGTCTTTCTATCCTCGCCGAGTCTATTAGACTCCTTTCGACATTTCACTATCTTCAGTGTGTCTGAGGGTTCTCCTAAGCTAAATCTTTTTTAAAAGGGAGGGAAAATTGGAGTGAGTGTGTCAATGTCTGTTTGCGTGACCTTTTGTGGATTACGTCTGCGATTTGTTTATTGTTCCGGATAGATAACGCCTACACCATGGCAGCTAAAAACGACCTTAGCTTCGCCATGATCAACCAGACCCGATACTGAAAATGGCAAAATGGAAAAATACGCCTGACAAACAAATTCAGCAAGGAAATACAGACAAAACGTCTTAATTTCATATTCACCGATGAAAAATGTCACAATTTAAAACATACAAAGTGATAGCGTTAAAAAGCTTTAAACTACCGTCTATAAAACCCCGCCAAGAAATTCATGCTGTGGAGAATTCATTATCTGGCCACTTGTTGACTACCTAAAAATAACAGGAAGCAGAAAAGCGCGAACATTAAATCAACTGAAATGGACAGAAACACCCCTTTCATATCTGACTGTCCTTTTCCATTTCGTAACTCGCGTTTGAGAAATTTTTTGAACCGCTGAGCACGAAAACGATCACCTATTATCAGGGATAAAGGTATTTCGATAAATTAATTTTTAAATTATAATAAGGTTTTTCTTTTGTCATGCATGACGGGTTTTCCGTAAGTAGTATTGGATCAACAAGACTACCATTTGAACAATTCGGTATTGGTCATGTTCGACTGCACGTTTAGGATATCGGAAACAAATGTATTCTCAAAACAACCAACAAGACTGCAGAGTGAATTACAAATATATCCTATTGAAACTGCAATTAAAGCATGTTGGACCCTAACTCTATTTAAAACCGGAATGAAATATAAGATATAAATTCAACATAAAATCATACTAATGTATGTACATATGATTTTTTGGTGCGAATTTAAAACTCAAACATTAGAATATATAGTGATCGCTCTGCATCATTTCAAATACACAATTATGTGAACAATTCAACAAAAACTACTCTTTTGATGATTCAGAAAACCTTCTTTATGTTAAACTATGCTGAAGTTAGTTGTAATTTTATGTTAAAACTAAACCGGCAAACCAATTTGAAAGTAAACCGTCAGTTACCGTATGAGCCAACCTATGCCGCCATTTTTTTACAAGGGTTCGCAACAGCAGAGGTCACATAAACCCTCAGGGTGCCGGTGTTTTTGAAAAAAGCCCATTTGTAAGTATGTCGGGTTCGAATGCAGGGCCGCTAGATTCGAACTCGGGTCCTTTACCTTAAAGTGATGTGTGCCGTGTCAACGTCTAAACCGTTGCGCTCTCCGACGCCTCTTCTGAAGCTTATTTTTAAGGTTAACATATGTTCAATATTACTATGCAATCTATGATAATGGATCTTTAATTTATAAATATTCCTTGAAATTTTAAATATAATTTTTTATTTTATATCACACTTAAAGTTTTATTGTTTAGCTCGATCTTAACGGTGATTTCATTACCATTGCTCCAACGTCAATAATAAATTAAACAATTGTTTTCTGGTATATACTAGCAGAGTGGACATATTTACAGTAATATCTAATAAGCAGAATGATTTTCCCGTGGAAGTAGTGTATAATTTGCAGCGACAAATGGTTACATACAAACATTAATGTACTAAAAAAATTATCTATCCTCAGTTTTCATTTCACACAACATTATACCGACCGATTATTTCTCCAGGTCAAAGAATTCTTAAGCTCTTGTCGCCCCTTACCTCATCGTTTTAAATTGATTTCTCCGTCAGTTGTTAAGTAAGCTATACACACCCCTTACCTTAAAAAGCTCTTGGATTCCAGATCATAGCTTCTGAAATTATGAAAACCTTACCAGGAAGCATAACATCCATGACCAATCCATTTAACCTACTTCCCTATATCCTGGAAACATTCCGTCATCCGTATGATTTCCAAGCTCTAAAATCAGACGATCCTTCCACTTCCTATAGGCCTGTCAATGTAATATCGATTTTAGGAAAAATGTGTGTTTCTTAGAGGCCTGTTATTTCATCATTTGTTGAAGTCGTGCGGTGCGGTCAAGAATGAAGTGGTTCAGAAAACCCCTTTTTCATTTTTTTGCCGATGTTTCGACCATTATTCGGATCATCTTCAGGGCATATAGTGTGGTGTCATTTTGTGTGAAAGTGTTGTGGCGAATGTAGAGAAAATATTACAACGGCTTATTTTAAAACATATTCTACATTAATTACCAAAAAGTCCCAGGAGCGCCGCGTCAACGCCTAAACCGTTACGGCCACCGACGATGCAGCTATTAATTAGTTGATTAATGTAACATCTATCCTGCACATATATGCACATGCATAGACATATATGCAAAACCAACATTTCACCGGTAATTTGGTGGTTTGAGGTCAATCCACGGTTTTATTCGTGCCGCTTCAAAAGCTTCGATCGAGGGACTACAGCCAGTCATTTCAGCCCCCAAAGAATAAAGGAACTCACTCTGATACTCACTCTTTCTTTAATAGATGCTTTCTTATTTACATAACATCACCGTTTTACACATATAACCAACTATACATACCTTACCTAGTCCACGCTCTTGTACTACATATTCACTCTTGTAAATATATTCTCGTGGCACCGTTAACTCGGAATACATCGATCCCCAATTTTTTTCGATGTAGAAAAATTAGTTAAACTGCTATAAGAAAATCTACATATACAAATGAATCTTGTTTCATCAAAAAATTGGAACAGGAGACCAATATATTCACTGCCTTACTTGAATACAATTCTTTAGATCCATTATTTTTAGTGGTCTATTGACCAAATTACTTCTTTCAATTAATTAATCTTTTTATGTAAAGTTTTGGTAGAAATGAAATGTTAGTGTCCGATTGGATCGAGGTCACGATAGCTCAAGTGGTTAGAGCAGCGGGGTATTGAGCCGAAGGCCGTGGGTTCGTATCCCGCTCGTGACACTAAGTTTTTCATTTCTACCAAAACCTTACATAAAACGATTAATTAATTGAAACAATTCTTTATGATGGAGTCTACTAGCTCTCTATATGAAACCAAGAATGACAACCATAAAATTAAGAATGGTATATCGAACGACCTCAGAAAAAATACAAAATCTTTGAATAGAGTGTAAATCAGTGAGAATTTTGCATAATTTAGTCATTTTTAACGAAACACAAAAATTAGCCCCCCAAAGAATAAAGGCCATTTTAAAATTTGTAGCCATTTGCAATTCGTTATAATGATATAAACAAAATGTAATAAGAAGCTGGTAAAAGATGTAATATTAATAGAAATTTAATCAGTTTATTCGCGCTTTGTCTACTTTCATTGTGAAACCCATGATCCAGAAGACTATAATGTCTATTTTGTACTTACTTAAGTTTTACCGACACCAACCATAAATATTACCATTATTGTTGATAATCAGGCAGAAGTTAAGTAATATGTTCACTAATTTCGTGGTCCGCTTAACCAATTAAACATTACAATTAATTAAGGTTTTTTAGTTGAGATGAAAAAAAGGTAAGGGCACGAGAGGGATTCGAACCCACGACCTTCGGCTTAATACGCCGCTGCTCTACCACCTGAGCTATCGTCACCTCGATCCACTCGGACATCAACTCCCCATCTCAACCCCACCTTATGAGTTTTCCCTCCTTTTGCCATTTTTCAAATGTCGTGTAATCGGTTTGGATTCTCGACGACAATTGAAATGGCGACGGAGAGCTTTAGTGAAGTGTACTTCAGTTAATTCATTAAATTCACTAATTTCGTGGTCCGCTTGACCAATTAAACATTACAATTAATTAAGGTTTTTTAGTTGAGATGAAAAAGTAATATATTTTATGTATTAATTAAGTAATATGTTTTTATTAAAGTTTGTGTGTTTTCACACCCTCTGAATTTTGACCCGATGGTTCGTCCTTACCCCGTGTGAGACTTTTATGAGTTTTTTTAATGAAAAATAAATTATAAATTATTATATCTTTTTTTGAATAAGGAAAATATTATAAATACAGGCAGCTTATGTTATACACTATTAACTCATTATATTTGTTTTAATTAGACTTACACCATTTTTTTTAATTTAATCTTCGAATATAAAATTTACAGAAAAGGAAAACCGGTTATCTTTGAAATATTATTAAAAAATCTAATAAACAAAAAATTAACACTATTATAAAAAATAAGTGAATTAAAATTTAACTTTACGCAACCACAAAGGAATAAAAGAAAGGAATCATGGAAATAGGAAACTCACTCGAAGAATGCTTTCTTCTTGACATTTTCTGGACAGGATTAGACTTCCAAAAAAAGGGTGAAATTGCCAAGTTGGGAAGTGGTGTGTCCGAAATCTCGAGAAGGAATGTCCCCGTGTTATTTTGCCATTCATCCGGACTCTTGTCTACCACGAGTTCCAAAGTTCATTGTCAATCGTGTTTATTTTGATTTGTTTGTTACATCTGTACGTATCACTTGTGAGTGTTGGTCACATTACAATTAAAAACAGAAGGCAACATATTAAAAATTCAAATAAATGTATGTGAAGAACAAAAATAACTCTAGGTACATTTTAACCTTTCGCAAATAAAAAGGGGAACAAATTGTACGAAGTTGAAGCAGTTCTTAAACTCACCAGGCAAAACAGGAAAAATCAGCGATGTGCTGATAATGGTAATAAAATTGATCAAATGTATTTCTGCTTGTGGGTTTTTGTTAACATAGATTTTTTCCTACAAACTGTTATGGAATTTCTCTTACCGATTTGTATTTAAAAAAAAAATGATTAGTGTAAATAGTAGAAAGCCATAGTGAAATGTCACTTACCCTACATTCGAAAATTATTGTATATATTGTTGTGCACATATACAAATAAAATATTATTATTCCATATCAAATTTTTATTAATTTAGTTAATAAAATTACTAATACTTTCAAAGTTGAAAGATTATGTTGAAAAGTTGAAATTACTTGATAAATAGATAACTATAATATTAATCACTCCGATTTTTATTGTGATCAATTTCAAATTACCCGAATATATTGCAAATTAATAGTAAAAAATTCAAATAAATCGATGTTTAAATCTGTTTACCCTTTGATTAATTGAAATTAATTGAAACAGATCCCTAAACATGTTTACCCTGAAAAGAGCGAAGCCAAGCGGAGGCGTTGCGTCTGAAGGCTGAGGCGTGGGAAGCCCGTGGAAGTAGGTAAGTGTGTTAGTGAGAGCTAATTATTGCCAAAGACTTACTCCCACCGTCTATTATGACCAATTTGTTCCATTACCGCCCTGAGCCGTACGGACAGAGAATACTCCCTCCCTCTCATCCTTCCGACATACAAACTTGGGGAAAAAATGGCACAAAAAGGCCGGTCCTGCTAAGAGCTTCTGTTTTTATGAAACTCCATCTAGCTTGTGTCATAAAATACGCACACTTTCCCTCAAATAGAAACTTTTTGAATTACCAAAACTGCGCTCACTCCAAAACACAAAAAGAACATGAAAAACATTAAACTTGGATATAAAAATTAATATTACAAAGGATCGAATTTAGTACAAAATACAGTGAAATGAGACAGCTTAATGTTTTCTATTTTATATCAAACGCTCATCTATATTCAGTTATTTTGATTACTCGTAATATCTAAATATACGTTCATTAAAACTATTGTAAATCTACAAGTATAAAGTTTTAATAGATGTAAAAAGCTTTTTAATAGTTTAATAACTTCAATGAACCTTCATGTTACTTTTCTTTTAAATACGAACTTTCAATTTTTGTTCACAAACACTAATTGTAAATTAAATAGTTGCTATGATTAGACATATAATTTTCAGATCAATGAACAAACAATATGTAATTGAATATAATATCTTAATATCATGTACTATTTAAGTTAATTATACTTTTTATCTAAAGTCTTGGTTAAAGAAAAGCTACTGTTAATATATTATAATTAATTTAAATAATTAATACGGTCAATTAAGACTACTAAATACATTAAATCCATATATGTATTCAAAATTAAAAACAATTAATGCAAGAGTACCACAAGGTAGCGTATTACGTCTACTTCTTTTCTTATTATACACCACTGATTTTTCGAAAATTGATGGAGTAAAAATTGCAACGTTTGCAGATGAAAAGGCAGTGATATCAGCAGGACCAACTATCAACCATTCTACCAAAATCCTTCAAAATGCTGGTAATAAGATAAACGAATAGACAAAGAATGGAACATCAAGATCAATCAGCGTAAATCACTAAATACTAAAAAAAAGGTGACCATGTTCCGTCGTTCATAATCTCTGGAACTATTATACCATACAGCAGTACAGCTGAATATCTGGGAATGACCTTAGATGCCAAGGTGAGATGGGAAATGCACGTAAAGAAAAACAGGAAAGAAATAGGTTTAAGGTATAGACAACTTACTATACGCTATGTAGCTCCAACTTTAGTATACAAAATAAAATATTATTATACAGACAAGTCCTAAAGCCTATGCGGACATCCGGTATTCAGCAATGGGGTTGTACCAAACACAGTGTATCAAAATCATACAAACATTCCAACATAAAATCTTACGTAACATGGTCAATGCTCCTTGGTACGTAAGGAATAAGGACTTACATAGGGTCTTAAGATCCCTGAGGTCACGACGGAAATACAAAGAACCAAAACACCGTCAGAAGAAGAAAAATAACAAAATAACATAGCTATACGAACTAGTGTAGTTAAAACTTAGTGAATAATGAAATGTAAATCTTATTGTGTCAATGGGTTTATAAGTATGTAAACATTTATTTATTGTATAATTATTGTAAAATTAATGGTTGGTCTAATAAGAAAAGTTTTAATAAATAAATTAAATTTAAAAAATGCATATATGGATTATGTATTATATTGGTTTTATAAATCATAACGTATATACTGAATTTAAATATATTTTTACTTATATTTACGTCGTTATTTATGAATTGAGTTGATACACCGAAATCAATCAACAGGTAAAAAGCGTATAAGTCTGATTAGTTCCAACACATCCCAAATAAAGGAAATGGAAAAAAAAGAACCCGAAAGAAGAAGAAAACAAAATTAGGTTATATAATTATGTTTTTTCATCTCCCTTATATTTTTGACCTGCATGTTCGATGTATTTATCCCCATATATGTCATTTTTGACAAGTGGGTTCTTTTGAAAAATTCCGAAATTCGTCTGATAGAGCAATCAGATATAGCAAGAAGAAGATACGCAGTCCAAAATTATCAGCAATAGCCAAATTTCAAATTGGTTTTTCAATGGCGTACCGGCATTTCATCATCTTCCGTGGTTGAGCTGTGTTTATTTAGTAAGTCATGTCCTTAGCTGACAAAAGTGAATGGATATCGTGTATATTTGTCTTTAATGATTTAATATTGTGTTTTTCAATTGATTTATTGTTTACCGGTAATAAATCAATTAACGTAATTGCATTGGTTAATACGGCCAATATTGTAGTTTTCGCTGTTCGTTCAGGTAGATTTTGTTTGTGATCACCAGTTCGATAATCTTTATGTAGCTGAGTGATTTGTATGAACTAAATGATTTATATTCACTAATTTCGTGGTCCGCTGGACCAATTAACATATTACAATTAATTAAGGTTTTTAGTTGAGATAAAAAGTCAATGGCACGAGCGGGATTCGAACCCACGATCTTCGGCTTGATACGCCGCTGCTCTCCTACTTGAGCTATCGTGACCTCGATCCACTCGGACACCAACTTCCCATCTCAACCCCACCTTTTGAATTTTCCCTCCTTTTTGCCATTTTTCAAATGTCAATGAAATGATTTATTCTTCCAACTTTAATAATCATAATGAGCCACGAAATAAATCAAAAATAAAATTATTTCTGAAAGATTTATTCATCTATAGTCATCTCTTTCCCGCCCTAGTGTTCTGAAGGTGGGCTTTTTATAAATATATTATAAGATTTAAAGTATGATCGATTTTCGTCATTGTTAATCATTTTAAATAGTTTCTATATTTTTTAGGGTACGTGGGGCTCCCTTGCCCTTTTTATTTAGTAGGGGCTGTGTTATCGTTATTGTATTTTGAAATTTTGGCGTAAATTAGTCTAGTTTATGGTACATTTGTGGTATATTTTAGAATTTTAATTTAAAATGGAAAGTGTATTAGGGTTGTAGTCAGTTGTAGGTTGAGGGATACTTGTCAATTTCCAAGCTAGGCCCATACTCTTCTACATTCTTGACCTTCCCAGAGCTAAGATTTTCTTCTGAACTAACTTTATAAATCAACGTTATACCTTAGCCATGAAGAAGACTATAAATAGAATGATTGGCAATTGATAAATACAAAACCTATCAGCTGACTCACTGCAACACTGATGTTGGTTTTCTCTACACGTCAAATTGAATGTAGATTCTGTTGTGTTATGGCATAATTTGTATGTCGGCGGATGTAAATTTAGTTAAATTTTAACGTGTTTGAATTAAATCTTGATATTTTGTTTTCGAATAATTTGAAATTCCTTCACGAACGTATTCAAATCTATGCTAAAATCGGAAAGGAGCTGTTTACTCAAACGTATTATGGAAGTAAGAGGATTTCTTGAAAAGTGCAAAAATGTAAATAAATTTACATTGCTCATCTGTGCTATAAATATATCGAGATTCCAATTAAGAAAGAAGTTTTTGTTTATAGAAACGCTGTGATGATATCAGCATAGATAGCGTTTTATTAATTAACAAACGGATTGAGGACGTCTTGAGAGCATTCGCAAAGATTCAATAGAATATTTTTATTCGTTATAATTAAGAGTAGTGACCAATTAGTTTAATTTAAAAAAATAACGGACCTCCCTCAAGGAAGGGATGCATGCAACTGTTACAATGTTGATTGTTCGAGTGATATGAGCGTTATACAAAGTGATGATCTGAAAAATATTGGAATTTTCAATTTTGGACGAAACCGGAGTAGTTTTACTACAATTTTGACAAGGAGAGGTAGAAGACTAATGGGCTGATAGTAACTAGGAAGTTCAGAAGGTTTGTTTGGCTTATGAATCATTTCAATTATTGAGAGAGAACTTCCTTTTCAATGGAAAATATGTGGTCCTGAGTACAGCTTTGTATATGTATGTTAAGTAAAGTAAGCCTCTGCTGGGCAAATTTTGTAATATTTCTGTTGCAATTAAATCATATCGTCAAGCTTTTTGAGTAATTGTTTAATAGTGCGTCTTATTTCTGATCGAGGAAATTAATTAGGAGGAGGAGAGGTAAAAAAATTAACGTGTAATATATAATTTTGATATTATTTACATATAATAGGAAGTATTTAGTGAAATTTGACGTGTACTGCAGCTAGTTTATTGTAATTGAAATTTATTCTCTAATCGAACCTATATTGTAATGTTTGATTACGTGAAAGATTTTAGAAGGGTTCTTAGAAGTTTCCATTCGACTTACCCGTAAGAGAAAGATAATTACATAAACCAGCCTCCAACTTGGCCTATATAAAATCAATACTTTTAAGACATTAATATTCCTAGGGGGGGGGGATATTTTTGTGGAAACCGCGCATTGAGTATCTCGAGGAGAAATTCAAAGAGATAAATGTTAATAAAAAAAAAGTGATCCGATTGAAATACTGTGCTTGTCCATGAAAATAGACTATCGTGAGGGTAAATAATATGGAAGCGGTCCTTTTTTTACATTAATACCACAAAAATGTACTTATTGTGTTTGACCAGCTCCAGCACAAGACGGACTAGTAGAAGTTTTCAGAAGCACAAAATGCGATAAACAGGCTGGGAGATATTTCTCTATAATATTAGAATTGATTGAACTCAGCTGCCTAAGCTCTAACTCAAAACGCGCCATACCAGCCGATTCAATGTAACTCTGGTTAAACATTTAAGACGAAAAAATATTACTAACAAACTTTCGCTGAATAAAATATGGTCGTAACTAATTACTCAGGAAATGATTTTCATAAATGTGAAATATAATATTTTTACCCTAGGTTGCAGATAAATTTTGAATTAGGACTGTCTTACTGTTGAGCTTAAAGCAATTTGACATAGTGGAAACGAACAGAGGTTATGTTTTAAGAAATTTCTTGCACTGCCCATCTTACTTATTAATTCCCTTATATTATCTTCACTCACTAAAACATTACTTTTCCTACATTTTAATAATCGTATCCTTTCCGAATACTGACCTTAATGAAAACTCAAAAAATATAAAAAATAACTTCATTAGAGTATTGATGTATTGAACCAACGACCCTCGGCTAAATACGCCGCTGCTCTACCACTTGCGTTATCGTGACTTCGATCCACTCGGACACTAACTTCCCATTTCAACCCCACCTTCGTCGTGGGTTCGAATCTCTCCCATGACACTGACATTTTTATCTCAACCAATACTTTATATAAAGATTAATTCATAAAAAAATATATTTGTTTATAGCACCAGTAAGGACAGTAGTTGGGTGATTGATGGAACTGCGAGCTGTGGTATCCCAAATAAAATAAATGTCCTTTTCAATAATAGTTTTCTAATAATAAAAAATATTGAATTTTTATGATAGTGCTCGTTGCAATTTTTTTTTATTTTACTTTTCTCATAGTCAGTTTGTAATAATTTGTTAATGTATAATGCGATTTCTGATGACAACCTAATAACCTTCTATAAACCATTCTTTTACTTTCTTATCGTATTTCCGGATAACTTGTCTATTTTTTTAAATAGACAAGAAGGTTGAAAAGACAGTAGTTTTGACTATTTTTGGTCTAAATCATTTAAAACCTTAACTAACTGATTGTAAAAATATTGACTAGACTTACGTACGTTATGTTATAAAAACTTGTAATTTTATCATATATTTTGTATTCTAGTTATATTCCTTCAAGAGTTATTGTTCCAGATGACTTCCCAACCTTCCCGTTATAGATTGGACTATGAGAGGTTTAATGGAATATCGAAACGACTTATACCCAAGTTTCCAAAATTGGTAAACCACTGCCTGTGATGGAAAGATCATCACTGCTATCGCACGGTTGGTACACACAGGGTTATATTCAATCCGTGCGTTGCTAATAAAGTTCTATAACTTGGCAAACTTAAATATTGTATATTCAAATAAATATGAACGTACTATGTGCTTCTTCGTAATTGAAGCGTTTATAAATATTCATTAAACAATTACTTTGAATGCGAAAACAAGTTGTGTTTTTATGGTAATACACTTTGTAATATAGTGATCTTGATTTGTATTTTCTTTAAAAACAGAAGCCCTATATTGGGTTTTGTTTTAGATCTATTATTTTACTTCTTGTGACAAAAGTTAGAAACCAATATGTACCCTGATTTAATTTCAAAATGAAATGTAAAAGATCTTTTGATAAAAAACAATCATTGAAATATAAATTATCTATTAACTATATAAAAAATATTGATTTTTGATGACAGTTATTGAGCTTGCTTAAGGTTACAATAAAAACAAAAATAAATGAATATCATAGATTTGTTAATGCTCTTTTCATATTTTCAGTAGAATTTTTATTTTATGAAATATGGGGGATGGATTAAAAGTCCATTAAAATGTCTCGAAAATAATCAAATGGCATACTATGGACAATGAGGACTTTTATTGGAATTTGACATGCAGGATTACCTTGTGAAGCAGCGAAGTCTGTTACACCGGATGTGTTTAATGATAGGATGTACACACAAAGACAAGCAACTCTTATTTATTTATTTTCCATAATAACTTATTGCAAAATTTAATAATTGACTCAAAACATTAACACAACAATAATAAGAAATATGGCAGCGTCAGTGGGCCAGGTCGTCCGAGAGGCTTTTCCGCGCCAAGAGCACGATTCGTAGATGGACCCCGAGAACCTGAGCCGGGAACAAGGAATCGTTCATATGCGATTAAGAATAGGCCATACGCGGTTGACACACGGGCACCGGCTCTTGGGCCAAAGCCCGTGCAGTTGCCCCTTTCGCAGAGAAAGATTGCTCGATGTGTCCCACATACTGGCAACATGTCAAGCCTTGACTCAGTACAGGGAGCGTGTAGGCATGCCATCCAATCTGAAAATGGTACTCGAGCACTGCAACGAGTTTCTGGGCCCCCTGTTCCGCTTTTTAGGGGAATTTTTTTTAAATAATATATGTCTTATGTGTTGTGTGTCTATATGTTTTGTCTGAGTGCATGTATTTATTAGCGTGAATGGCGAGGGTGAGGGTGAAATATAACGTCATCATCGCCCCTCGAACGTTGAGAGCGTATGAGTGTGTGTTCGGGGTCGATGGCGGAATATTTATAAAAGTACTCCATCGAACCCAATCTAGATTAGTTTGAGTATAGGTCGGTGGAGGAATATCCAGTACACCGACCAAACGGAGTAAGTGTACTGCATGAATATATTTATGTGTATGAATGGATTTATTTGTATGAATGTAGTGTTTGAAAGGGTAAATAGAATATAGACTTAGTTGGGGGCTGAAATGACATAGATGTCGGAAGCCGCAGTCAAAAAAAAAAAATAATAATAATAATAATAAGATGTTGTTTACAGAGTGTTATTAATCCTTTTACAAGGAAGGTCAGGGTTAACATTTAAAATTAAAATTGTAATTATAAAATTTAACAATTTGTGGAAGAAAAATTATTGATGATTTGTTTGCTTCATCTCTCATTAAAGTACTATTTAAAAAATTCAATTATTTACGTTTTATGACAATTATAAGTTTATAACTAAGCAATACCTTCGTTGACGACCATACGTATGTCTTAGTGTAATGTTTTTGATTATTATTGTATACTGTATATTGTATGAAAAATAAATAAAGGCATTTATCTCTCTTTCCAATCTTTTACACTTTCGTGATTAAAAGTAAAGAAAGAATTTCATCCTTTCTAGAGCCACTTGACAAGTAAGTTAGTTGTTGTCGTTTTTTAATTATTTTCTTTTATGACATATTAAAAATATAAAATAAACAAGTAATTTTTTTTTGGTTAAAACCATGGTTTTCAGTCGGGTAGTTGTCACTCTGGCAGATGCTTTGGCCAACTACGGACACTAGCTAGGATAGCTCAAGTTCTTGGTGTGCCGCTTTCTCCCATTACGGGCTACCTTACAAGAGTTTAGAGCCACCGGAAGTCTCGTTCGAAGATAAGGTAGAGGTCGATAGCAATTTACGACTCATCAATCATTCATCATTTGACGGATTTCTTGTTTGGTAGCCAACTCTCTACACTGTCGGCAATGTAAGGATGAGCTTACAGTACTTATAAAACCGGTATCAAAAGGCTTTGTGAGAATAGCCTCGCCACTAGGAGGTTTGTTGCAGGTTCTATTCTCCTGGAGAGGCATCGAGTTGAAAAGCGACTATTCGCAAATCAGCATCTTGCTTTGACACTTGAACAAAGTGGATTCAACTCCATGCCCGTACCGAACCGATTATCATTCAGAATGGATCTTGAAAACTAAGGTACGTTGTGGGTGTTCTTCTCGAAACTGTGGTCCCACTGGGATCAACTCGGTGTTAATATATAATAATGCTCAACCGCATATAGCTCGAGGTGTCAACTTGGAGGATGTAGGGACTACCACGGGCCAGCACGTTCTCCTGGCATGAATCCTTGTGTGATTTTTGAACTAAAAAACACGAAATTTTGTTTTGCTAAATAATTCTGCTTTTCAGCGTTTCAAATATTTCCTCGAATCTAAAGTGAGTTTAAAAGAGACTGAAGGAATAATTAAAACATGTTAATCAGATAAAACTAATGCTTACGCATTAATAATCTCAAACAATTACATAATTTTTGACAATAATTATATTATTTACATTTTTAATTAAACCTAATTCATTGAGACGAAAGCGTCAATGGCTTAAATGCTGAGACTACGATTCGAGCGATTTAAAAGTTATGTTAATTACAGCAATAAAACGTGTATAAATTGTTTTACTAATCCTTTTTGTTAATTTATTTACAGTTGCGTCAGCCGCAATAAAATAAATAATGGCTGATGAGTGGGGCTAGCAAGAATCCTCTTCTTGTGATAATTACTTCGATACTAATGTTATAAAAATTTATAAGGGGGGGAAGTGAAGAAACGAAGGGAATATTTCCACAATACAAGTAGAGGAAAAAGCAATAAAGTTCACTATAACAGTCACTAACTACTTTAAAAAGAAGGGTGGCAAAAGAGGACAAAGGGCGGAAAAATGACGGTACAAATATTTTCGAGTTCGTCCGCCGGGCAAAACGGCCGCGACTTTATGCGTTACCGTGGGATAAAAGCCCATTGTTGGCATTCCTCATTGTCGGCTTGAAGAGACAAACAGACCGTCGGAATTTGAACAATCTCCGAGCCATGGGACATAAATAGAAGGAAAAGTAGGAGAGGCCAACTTTCTGAACTTGTTAGGCGGAGGGAAAACATCGACGTCCCTCCCTTTTGCTTAGGCGTCGTCGTCTAGGGAAAAGTGCCTTCAGGTTTTCTCGGGCGTGAATTTAAATCATAAGGGATTTTCATCATTGTTTTATTTGACTTCTTTCTCTCCTAAAACTTCATCAAAGAACTTTGAGACTTATAAGATTTTTTTACACAAGTAGCGCATACTTCCCATAATAAGATATTGTGAAGATTTTTTATCATTATCACAAAATTGATTTTTTTTTAAGTAATATTTTTTCTTCAATCATTAATTTAATCGAGTGAGAATTAGAGCATAAAACTCAAGATCGCTTCTGAAATCTAGAAGGTTTTTCATCAGCACGATGTGTAAGAAGAGGAATAGGAGTTTTGTGGAACAAAGTATTTAACTGTATTCTAGGTTTTGTAAATTTTTGAGAAACAAGTTCGAAAGAAAAGATAGTAGTTTTATATCGTTCAAGTTTTTTCTGGAAATAAATTTATTAAATTCTGGTTATTAAAATATATGATTGCTGATTTGTAAAATCAGTGCACGTAGTCGGATCAAAACTATTGGCAGCTAATTGAATAAATATGACATGAGAGGTTTTGAATACCTCCCTACCCTTTGAATACCATACGCATTTAATGAGTTGACGAAGTTTTTATGAACCTCCAAAAAATTCTCTAAGTTTGGTGTGAGAGATATTTGGGCGGGGAAAATATTAAAACTTGATTGACATAAAACAAAATGAACAATCTTTTAATTTTGATAGCGATTCTGGTAAGCATTTTAAGCGTAAGGATAAATCTCTGCAGTATTCTGAAAACTGCTAACCTTTACTCGCTTATCATAGAAGAAATTATCGGAACTTTCCGTAAGGGTGAGGGCTTCGTTGTTATGAACCAGAGAATCAAAAAGGCCATTTGACCACACTTAAAATTTTAAATCAAAATCAGGAACATACAATTTTTGCAGTAAATTTGTTTTGGCAGTAGGCGTTGAGGCCTGCAATTTGGAAGAGGACGAAAGAATTATCCATATAAATGAAGTATCTCCAGAAAGATATTCTTTTCAGATTCACGCTCCTCATCAACATCAAGCTGATATATCAGGAAGTTTTGAATTAAACTTGATTATATCGTCCTGTGTTTGGTTTACCGCAGTTTTCAAATAATTGACTTTCTCGTAATTAAAAGAAATACTGGAAGCTGTGTCAGCTATCATATCGGTCAAACTTCGTGGCAACATCGGAGATGTGTTAACAGCTTTTCACGCTTAGATTTTAAATAATTAAAATTTGCAAATTGTTTTTGACAATGAAAATCGGGACTCTTCCGTACTTCTTTCAACATGTTTGTAAGAAGGTGTAATTGTCAAGAAAGACGACATAAACTGAATAGGTGGGAAGTCCATAGAAAGAGAGAGAGAGAGAGAGAGAGAGAGAGAGAGAGAGAGAGAGTGAGAGAGAGTTAGAGAGAAAATACTTTTATTTACGGTAATAATATTTACAACAATAGGAGAAGGTATATACAAATGGACAAAGTCCGTCTGTCTGAGGTCGTTGTAGAATGAAACAAGAATATATGTATAATGGAGACTTAATATAAACACAGGTTGCTTCTAAAAATGATAACAATATAATGTAAAGATTGCATTAAATAATAATGTTTTTAACAAGTTTTATTATATTTCTAATTGAGAATGCAGGCAATGGAGGTCTTAATTAATTGTTTGGTAATGAGTGGCAAATTATATTTGCGGTATAACAAGAAGGAACTTTAAAGAAAAGGGGGCGAAGTTTTAATGAAAAATAGGTAAAATAAGCTCAGCCCAAGAATAATCCATGAAGTACACTCAATTTTCTGCAACATACTGAATCACGAAGTAGACGCTACTTCGTGCTCGACTTCAGAACTTAGTTTCTCGGAATTAATAATTCTCGGCATAAGGAAAACCAATTAAGACAAATATTAATAAATTTAAGAATAACAAGAAAAAAATTAACTAGAGAATTTGTTCGTGAAAGCATAGAACGATTAGAGAGTAAGGAAGTATTTTCACAAAAAGTGGATTATCACTTCTAGCCGATTAAACGTACAAACTAACAAAAATGAAATTTACTATGGCATAAACATATATGTTTGTAGCATATTGAGTCTATATATTACTAATATATTGCGTTTTGTTTTCTACATACACACTACGTACGTTCGAAGTGGTCGCAGTAGTGGATTCTATAGTTACTTGATTATTTGTAGCTAAAACAGATTCCGGCCCCAGTTGTCCAAGTTTTCTGTTAACTTGATATTTCTTAAGTCTTAAATCAGTAATTGAAATTTAAAGCATCGTTTTCAATCTTTGTTTTGCGCGTAATTCAAGATTATAAATGAAATAAAAAAATAGATTATTTTTTACCCGCGATAAGAAAATAATATTCAAGTTTGAATTAAATGAGATTAGATATATATAAAAGACATCCACCAAAAGACTGTAGAAAATAGACCAAAAAAACATGTTTTAATCATTTCGATTTGTTTTCGGCAACATTTAGAGCCTTTAAATGCGTATTTTCATCCCCAAGAAAAAAAGAAAAACTTATTTTTGGTTGGTTTATCCAAGGAACAGCAGCTTTTTACTCCCCTGCCATAATAAAAATTCATAACACTTTTGGATTTTATACAAATTTACAAACTAAAACTTCATGAAAAGCTGAATTGAAGGTTCAGCATATTAATATTTAACTAGACTTGTCTAATTAGAATTCTAAATAAACCATACGTCGCCAAAATGGTGAAAAAGGCATATCCCAAATTGTATCAATGCATAACTGAGCACCGGAATACCATCTTGGCTGATTTTGTCCAGTTGCTGCCGCCGGACACGTGACCTTACAGGACAAAAAATAGAGACATCATAGATGACCTTGCTGTGTAAATAAATTTTGAAAAATCCAAATTTTGTAGAACAGCCACTGGGTTGAAACATCCTTACAAGTTTCATGTCAATTAACGTTATCGCTACTACATGTATTTTTTATTATTTGCCAAATTGTATAAGTCTTATTTCCAGTAAAGTTATCTAAGTACAAAAATATAATATAAAAAATCCCAAAACTTTGTTTTTGAGGGTTTGTGAGGGATGTAATAAACTAATATCGACTTTTGTACATGCTCAAAAATTAGCCTAACCTATTTCGCTAGGCTGATCGCCCGGCCAATATACCCCTGCTTGTACTGGTCGATTGTAATTTTCAACAACGTAGGAATGAAATGACTGGATTTAGATGTATTATAAAATATGCATGTACTTATTATGTTTTTATTTTTTATGAAATATTATACATATTATATAACTAAACAAATTTAGGGGTAGTTTTTTTTTAATTATTAAGGGATTATAGAAGTGTAATTATATTAGTTATTCGAAAAATGTAATGAAGGGATCAAACAAAAACGTAAATCGATCTATAAGATCATTTGAAATAATTTCCATTTTTAAAAGTAAAATTACGTCGATCTGGTGCTAAAATATTTGTGTACCGTCTGAAAGAACTTTCTATTTCTACGGACGTAATGGGGCCCAATTGAAGGCTGCAATTACATTTGGAGTAAAAGGAATTTCTTTTTTGCTCTATTCCCCAATCAAAATAAGAGCAATCTCTCCCAAGTTGTCTATGCTCGGATTTTCTGTAGTACATCCATAACATTTTGTTTAACTTGAGCCCCTGTCCTTCCGCCAATATTTTTGTAAATATTTTGCAATATTTTCGTTTACTATGGCAGAGTACATTGTTGTGAGACGCACTGGGTTTCCTGTTGCTGAATTGTGTTTGCCAAAAATGAATGTTAGACGCAATGAAAGCTAAATTTTGCAAAGTTTATGCATTTACATATCTTTTTGCTTTTTCAAAGGCTACAGCGTTTTCTTCAAAAATTACAATCACGTACTTAATCTTTCACTTACATATACTTCTACGCACATTCCCCTTTCTTTTTATTGAGAAAGTGATAAATCTGGATAGTTATCCTTTAAAACCCTCACTCTACTCTGATCTTTAAGAAAATTTATTTCTATGTCTGATATCAAAGCATTCCCTTCTGAAAATTCAATTTACTCAAAATTTTGGTTTACGCCTTGACTCCCTTATTAGGTTTTTTGCTCATTTTCCTTGAATTTGTTGTTCATTTTTTTAACTATTGGTCAAAATAAATACATTGAAGTAAAATATGTAATTATATGTATAATCCTCCAACAATTTACAATATATACAATAAAATAGGTCTTACTTGCTTCTAATTAGAACGAAACAAGAAAGAAAATATTCACAAAAAAGCTCAGAAAAAAAACATGTGAATACTAGTCATACGCACTTCACAACCAAACAAAAATTACTGTTTCGAACTAATTATTGAATAATTACATAAAAGTGAAATAAATCAAATCATTTAGAAACGAAAAGATAGCTTGTTAAACATATTACATACCCATAAGAAAAATGACTCGTCAAAAAATTTTAAAAACCGGATTATTTAGCTTTTTTTTAAGTATTCGATTTTGTGTAAGTAGGCAGCACCCAGTGCAGCACACTTTTGAATTGGCGGGAACGCACTTAGCGAAAAGTGGCATATCATAGTTCTGTGTACAACTTTAGAGCATAGGTATGTGATATGTTTTATTTATCAGAAAAAACGGAATATTTCTAATTAGGTCAGTTTTATTCTTGTTTAAAGAATGTATTTAAGCTGCACCGGAATAATTTACTGTTGTTATAATAACCAACACATCATAATATAATGCTTTTGCGTATCAAAGGATCTTAACTTCCAGCATTGATAAATTCATGTTTTAGAGTTTATTTGCATATTATATATATAGAACCCGATTGTCCACGTGATGCAAAAGTTATTTTTACAAAACGTGGACAAACGGACTCCAAATTCGTTAGCAACCAACAAGAAAGAAACTTCCGTCAATAATGGTAATGAAGTCTGTCAGTTTTCAAATTCCACATCTTTGACAACTAGTTTAGAGCAATGTGTTATGTATATTGGATCTTCTCGTTGCACTATGATAATGGGCAATAAGAAGACTAGTTTGACCTATTACTTCGATAGCTCTGGCTCTTCAGGTTTGACCAATAAATCTGGGAAGTAGGAATGATCAGCTTCAAACTTGCAGGTCAAAAATGTTGTAGAAAATAGAAATATTGTAAATACTGAATTACCACAATTATATTTTATACAAAAAAAGAATATTGCATGATGGTAATTGAAATCAAACAGCATTCCTTGTTCGTTTGCCGTGTTTTTCTCTTCATTCTAAGATCTAAGTGGTACTAACTTTAGAATTATTTTAGTTTTCAATGTTAGAAGTATCGACCTTCACTCACGAACATTCGGGATCGAGGTATTACAGATAAAGCAAATTCAGTTGTTACTGCCACATTTCAACCTATTTAAAGGTCATCATCAGGGCCTATTATTATATTAATTTTACATTATGAAAAATAAATTAAATCAATTGTACAAATTTGTTTTTTGCAAGGGTTATTTATGCTTGTTTGTTAGGTTTATACAGGGTGTCCCAGTTCCTTCTGACGAAACTCAGGGAATCTATTCTACTCTTCGTTTTGAGCAAAAAATGCCCAGGAGAAAATTTTCGGAAAGTTCTCTATTTTGAAGATATTCGTCAATTTAGGTTTTTTCAACTTTTCACTACCTTACCACATAAAAACGCTTACAACTGCCAAAATGTTGAGACTACAACAAATCCAATTACACCATTTGAAAGAACGCTAAATTTGCTGTAAGATACTTCTATTTGCAATAATCTGAATGACATAAAATGTTAGCCAATATCAGTTGGAACATGTCAAAATTACAAAATTTAAAATTTTGGTCATGATTGCACGTTCTATTGAGGTTACAAAAAATACCTACAACTTTCACAAATTTCACAAAAACTTTTTCGTCTAATATGCTTTACGTTGATATATCCAGGTTTTTAAATAACGTTCTAGTAAAGTTGAAACATAACAATTGAATGTTCGAAAACATGAGCTAAGGTAAACTTGAAGGGGGGTAGAAATAAATTACTACAAATCGAGTTCTAATTGATTTATTTTATTACACGGTTTTGCTCATAAAATTTAATTAACTATTTATTTCATAGTTTTACTCGTAAAATTACACCATTTTCTAATGTCGGGTAGCATCAGAACAGGACACTCATATTTTTTGTAGTTTTATTTCAAAAAAGTACATGTAATTTTGACGTTATATTAATTACAACATGTTATTTTAATGTAAATCAAATTAAACGAGATCAAAAATTCATAAGTTTTTATAAACATTGTTTAATTAGATGGTTAGGAGTACTTTATTTAAAACAATTAAGTTTAACAAACAATTTATTAGATCGTAGTGCTCATAAAATTTAACTAACAATTTATTACAAGGTTTTGCTCAAAATAGTGCATTAAGAACAAAAGATGCGTTGCGATTGTGATAGTGATTATTGTGATAAACTGTACGCGACGTGTGCTTGCGCGGTGTGCACACCCCACCAAAACGTGGCAAGGCGTCGAGTAGCATCGGGTAGCATCGCATGGCGTAGCATCGGGTAAGTGTGTTCATGGCTTAAGTCTTGGACAAACTAAAGACAATATTGATAGATCATGGCAGTTTTTATAACCAACAACCGTATGGCGTGTACTTAAGACATAATAAAAAAAGTAAATTTCCATATGTCTTTGTTGAAACGTTTTCTTTTGTTGAGATGGGTCTTTTTTCTGGCGGGTGTGCGATATATTTGATAATAAATTATACATAGCAGAGTAAAGACATTTATTGATTTCAGGCTTCATTATATGAGCATAGAACAAAGGAAATGTCTATAAGTCTTTAATTTTTCCGAATGGGTATTTCATGTTTTCTTGGGTGAAAATGTATTTTTACACGTTCGTAAACAAACGTATAATTAAATACACTTTCAAATGTGTTTCCAGTACCAAATGCACGATATCTATTACGCCAACAATCAATTCAAATATGAACAGCATCAGATTATTTATCATTTGTTAAAAATTGTTTTTAATTAAACTAATATTACGTTGTCACATTCTATATTAATCACAACACGAGAACCTTAAATAAAATATCGAAAACTGAAATATATGAGTTTTTATATTTAAAAGGTTCAAGAACTAATAACTGGAAACGGCTTCAAGTTAGCCAGAATTCTGTCCAACTTTGAGCAATACAGTCACAGAACGTGAGGCAAAACAGTAAAACCGTTTCCACAATTTATACACTGTCTGCAAGCCAGTTGGAAGACATTCAACTTGGCCCGAAGCTAACTGATACCGCTAATCGACTTTTTAACCCCGTACAGGCACATATTTTCCCAACGCCTGTGGCGAAAATCACTAACTAACCGGGCTATAAGTAGTGTCATTGTACTGGCATTAATAAAATATGGTTTACTAATAAAAATGACACTGACACATAAATTTATATAAAACTCTAATAATTTTATTTTAACTGTTCATGTTAACTGATGGGAAAGCAGTACCACCTGGTGGTCTAATGACATTATCAACGTTACGTGAATGTGGCAAAATTTAGCATTGATGACCCTCATAACCATGGTTAAATCTAAATAGGTTAGGAAATTAGCGAAAATTGAATAAAAAGTGTGATATTCCTATAAACGTTTCGAGTTCTAAATTCCATTATCAAACGACCTAATAATGATTCATACAAAAATATATGTTATGAGATTATTAGTTAAAATGTTAAAATCAAATTAATTGAAATACATTTCCATTACATCTGAATATGTTTGTATAAATACAAATTTTTATAGTACCGTCGTTATCAGTTATTTAAACATTTTTTTGTTAAATTCTCTAATTTCGTGGTCCGCATGACCAATTAATATATTACAATTAAATAAGGTTTTTTAGTTGAGATAAAAAAAGTCAATGGCACGAGAGGGATTCGAACCCACGATCTTCGGCTAGATACGTCGGTGCTCTACCACTTGAGCTATCGTGACCTCGATCCACTCGGACACTAACTACTCATCTCAACCCCCACCTTTTGAATTTTCCCTCCTTTTTGCCATTTTTGAAGGGGCCGAGGGAAAATTCAAAAGGTGGGGGGTTGAGATGAGAAGTTAGTGTCCGAGTGGATCGAGGTCACGATAGTTCAAGTGGTAGAGCAGCGGCGTATCAAGCCAAAGATCGTGGGTTCGAATCCCGCTCGTGCCATTGACTTTTTTTGGCTGGTTTTGGAAAAGATTTGTGTTCCAAGGGTGCTCAACGTAGGCAATGTGTGATGACCGAATGTAAGTCAACTTTTTTATGATACTAAGTCGACAAAAATTAGACTGTCAGAGCGTGCTACCCAATAGTAGCTATTAGCAGGGAAAAACATTAATTAAAATATGTACTTCGGTTTTATGAGTTTTTTTAAATTCAATATAGTTAATTTCATATTCTTTAAAAAAATAATTAAATGATTCGTTATTTTTCAATTTTTCTCCGTTAAATTTTTGACTTTCTTATCGAGCTTATCTGAAGAAGATAAAGGGAAGAAAAATTTATGAGTGGCAGTTTTACTTAAAATTTTAAAAGGATATATAAAAATATTGTATAAATAAAAAATTATTTAAAATATTAACGGGAGGAATATTTTTTCATCGGTCCTATTCTTTCACTTACGAATTCCTAACCCCGTTGGATTTTATTCAAAACCAACGATATGACAACCGTTCTACTCTCAGGATTTTTCAACAATGTCTAAATTTAACGTCATTAGTGAGAAATCAGAGGGTGATACAAAAAATCCCTCAAACATTTTATTTTATATCTCTCGCTCTACTTTACAACGAGACAATGTATGTGCGATTAAATGTCAATGTTTTATTTCCGGAAAAATTGGGCGTCATTTTCTATATCACAAATTTTAATAAAAAATATTCCAAAAATTAATAAGAATTTAGTTTTTTTGGGCGAGGTTGCAAAAAAATTTCAATTTTGTTTCTTGATTAACTTATTTTAAAAGTTACTTTACTAAGTAGCTGGTTTGTGTTGTTTGTTATTGGTTTTATTACGTTTTTTGGTTTTAGTTCGATTTTTTTATTTCCTATTTCTCATTGGTACTAAAAACTGTGCCACAACCAACTCGCAAATCACGCGAGTTTTCACACATCACCAAATTTTTCTTATAATTAATTATTGGAAAATCTATTTAGTTCTATGTACAATGGATTTATGCTTCATCAATTATTTATAAAATATTACTCTTGAAATTATGAGTTAACATTGTTGACATATTCATTTACTTTGTTCGTAATTTTTGACATTTTTTTTGTTCTGTTAGTATAAAATTTCTTCATAGTTTAATAAAGGTTTTGACAGGTCTCTAGAAATGGCTGTATGTATATTGATAAATACATGTTTCCTAATAGAAAAACATTTGAATCGTTAGTTGTACGATAATACCAAAATTCAAAAAGATCATTTGTACGAAGTTTACGACATGACAAAAGGATTTTTAACAAGGAAAACATGGAAAACATTTCTTTAACATATCAACAATGATATATGTAACGGTTGCACGAACCGGTATTTAGGGATTAGTTAAACAATGCGATTAATTTTTCCTTCTAAAGTATGATTTGTTACTGCTTGCTTGTTGTTTGTTTATTCCAGTAGAAAAACATTTGTAGACCTATTAATCCATTATACCTAATTGCTGCACACACGGAAAATCATAATCTGTTTTTCAATTGTCACACGAAAACCAAATTAGTTCGATAAGGCTGTAAAACTTTGCAAATGTCATGTTTAATCGTGTTATTAATTGAGCAATACGCTGGCTAACCTTCCGAGAACAATAAATTGCCAGAAAAATTTGTCAGTTTGAATCGCCTTCGTGATTTTCGTGACCATAGCAATTTGAAAGGAAAATAAAGTTTAATCGTTGTTTTTAAACAAACATGTCACGGCAAATTATATTAATTTACAGCAATCACAATTCAGGATTTTCTCTCCTTCAAGAACTTCATTAACGTCATACTCGTTCCAATAAATTAACATTACAGTCTCATAAGGCTGTTTGTAGTCCCTTACAAAGAGCTCTTATGATAATGATGAGCTCGGATAATTTTCCTGTAATTATTTCTCCAACAAATTTTCACACTCGTGCGTTAATTTTGGAGTAAAAATATATTTGCGAAATTCGTACGGTCTGTTGAGATATCTTTAGAGTAGATGTTTGACGTTTGATCATAACGAATCAAGTTCACTTTTCACCGGTGTTAGAAAGTGAGGGGTACTTTACGCTTAATATAATCGCCATTACACTTTAGAGTTTGTTACGTAAACAGAATATCAGAATTTCTGAAAAAATAAATGAGTGTCAAAATTAAAATCCAACGAGTAAAATTGCAATGGTGGCAACCTCCTTAAAATACGTGTGCAAACATTTTTTCTATACTCCACAAAACCACTGGCGAAGTAAATAATAACAACAATTGGCATCTCAATTGTTTATTACAACGTTTTAGAAATTAAAAAAAATCTTAGCTTTTTATCGACGAAATTTATGACCTAGTTTTGCTTGAAAAATAATTATTCAGAAATCGTGAGATGCGGTCTGGTGTGATGTAGGTTTCAGAAAAACATTTTATTTATCGTGCCAACGTTTCAATCTTTATTGAGATCATCTTCAGGGCTCAAAGTGTTTGTCTTCTGTGTAATTGTCCCATTCTTGCGTGTCGTGTATGAGTTTCTTGAAAAATAATGTGGATTTTTTAAATTTTTTGGCTGTTGATAAATTTTGATAGTTTTTACTATATTTTTTATCAAAATCAACATAAAATTGCGGTAAAATGCTATATTTATATAGTTGATTTGAGCAAGTAGACCGGCAAAATAAAAATATGAAAAAACGATAAATTTCAACTTTCAACATTTTTTTGGCGAAACCAGGGTCCATCCACTAGAAGTGGAAGATACTATCCGATATTTTGGAGTATAGAATCACTAACAACAGTTTTGTCCAAATGCGTGACCTAACAAAATGGTCCCTTGTAAGAAAAATTAATGTTTGTACACAAAAAACTTACACTACGTCGCGCAAAATAATAATTTTTACAATAATTACTAGAAAAACGTTTCATGTAAGGTATTGGTTGAAATGAAAAAGCTAGTGTCACGAGCGGGATTCGAACCCACGACCTTCGGTGACCCTAGGTTTGTCATTTCTTCCATACCTTACGTAAAAAAATTAATTGATTGAAAGAAGTTATTTGATCAATTGGAACACGAAATATAATGGATTTAATAACTACAAGGTTATTTTTAATATTAATTGTGGTGTTACTCGCAATAAGGGTCTTAAGGATTATGCAGATCGAGTTCAGCAAGTTAGTGAAACTTGCGGTTTTCTCGGCCATCAAGCGGTAAAGGAAAACAATGGAGACGGGCATTTGATCAATTACCTAGAACAACTGCTGTAATTATTTAATAATGCAATTATAACTGACATTTCTGTATCGTTGAATATTTTCATGCAAATTAGGATATTAAGAGGAAGGTAAGAAGCCTCTTGGCCGACAGAAACACCGATAAGTTTACAACTCAGGTGATTTCCTGAACAGGAAACATAATTTGAGCACAATGGAATCAGAGAAACTCAAAGTGAAACCCGATGGACAATGGTTCACAAGTTCGGTCCATCTGTTATTTCTCATAATAATGGATAATTTTTACTTGCTCGATTTTTGGTATTAAACAGTTTTTAAATGCTTATTTGATTTATTCATGACAAAAGGTGTTTTTGCCAAAAAAGGAAGAAGACTGAAAAAATAATTGCGCTTAGTTCCTAAGTCTTTAGCAAAATAAAATATTGATTTTCTCAGAACATGTATGTTTTATTTATCATAAATATTCACATTGAGTTATATTTTTAAATTTTTAATTGATGCTGCTCTGCTGTTTAAAACATATCATGACCAGTTATTATAAATTTAGTTGATGGTTATAAAAGTTCCCATAATTAATTTAATTAATATTCTCTGTTCTAAATTTGAATTTCTTTACGTAATTGAACTCGTAGCTGGCCATCAGAGATCATGCATTTACAAAATAACGAAACTACATATTTAATTATTGCATTTTCGCGACCCCCTTACTTATGCTAGCAGTTCAGGCTTAGCGGAAAAAAGACCCAAGTTTAATCCTACCGGATTTTTAGCTTGCCGGATGATCTCTTCGCCGTTAATCTAACTCTGAGAGAAAGAGAGAGGTAAAAGAGAGAGAGAGAGAGAGAGAGAGAGAGAGAGAAAGAGAGAGAAAAAACGAGAGAGGAATTAGTCAAATTACTCAACCGGGAGAATCAATAGTCACATTTCACCTCATTCATCCAAGGACGGACTGTAATTTCTTCGGGCACGCCAGGAAGCTGAAACACGCTTTGCGGCATTAATCCAAATCAAGCCTATAATCAGGGCTCACATATTAATCCGTGTTAGTCCGTATGGGCGCGGCGCGGTTTGAATTTTTCTCACGTCGCGGTCGGTATAAGTTGGACCTGCCTTTTCCGACAACTTTCCCTCGTTTTTCAAGTTAAACTTGAAGAGCCGGTCCCTTCCTACTTTTACTGTATTTTTTGAATAATAAGTTTTATACTATTACGGCCCCTGGACTCGATAAATTATGCGTTTACAACTTTTCGTTCGATATTGCCAAAGAATGAGTTAGGATATACCTTGAATATGAAAAATTCCAACTCCCATTCATTTTTACGTCATAGGACAAAAAGAAAAAAATTGTAAGTCGTTCATTTCAGGTTCTATATTTTACAACTATTCTGAAAAAGAAAAAGCCAAAATCTATTTTTAGAGAAATGAAAAGATGCTGTTGAATTTTATTAATTTATGCTTATAAATTAATTTTTTTAACAAGCAGTGATCATGACCATGTAGATATATTTGATTTTACTTACTGAAACTTATTCTGTATAAGCTATCCAAAATGCTTTGGACAATGGGTTATTAATTACTATCCCATTTATCAAGTCATAGTGTTTTAAAAAGAACAGTGCGATAAAAGATTGATTTGTGCTAAGCTTAGGATAACTTTAATATTTCAATCGTTGTAACTGACAATCTGATTCTATCCCAAAACTAAAATTTCTTTTGAATGTTTTAGTTTATCAATAGTAGTTAATTATCACATATTTTTATAAATAGAAATTAACTTTTTGTTGTTTCATAAAATCGACTATTTGAAAAACATTTTGGGAGTGATTTTGGCTTCTTCGAAGAAATAATGTGTATTATGTGTGGTGATTAGTGACCGTTAATCGATAATTATTGAGAAATCGTGAGATGCGGTCTGGTGTGATGTAGGTTTCAGAAAAGAAAATGTTTTTCAGGAACCTACATCACACCAGACCGCATCACACGATTTCTGAATAATGTGTATTATGTTTACCATGGTGCATGGAAAGATTGTATTCACAGATACAACCTTGATGATGGTTACGAGGTTTCTCCATTGTAAAAGTTGAATAAGTTGGAGGTTGGAACGTTTGGTCGAACGCGAAATTTTGTTGTCGTATTTCAGAATGATTTTTAGACTGGTTAAATAAATGAGTAATTTGGTAAGTCGGGTCAATTCCGAAATCTTTTTAGAAGTTTGTTAAAATCTTGCCTTTTCGTCAGGTGTGTGATTCCATGTAAGCCGTATGCCAATGTATAACAAAAGGTATACTGATAACCCTACTATTCGATGGGAGTGCATGTTTACATAAGCACGTTTATTGTCAAAGAACAACTACATGAGGGATATGATATGGGTTTGAAAGACTTATATGACGGAATATTTATGAGAGCAACGATCGGCTCAGGAGGTAAGAATTTTTTCAGAAAGAGTAGGATTGTTTGCAGTGTATACCTTCAGAAGATGGCTTTTCGAGGTACCTTTGCGTTTGTACGACAGGCATGAAAGTATCTGTCGGTTAATAAGGATTTTATGATTAGTCAGTAGATAAAATTCTTTTAAACAACCAGAAAGCCCCGAGAGCCATTCCTGATCAAATGCAGGTTTCACGCCTAGGAATACATCGAAGCAGCACTCCTTCCACTCAAGATTGGTAGTGATGATGCTGCTCAATAGTCGAATGAGAAATTCTTAAGGCAAACGGACGATGTTGGAATAAACAGTAGGGTAAATATCCTTGATCAGTTTGTTTTAGTATTTTGTCCAATTTGACATTAAAATAGTTGGCCGGTAGGTACATGTAAGACTATGAGACTTGAGCTTGTGGAATCATCAATAGAATCCATTGGGAGGGAAAGTATGTTGTTCAAAAAACAAGAATGCAAATGAAAGTCAGGAAAACTACAGCTTTTTTAGACAAGTTTAGTTCGATTTCTTCAGTAATTAAGTCGAAACTAGGAGCTTTAATAGTTGTAGATGGCTTATGATATGGTATACTTCATGGGTGTGAATGGATTCATGGAAGTGGAAAGAGGTTGAGTATATGTAATGGTATTGTATTATGGTCCTATTGAAGTCGGGATTAATTAGGTCTGGAAGAAGAGTTGACGATGGAAAGGTAAGAGACAAAAAGTAAGAGATAGTCGCTCATGCGCATCCTTCTTCCGTAATGACAGTTCGTATATACAGGGATGTAATTATTGTGTATATGTGTAGGTACAGTTTGTATCTAATCTCTCTTTGAATAGCCGGGCAGGAGATGAGAGTTTCAGTTCGAGTTTGTACAATAGACTTGCTCAAGTTCGGAATTTCGCGGCAGTCGACTCCCGGGTAGAACTTCCGGTCTTTGTGTGTGCCTCCAGTTGACGTGATTGACCATCGGTCTCAGGTGGAAAAAGCATCCAAATTAGGACAAAACAACGAACGACTCCATTTATTATATTTTGATTTGTAAGATTTTCAAAAAATCTCTCACATAACCCAACACTAACTTTTTTGGTACAACATTATCACAAGATATTTTATTGTGGAAAGTCATAGAACTTATTGTCAAAGTTGTATTAATTGATTTTTTGGTCATGACAAATTAAAAACTAATTCAAGCTTAAATTTGTTAAACGCACTTGAAAGAGAAGGTGGCTACGGTCACGACAAGTCAGAAAAAATATTTTAAAGATAAAGTGTGTGGTGTTTAGTGACGGTTAATGAATGATGATTTGGAGATCATGAGATACGGTCTGGTATGTTTTTTCTTTTCCTTCCTTTTACTTACTTTTCCATTTCAAGAAATACCTTACATAAAGATTAATTAATTGAAATTAAAACAACATTGAGCTTTATAAATATTTTATGTAATATTTAGCTCAGGTGGTAGAGCAGCGGCGTATCGTGGGTTCGAATCCCTCTCGTGCCATTAACTTTTTTTCATCTCAACTAAAATCCTTAAAGTATTAATTGGTCAAGCGGACCACAAAAATAGTGAATTTAATGAATTATCGTAATATGAAGTACACTTCACTAAAGCTCTCCGTCGCCATTTCAATTGTCGTCGAGAATCCAAACCGATACACGACATTTGAAAAATGGTAAAAGGAGGGAAAACTCATAAGGTGGGGTTGCGATGGGGAGTTGATGTCCGGGTGGATCGAGGTCACGATAGCTCAGGTGGTACAGCAGCGGCGTATCTAGCCGAAGGTCATGGGTTCGAATCCCTCTCGTACCATTAACTTTTATTCATCTCAACTAAAAACCTTAAAGTATTAATTGGTGACGCGGACCACGAAAATAGTGAATTTTATGTAATAGTTCAATAGTACCTAACATCTCCCGTCAGTTAACAATTCTCTTAAGAGTTTGTATAAATAATTACTTTTATCATATAATGACATATATTTAAATATTAAAATAGGTAAGAATAATAGAAACATTCTATAGTGATATTTGTTATCAGTTATTATATTTCTTATTACATATTTTGTATTTGTTAGGACCACTGTTCTTCCGTCTCATGATATTCAAATGTTATATGTTACATTTTTACTGCAACGTAACATATAACAACATATTGCAAGTTGTAACATACATATATTTAGTATACTTCCAGGTTGTTGGCATTAAGATTTGTGTGTGACAGTGAAGCTCACTCAAACTTGTGCAACGCAAATAAATGGGTTTTTTTCTCGTATTTTTTTATTTGAATGTTATAATATTTGAATATTTGAAGGTCGTGAGTAGCGGTCTGGTGTGTCGCATTTTTTAGAAAAACATTTTTTTTATCGTGCCAACGTTTCGATCTTTATTGAGATCCTCTTCAGGGCCTTGTGTTGTTTTTAAATCTATTCATACAATCCCATGTTCTTCGTTCTTCTCGTGTAGAAATGTGTGGTATTTAGTGACAGTTAGCTTCTATGAACAAATTTCAACTACATATGGACACAAGCAAAAAGTATTCTGAAGGACATCGCTAACAATGAGAAGAAATTAATTAAGGGTTTTAGTTGAGATAAAAAGTCAATGTTATTCGTTGTTGTTATTATATGATTCGAACCCACGACCTTCGGCTAGATACGCCGCTACTCTACCACCTGAGCTATCTGACTTCGATCCACTAGGCTACTAACTTCCCATCTCATCCCCACCTTTTGAATTTTCCCTCCTTTTTACCTTTTTTCAAATGTCGTGTAATCGGATTGGATTCTCGTCGACAAATGAAATGGCCACGGAGAGCTATATTGATATATATACTTCATTTTAATTCATTAAATTCACTAATTTCGTGGTCCGCTTGACCAATTAATATCTTTCAATTAATTAAGGTTTTTAGTTGAGATAAAATCGTTCGTAAAATTCGAATCCCGCTCGTGACACTGACTTTTTATCTCAACTAAAAACCTTAATTAATTGAAAGATATTAATTGGTCAAGCGGACCACGAAATTAGTGAATTTAATGAGAAGAAACTTGCATCGGCTATCAATCAGAGAATTTTTTTGTTGAAATGCAGACAACACAAGCCCCTCAAGATGATCTCAATAAAAATCGAAACGTTAGCACAATAAAGAAATTGTTTTTTCTAAAACCTACGTCACACGAGACCGCATCTCACGATCTCAAAATAATTAAAGATAAAGGTTGACAATTTGAAAAAACGGATTGTTTTTTGCCGATAACTTCTACCGAATAATTTGTTATTTAAAATTATAATAAAATAATAAAGTTTCACAGTACAAAACAATCTTTTTAATCTGAAACTTCGCTAAAAATCCGCAAAACACACCAAAGCCACAACCAGCACATCAAACGTCGAGAAGGTTTATTACTTTTATCAAACAACAGACTAAATAAAATTTTAATGTGGATAAAACGAAAAATGCTTTGTATGTAAAGTTTAGTGATTTTAATCGGCAAATCTATGTTATGTTAACATGGAAAATTATATTGACGATATATGTTATAGGCAATTGTGAACAAGAATTCTTTATCAAGTAACCATTGTACCTGTGAATTGGTCCACTTTTGTGTTAGTGCTCAAAACTAAATTTCAAAAAATATTAGTTTTAATATATTAATTATGCTTTGAGTAAGTTCAATTTTTTGTTTACAAATGTTTATAAGGATGTAATAAATCTTATTAGTAGACTCAATTTTTATATATAATTATTAGTTAAAAATAACTAGAATGTTTTTTTAATAATATAAAAAATATACTAAAATTATTTAAAATTATACAATTGTTTGACATACACCTTTTAACATTTTGTGTGTTTTGTACTTTTAATTAGTCAACTTCTGGCTTTTCTAAGACATGGAATTCAATTTCCAAAAGTATGAGACAATACTCGGCCGATATCATGGCGGCGTTCCGCAAAAAAGAGGGAATGACTTGTAATTAATAACCCTGGCTTAGCTGACAATACAAAGCTAATTTACACTGGTCCTCCGTCTTTTTGTCGGACCGGTTCTATAGCCGGAGATAAACCTTGGGCGCAAGACAATGTCCCCCTGATATAGCCCATTTATCTTGTACCGTCGTTGTCTATGTAGTCGAAAATTCAATTTTCCAAGAATTTCAATATCTATGGTAATCTCCAGGAGGTGATATATAAAATTCAGCAAAAGAATCTTCCTTTTTTGGAAATATAAAAGCGTCGTAAGGTTTCATTTTATCAATTTCGTAAGGTGAAAAAGAAAAATATCGATTGATACTTCATAGCCGCAATTTTTTCATTTTTTTTTGGGGGGGGAGAAAATATGGTTGTACTGTATCACAACGAACAAAGAATACCATAAGTGAAAGGTTTGATTGGAAAAATATGGCAGTAATCAAAAGCGTGAATGCTACGGCGTCGTAAAATAAACACTGATTCTTTTCCTGAATCATGGATAATAAAAGCATAAAGCCCTCTCTCCTTTTGACAGGAAGTCGTAATTTTACTGCCCATACATTCCCTCTTCCGAGCCATAAGTTGTATATCAGAATTTGACTACTATAAAAAAAGCTAATGGTAGTGCCCGTCGTCAAACTTTACATATAAAAAAAAATTGATGCCTTCGTCAATACCATTAATTATTCCAACTGAAGCTGATTTGTGTCCTATTTTTTTCACTCTGGTAGACAATGAATACTAAAATGAAACTGCCTGTCCCAGCTAAAACAATATTTATTTGTAAAAATTGATCACGTGAACTACTAATAAATGAATGAAAATTGTGTTGTTACCACGTTAAATTATTAAACTGAGCATAAGCATAAACGAATCCTGGTAGAAGAACACCACAGCACAGACGCCGGTCATACAATATAAAGTTAAGCTTCAAGGTTTAATCACAGTAATGGCAACAAGGGATGAATAATAAAATGGCTGAATCCCTAAAGCAATCTTTGCTGCTAAGTCCTTCGGGGCTTTTCGCCTTAACCTAGCAAGAACTCTCGTCTTCGCGAGCATACTTTGATAAAAAAAGGTGTTCAAACTTTTAAAAAAGTCTCTCAATTTAATACTTTCTATCATGAAAATAAATAATAAGAATTATGACATACTACAATACTTATAATTATTATAATGAATTTTGCTTGAAAAACTATGTTTAATTTTTTTTCTTCTCTTCCTGACCACGTATAGGATGAAAAAATTGAAAAATCGGAAAGTCCACTTAAACAGTATAATTGAATCATAGAACAATAACGATAATAAATAACGCGATCAACCAAGAAAACTTTATTAAAAAAATGGAGTGTAAAATATTAACGTATAACTAAGTATAATGATAAGAAACACTGGAAAAGTAAAAAATATTCGGTAAAGGTAAATGAAAAGAAAATTTCAATAATGCTTCCTTCGCATAATGACTATTTACTTTCGACATTTCGTTTTATCTTGTGTAACAGCAATTTGTGCCATTGACCAACGCAAGGTGAAGATTGAGCTCAATTCTCTTTGTTAGCTATTACAAAGGCCACCTCTATACACGTAGAAATTAACTCTGATATAACTGTAAGGCACGAGAGATACACTTGATTACAGTTTAATTAACCTCGAGGTACAAGCTGTAGCTGTCTCGTTTGTTATGTTTTATGATTATTATTTTTCCCCAAATGGAAAATGAAAGCCGTAAAACGATTTACATTATCTTTTTAATACAATTTACAAACGACCCACATACCACCTAGAAAAAAAAACATCATCAAGACCGCAATAAATATAACGTTTTAATTTAACTAACGGAACTTTTATTATTTACGTGATAATGTAACATTTTACAATGTATTAAAAATATTTCCATGATCGAAAATCAATGCTGAGAGAAAAAATATAACAGAAAAAATACATGTAGGTTTAACATGGGCACGTTTTCGTAATTCGACTCCACCTATCGAGCTGAGTTTGCCTGAAATTGATTGAAAAATTAACTTTATTCAATAGTCTAAGATTCAAGAACTGTTTCCGAGAAAATCAAAAGTTCGTTGCAGAATAAACTGTTGTATATGCAAAAAAAAGTAAAATTCTTTTTAAATCGAGATGCTAGAAATCCACAACAATAAAATCCCCATTATATTTCGGGGTCCGATTGATCAAATAACTTCATTAAATTAATTAATCTTTATGTTAGGTATTGGTCGAAATGAAAAAGTCGTGTCACGAGCGGGATTCGAACCCACGACGTTCGGTTCAATACGCCGCTGGTCTAACTACTTGAACTATCGTGACTTCGATCCACTCGGACACCAACTTCTCATCTCTACCTATCTTTCGAATTACCAACAACCAATACATTCCATAAGGATTAATTATTTGAAAGAAGTTATTTGGTCAATCGGACCACGAAATATAATGGACTTAATAAGTAAAACGAAGTATATCTTCAATCAAGCACTCCGTGGCCATTTCATTTGTCGCCCAGAATCGAATCCTGAATATACGACATTTGGAAAATGGCAAAAAGGAGGAAAAATTCTAAAGGTAGGATGAGATGGGATGTTGGTGTCCGAGTGGATCGAAGTCACGATAGCTCAAGGAGTAGACCAGCGGCGTATTTAGCCAAAGGTCCTGGGTTCGAATTCCGTTCGTGACACTGACTTTTTCATTTCAAGAAATACCTTACATAAAGATTAATTAATTTAAATTAAACCAACATTGAGCTTTATAATTGTTTTATGTAATAGTTCGATAGTACCTAACATCTCCCGTCAGTTGATCAATTCTCTTAAGAGTTTGTAAAAATAATTACTTTTATCATATACTGTCATAAATTTAAATATCAAAATAGGTAAGGATAATAGAAAAATTCTATAGTGATATTAGTTATCAGTTATTATATTTCTTATTACATATTTTTTATTTGTTAGGATCACTGTTCTTCCGTCTCATGATATTGAAATGTTATATGTTACATTTTTACTGCAAGTTGCAACATACAGTGACTCACTGATTCATTCACAGCTGAATGCAAATTGGGTTATATCATTATTTACTTTACAAAACAATTGTAAGATAGCAAATAAACGTAGTTTTTTTTAAATAATTTTATTATCTTAACACAAAAAACTCCCAAAAAATTAAGTTGTTCCTTTATCATGATTATTAAAATAATATAAAAGAAATTACTGTGTGCGAACGATAATATGATTGTGTCACAGAAAGTCCTTTGATATTTTGTATGTCCTCCTTTGGCTTTCAAAACAGCATCTGCCTTCTGGGCATACTTCTCACGAGATGTCTGTACTGTTCTGGATCAATTAGGTCCCATTCAACTTGTGTTTTTTCCCAAAGTTGATCGAAGTTTGAAGCGTCTCCTGCAGCATCGGCTAAAGATTTTGTAGTTTTCCCCACAAGTGCTCAATCGGATTAAGGTTAGGTGACTGTGGAGGCCATTCGATGACATTAAAACCACGATCAGGAAGCCACTGTTTGGTCTGCAATGGTTTCTTCACTTTTCCCGTCGCTCTTAATCCGGCCTCACGTAAACATCTCCGTTTGTTTCAGCACTGACATCCATATTATAATTATCACCTGGCCTACGCTGAATTTGGACAGCATTGTCAACCTGTCCTGATCGAACGGAGTGCGTAGATACAACGCTTTTGGCCTCGGAAAATTTTGTTTTATGACCACTCCTCTTCTTTTTAAAACAACTATCGTAAATTCCGGAAATTGTTATTACCCCAATAATAATAATTTATATTTTTTGAAATTTCACGATAAGGAAGTCCTTCTTGAAAAGATTTTATTATTTGATCTTTCAAAAATGTTGAAAATGGCTTCATACTGTAATTAAACGGAATAGATTATAACCATTAAGGAAAGGAAATATTTTCAATATGTAAGAAAAATAACTAAATTGATGATGTTTGATAACAAATTTGTGACGAAGTATTGAATGGTTTTTGCGAAATTTGCAATGAAGTAACCCGAGTCACAAAACTGTTCACACGAAGACTCGTAATAAACTGGCTCAATTCAAAGGGGTAAACATAAATAAAGATTATTTGATTGAATGTTTGTTTACCAACAGTTCAACGAACTCAATCCTATTGCTGTTTTCTGGATTAAAAAATACGGGATTTGCAAATTGAAGATAATAGAAAATTGTTTACTAATGTGAACGAATCTATGAGTCACTGTATATTTAGTATACTTCCAGGCTATTAGCATTAAGATTTGTGTGTGGCAGTGAAGCTCAACGCAAATAAATGATTTTTTTCTGAAATTGTTTTATTTGAATGTTGTAATATTTGAATATTTGGAGATAGTGAGGTTCGATCTGGTGTGACGTAGGTTTTAGTAAAACTTTTTCTTTATCATGCCAACGTTTCGATCTTTACTGAGATCATCTTCTGGGCTCAAAGTGTCAAAAGAGACTGGCACTCTCAACACGACACACAAGAATAACACACCTACACGGATAACGAACACTATGAGCCCTGAAGATGATCTCAATTAAGATCGAAACGTTGGCACGATAAAGGAAATATTTTTCTAAAACCTACATCACACCAGACCGCATCTCACGTTCTCCAAATAATCATTAACTAGCGGTCACTAAACATCACACATTATAATATATATAGTTGATTGTAGCCTAAAGCGAAAAACCCTGTTGCATATATCATTTATTATTACTTTTACATTTTAATGTGCTCCAGTGAAATCGTTTCTTTGTGACAATGAGTCAATTTTAATTTTTTGGCCTTTCTTCAGTAAACTTTGAAATAATTTAACAGCGCCCGAGTGTTTCCAATTGGGAATATTCTAAAGACGTTTTAATCGAGTTTACTCTTGGAACAATAACCCCTCCCCCCTTCTCTGACTCAGTTAATTTATGTATTTAAACCACAATGGTCAAATGCATTTGAAATAATTGATTGCTCCGTTCGATGTTCATGTTTATTCAAATATTGAACAAGTAAACACATTGCGTAATCAATAAAAATTAACAATTTATGTAACGATGGCCACCCTTTTTATGACAGAGGTGGGTGTTAATTAATTTTATTCAACTTATATTGCTTTGATGAAAACAATTTATTTCTTCTTTGTTGTACAATTTAAAAAATAAAGCCTACTGTAAAGCAAAAAAAAAAGGTTAATTATTTTCCGCAATAATTTAAACAGGTTTTAATTACTATAAATGATTTTCACCTTTTAATAAATTTAAAAGTTTACTTGGGACGCCGATTAAGGCATTGACACGGCGCTAATCACTGAACATAAAGGTTGGCGGTTCGAATCCAGCGGCCTTGCATTCGAACCCGACTTACGCCGGGAACTTGTTTTTAAACTTAACAAAAAAAAAAAGCCGGGAACACACTTACCTGATGCTACGCCATGCGACGCTACCCGATGCTACCCGCGCAAGCACACGTCGCGTACAGTTCACAGCGTTTATCACAATAATCACTATCACAATCACAACGCATCTTTTGTTCTTAATGCACAATTTTGAACAAAACCTTGTAATAAATTGTTAGTTAAATTTTATGAGCACAACCATCTAATAAATTGTTTGTTAAGCTTAATTGTTTTAAATAAAGTTACTCCTAACCATCATAATTAAACAATGTTTATAAAAACTCACGAATTTTTGATCTCGTTTAATTTGGTTGATATTAAAATAAGAATGTTGTAATTAATATAACGACCAAATTACATGTACTTAGTTTGAAATAAACTACAAAAATATGAGTGCCCTGTTCTGATGCTACCCGACGAAAATGGTGTAATTTTACGCGCAAAATTATGAAATGAATTGTTAATTAAATTTTTGAGCAAAACCTTGTTGAATTGTTACAATTTTAGTATATGTACCGCCGAAGCGTGTACAATAAATTGTTACTTAAATTCATTAAATTAAAAAATCGTATTCCGGTGTTTTGATTAATTTTCTACCAAACCGTTAAAATTGATTTTTTAAATAAAAACTAAATAATTTTTAATCACAGTTAATTTGGTTTATATTAAAATAAGAATGTTGTAATTAATATAACGAAAAAATTACATGTACTTAGTTTGAAATAAACTACAAAAAATATGAGTGTCCTGTTCTGATGCTACCCGACGAAAATAGTGTAATTTTACGCGCAAAACTATGAAATAAATTGTTAATTAAATTTTAAAGGCAAAACCTTGTAATAAATTGTTCCAATTTTAGTATATGTACCGCCGAACCAATAAATTATTAGTTAAATTCATTTTATCAAAAAATCGTATTGCGGTGTTTTGTTTAATTTAATACCAAACTATTAAAATTAATTTTTTAAATAAAAACTAAATAATTTTTAATCACAGTTAATTTGGTTTATATTAAAATGAGAATGTTGTAATTAATATAACGACAAAATTACATATACTTAGTTTGAAATAAACTATAAAAAATATGAGTGTCCTGTTCTGATGCTACCCGGCGAAAATGGTGTAATTTTCCGCGCAAAACTATGAAATAAATTGTTAATTAAATTTTATAAGCAAAACCTTTTAATAAATGGTTCCAATTTTAGTACATGACCGCCGAAGCGGGTACAATAAATTGTTAGTTAAATTCTTATATCAAAAAATCGTATTGCGGTGTTTTGTTTAATTTAATACCAAACTATTAAAATTAATTTTTTAAATAAAAACTAAATAATTTTTAATCACAGGTAATTTGGTTTATATTAAAATAAGTATGTTGTAATTAATGCCACGACAATAATACATGTAGTTTGAATAAAAATATGAGTGTCCGGTTCCTTTGTCTTCAACTGTTCTCGATGCGACCCGACGAAAATCTGGACAGTGGGGATCGCAGAGCGTCGGGTAGGTTAGCGTGGCATAGCATCGGGTAGATGTGCACGGGGGTAATACAACCTTATGGAAAATCGGAGTTTGGATTTGCGTCGGGAAGCATCGGGTAGCGTCGCATGGCGTAGCATCGGATAAGTGTGTTCCCGGCTTTACTTACGAATGTGTTTTCTGTTCAAAAACACTTTCACCCCGAAGGTTTATATGACCTTTTTCTCTTGCTTACACTCTTATAAAAATCTTAGTTTTTAAAATGTTCTAAATGTCTAGTAAAAATTTCTTTAAAAAGTTATTTTAATCAGTGTTTATTTGTATTACAATTTATTACATTTTTATCATATTATCCTAATTTTTTAAACATATTTATATTTGTTTTAGTATATCTATTAAATATACTTATAAAATATAATCGTTGTGAAACCACAAAAGCCATGATAAGAAAGGCAAAGAATGGATAACAAAGAAATCTGCCATTGACAGCTCTTCACGCCTTCTTCTAACTGGAAAGCAATTTCCTTACTGAACAATTATAAATCCACTTTTATCCACACCTCGGGCCAAAATCGCTTTTATTAAAAAATAAAATAAAGAAGCTTGTTGAATAGTTGAACGGTTCACTTTTTTAATCGAAATCGGGTCGGAATCGTTAACAAAATCTCACCGGGTGTTAAATGGATTCAACTCACAGTAACGATAATTCTTGCCGTCGATAACTTAATTTTCTCAAGAAGTTGAAGCGCTCATGAGGAGCGACAACTTTCAGAATTACTTAGCAACGGAACCCGAGTGTGATATTGACAGGAAACTGCCTTCCGAAATTAACCCCCCCCCTACCTTAATGAATAGTGCTGGTCTTCCTCAAAGATTCTTGATATAAACTTGGTCACCAGAAAATCGATAAATAGATCTTTTATGCATTCTCCCTAAGATGGAGTCTGTTAAAAGCATTGGATATGCCAACTTTAAACATCTTTTCGAAGTATTATAAAAAAATTTCTACAAATATTCATTGTTAATACTTTTGCCTATAAGTTCAAATTGTCAATTATAATCAAATTTGATAAATTAAAAGATAAAATTAGATGTTAATGAAAAGTAACAACTTTAAAATTTAAAATCGATTGGAGGACTTCATTTATGTGTGTCTTTACATGTCTCTGTGCGTCCCAGGAAATTCTTCGTTTCTCTATCTTTCGCGGATTTTCATGTTAAATGCACCACAAAGTCCCTAGTATTACTAAAAACAATTTATGCTTGATTTTTAAGCCCTTATGGAACTATTCAAGGAACATGTGGTGATTATTGACCGTTAGTCGAAGATTATTCAGAAATCGTGAGATGCGGTCTGGTGTTATGTAGGTTTTAGAAAAACATTTTCTTTATCGTGCCAACGTTTCGATCTTTATTGAGATCATCTTCAGGGCTCAAAGTGTTTGTTTTGTGTGTAATTGTCCCATTCTTGCGTGTCGTGTTGAGAGTGCCCCCACACAGTCTCAACACGACACGCAAGAATTGCACCGTATCTCACGATTTCTGAATAATATTCAAGGAATATTTCTTTCAAGCAGCTGGTGTAAGTGGGAGCGGAAGAGGGCATACCGGACACTTAAAGTACCCTCACAGATTTCGCAGTTAAATAACACCCAAAAATGCTCATAACATCTTTGACTTTCTCCCTTTCCAGAGCCCTACGGACATATGTTCAGAAAGCGAATCTTTTCAGCCACAGTACGACGATACCGGTCGTTGAGCGTCCCAATAATGACGGACCCTGACAAATCATAACCGAACACGATTGGCTACGAGAGGAGTTGTTTAGGGGGAGAACCGCACAGAAGGAAACGACCTGTGCTAAACCAGAATAAGATTAATTTTTTGTCAACCAAGATACGCTATAGATACACACTCTACTATATACTTTCTAGATACGAGCTATTTTAATTTCGTAACTGTTTGGGGTGAAAAATATTAACCTATTAGAATTAAAGCTCATTTATCTTCTATACACAGACATTTTTCTAACGTAAACATACAGCTACAAGTATAAAAGAATTTTGGATAAGTCTTACAATTTTCTAAAACAGTTTCATGTGTTCTTCTATAAAAGTTTGGTAAATGTTAATGAAAATTAATTAATCTTTATTTAAGGTATTGGTTCAAATGAAAAAGTTAGTGTCACGAGCGGGAATCGAACCCACGACCTTCGGCTAAATACGCCGCTACTCTGCCACTTGCTTTAGTGTTCTCGGCTGAACAAGTTTGTTGTACATGTGTAAGTGTAAATTTAGATTAGATAAATTTTTCTCTATCGACCAAAGGGTGCAAAAGACCTGTATGAGTCACAGAATGGATCATAGAAGCAAACAATATGTACGAGGTTAACGTTGAAACTGATGAACCTGATGAATTTTTATGTAAGGTATTGGTTGAGATAAAAAAGTCAGTCTCACGAGCGGGATTCGAACCCACGACATTCGGCTCAATACGCCGCTGCTCTAACTACTTGAGCTATCGTGACTTCGATCCACTTGGACACCAACTCCCCATCTCAACATCTTCTCTTTTGAATTTTTTCCCTCATTAATGCATTTTGCAAATAATTAATGAAACTTTTCTTCTTATGTGCATGTTTCGCACAATGGTGAGCTAAATATAAAAAATATATATCCCAACCTACAGATCGTCTGCCAAAAGTTTGGCAGAAAAGGCAAAATCAGGCATCTTCATGTTTTTGCGTTTTTGTTTTTTAGGTATGTAGTTATTTACTAATTTCACCTTGGTTGTTTCATTAGCCAGCTTATCCAAAGCTTCCTTACTCTCAATTCCTATATGTACTCTAATTAATCAACCTAACGTTTCTGCACCCTTGGGGCACAACTGGATAAGAAAAAACACAATTTTCAGTATAGCGATTTTTAAGTTTAGACCTTTCGTACAAATTTAATTTTTTTAATAACAATTATTTATTGTGCTCAAATTACACCATATTGAATACAGTTACCATAATAATTAGATTTTTAAATTTATTTAATTATATCTTGACGCTTTGGCAGTTACCACATTATGCTCCGATAGTTAACTAGTTTTTATCATAAATTTAGAGCTCTTTTCAATTATCGTACGACCTCTTATGCAATTATTCACGTGTAACTTCCTTAAATCAAATATTAAAAATGACTATATTTTAGATGACTATTGAAATATTGACTAATCATTTGGAGATGTCTAATAAAATCACAATGGGCTTTCAAAAAATTGTTTTCTTCTCGACTAAATCAATTGAATATAGATAAGATGGAACATGTTATCTCATTTTGCCAAATTTGACTTATACAGTTTTTTAAGAAGAATGCAGATTTTTCAGTTGAATGTTGAACTGTTTAAAAGATTTTAAATTATTAAAGCCTATACTGGTAAAATGTACTATCTCTCTTTTCTATTCTTTTGCACTATTAGATAACTAGCTTCCTTCCAGTATCGTAATACGTGCCTTTTTGTGTTTAAGAGTAATCTAAACCAGCTCTATTGCCGCTCACCCCGCTATAAAAATTGAGCCTATCTCGTGGTTAAACCTTTATTTCTTCTCGTATTTGTATCAAAAAGTGCACACGCACATTTATTTCATTCTGAGCCGTTTGTGCATATGGTATACCTTCCTGTGCTTCCTTTGCTAATGAACTCTTGGAGAATACCATTAACTACTCTGATATTGTTATATTGTTATCTATCTGGAAATAATTCACGCCGATATTATCGTATCGTTTCATACACTAAGTTCAAGCCAGCTGGGTAAAATTGTACTTCTAATGAAAATTTTTGAGATAGATGTAGTTAGGTTAAGGTAGGAATGGTTAGCTTCAGGTAGGGCTAGGTTTGGGTTATGGTGAGGGTTAGAGTCAAGATTCAGAAATAGGGACTAGTTAAGATGAATATGATTAGATTAGGTTAGGTTAAGAGTAGTGTTAGGAACAGCTTAGGGTTAAGTTACACATCCATGATTGAATCGAAAAATATGCAAGTGCGAAGCGCAAGTTTCAGATACAACAAACTTGGAACACAAGTTACAATTTAGTAAAAATTTATCAACTAGAGGCAAAATTTAAAAAGAAAGAAGAGTCCGTTCACAAATGAGTAAAGGAACTAATTGGACCATCCAATGTAAATATTACTACTGCAGTAACGATAAGGCTGTAAGTTCTAATTATTAGTTTGGCCAAGAGATTTTGAGACCAGACATTATGTGGTACACCAGTATGGCTTTTGCCAGTAATCTGAGCAATTATTAATGTTACATGTTATAACCTGCTTATTACACAAATTGACCAAAAGAAATATTTACTATTTGAAAGTGAAATAAAATAAATTCTGAACGCTAGCACAGGCAATACGATTAGAATAGTTTCCGTGAAAAATCATTATACATGAAAGTGTAAAAAGCTATATTTTATTCATGAGAAATGTTCGGATTTCTCCTTCGAAATGAAAATTTGAAAAAAATATATTGTTGTCAATTGATAATTCTTAAAACCTAAGTAATATATATACATATATTTTTTATTTATTTATTTTTTTTTTATTTGGCTCAAGGCTGGAAATATTATTTTCGGGGGCCTGCGTCGGTTGATGTGCCACTCGGAACAGCGAGAGGAAGGAATGTTTATGACACGCGGTCAGGGATTATACATTCATTAAACTGGCATTGTTGATTATACACCCGATGTGTTTTTGGCCGGGGACCCTATTTCATAACCGGCATCTCGTCAACCTTTCACCCCTAAAATTAACAATGTTTTATTAACCATTCCACCGGGACGATAACAAATTCGGTGAGACACGCGACTAATGGCCAATATATATATATATATATATATACATATATAATACATATACTCACACAATTGGTAAGGCTCACGTAGGTACCTAAATTAATGGACAATTATTAATTTATTTTAGAAATTTGGAACATGTGATGGACCAGTGAATATACAAAGAAAGAAAAAGTGAAATAACTTTGAAATATTGACAGCTATTCAATTTCTAACTCTACTGTGCCAACCGATCATCATAGAAGTGTAAACATTTTCTAGTTATCATTTTAGTAGTTATACATGGATTGTAACGTCGAGGACACAAGTTACAAATGGGTTTATCAAATTAATCGATCCTATCGCAGGAAATAAAAACATTGTTAGTAGATCCATATAGTTTATTAATATCAACAACATTTAAGCAACATGTAAAGAAAAGGAACATCCAGGTAGTTTTTACATGGCTTGGATGAACGATTCAATCAAACTTTGGTGAATAGAATTCGTTGTAAAATAAATAATAACCAACACGATAATTATACACCATGGACGAGAATGGCCGATTTATGTGTCAAGGAATATAATCACAAGGTCCACAGCACAACAAAATTTTCGTATAATTACATACTAACTGGAACAACATCTGAAATTGTACCCATTTCACAGAAACAATACGACTTGGCAAATATAGAAGAGGCGTCCAAAAACACAGAAAAAGTTTTGAAAAGAATAAGAAGAAAATGGATCAACACGGAAAAGAATATGATTTTCGAGAAGGGAATCTTCTGTATGTATCCAATAGTAATAAAATAAATAAAATTAAATTAGAAGTGGACCATTTGTTATGAGTAAAAGAATTTAAAAATCAATGTAAAAAGTCAAAACTGATGGGAGGCGTTTNTGTGTGTGTGTGTGTGTGTGTGTGTGTGTGTGTGTGTGTGTGTGTGTGTGTGTGTGGGTGTGTGTGTATTTCATTTTTTCTAAAAGAATATTCTTAAAGGTAAATACGCTTAATGCTCAATTCAAAATAAGGATAAAAGATTTGTCAATGTTTAATTTTTACGGAATTTAAAATGTTTATTAGGTTTCATTTGAATTCTGAAGCAATAAACTGTTTATTTTTCATCGTTGTTATCTTAATTTCAATTTTTAATCTCAAAAATGCCACTTTTTGCTGAGGGTGTGGCGCGTAGTGTGGCACTTACTGATGATGGACGTTCCATCAGGTATGCGGCTATTGACATCGGATTTCTCTACAATGTTCTTCGAGACGCCGTTAGACGTTTTCGATAAACTGGATCCTACCATAGAAGGCCCGGTTCTGGACGCCCTAGGGTATAAGAACCCAGGTTGACTGTTGTTTGACTTTGAGAATTGTTGAATTTGTTCAAGCGGTTCATCATCTCCAGAACGTTCAATATGTCCAAATTTCTGAACGTAGGGCTCGAAGCAGATTAACTCAGTATGGAATGATGGCTTTTCGCCCCGTAACTGTACCAGAATTGACCAGAACACACAGAGTTGTACGGCTCGCATTTGCTCGAGAACACAACCATTGGCCTTTTGACAATTAGACTGCTGTACTTTTTACAGATGAGTGAAGATTTGTTCTTTGATCTCCAATATGGGCGTGGAAGAGCGTGGAGAAGGCGAAATGAAAGGTACCAAGCTTGTAATTTTTCCCAGACCTCTTCAACGTAGCTTATTGATGGTTTGGGCGGGAATTTTGATGGAGTGTCGCACAGAGTTGGTTGTTGTTCGTGGAGGGTCTTTGACGGCCACTTACTATGTGGTTAAAATTTTAAAACATCATGTGTTGCTCCTCGATGAAATCAGCGACAATCCTATTGTAATGCACGATAATGCCCGCATGTCGCTCGCAAACGAACCTTCAACAACATAACATTAGGGTCTTAGCCTAACCAGCCCGTTCTCCAGACTTAAACCCCATCCGATAGGATAACCTCAAAAGACGAATAAGAGCATGTCCATCACTTACTGATTCACTCCACGATTTTGAAAGTACATCGTGAAGAACAGGTTCCTGCAAGACAACCTCTAGACGAGACATTTCCAGGCTGGCAGAAAGTATGCTGGGGCGTCTTTGAGATGTTATTAAGGAAAGAGGAAGAAATACGCAATTTTATTTGTCCGCCTTTTTATTTATTTCCACTAATTTCGTGGTCCGCTTGACCAATTAATATATTAGAATTAATTAAGGTTTTTAGTTGAGATAAATAAATCGAATCCCACTCGTGCCATTGACTTTTTTATCTCAACTAAAAACCTTAATTAATTGCGTTTTATTTATTCTTTTTTATATTTCATTTTCCTTAGTAATTTACAATTTTTTTTCCTTTTTAGACAAAGTCCAAATTATGAAAGTAAGAAACGTGAAACTTTGATTATTACATCAAATTATGTACAAAGCAATTATATTGCAAGTGTGTAGAATTTTTTGCCTGTCTGTGTATATATATTTTTTGAAATATAAAATTTCTCAGGAAGAAAGTAACGATATTAATAAAGATTTCTATTACATATATTTATTTCCAGTTACATAAATCGATAAAAGTATAATTAAAGGAAATGTATTAAACAAATTGCATTACCTTACATAACAAGCACATAATTATTTTGTCAATTTGGCTAGCTGCCAGATCCGACAAGTTGCTCTAAGAAAGTTTTCTCGCTATAATTGATGTCGACCATTAACATGTTAATCCGAAGATCATTGCGTGACGGTCTGGACTAATAAATCACCGAGTACTTGGCTCGACGAGCTGCTTAGCCGGGCGCGGGCGAATCCTGCCCTCCCGCTTTACCTCTTCCACACTTTTTAATTAAAATCGACTGCGGTTTTCCACCTTGATTTATAAAGGCCGTTTGTTAAAACGGTTCAGAACTTCAAAATCCAAAGAAGGTGGGAAAAAACGACTCAGTTCTTTTTCTGTAGTCGACCTCAAATAAAGTGTAGCACTGGAATTAAATTAATGTTAAGACAAATTCTATCTACATATAACTTAAATAATGTATTCAGATTTTGATCAATCGTACACAAGTTGTTTTAAAAATAAAGCACAGGAATGACGGCTTGCTTTGGAAGCGAAAAGAACACTGTCCCTCATACGTATTTACAAAAAAATCATACATTACAGAACGATTCTCCCCCGTCGTCAACTAACGGAATTTTCATGTCATGTAGGGAAAGTGTTCCTCATTTTTGATTCAATCCGTTACTAAATATTCACTGCAGAAATACTAGACGTGTTATTCCTTTCAGGATTCGGGAAGCATAATGTGACTCCAAGTATTATGAATGCGGTACAAGTCAGAATAGAAGAGAAAGTCTTATTATTCATTAATCAATTATTCAAGGTTTTTAGTTGAGATAAAAAAGTCAGTGTCACGAGCGGGATCCGAACTCATGACCTTCGGCTAGATTGAGCTAAAGATAACTACACTTGAGCTATCGTGACCTAGATCCACTCGGACACAACTTCTCATCTCAACCCCACCTTTTGAATTTTCCCTCCTTTTTCATGGAAGTTAGAAGTTAGTGTCCGAGAAGATCGAAGTCACAATAGCTCAAGTGGTAGAGCAGCGGCGTATCTAGCCGAAGGTCGTGGGTTCGAATCCCGCTCGCGACGCTGACTTTATTATCTCAACTAAAAGCCTTAATTAATTGAAACATATTAATTTGCCAAGCGGACTACGAAAACTAGTGAATTTATTTATTAATATTATGATATTATTATCTACATAAGCAAAAGGAAGCATGGAGGACGAAAAAGAAAAGCGGTGAAATGCAGAAATGCGTCTGACTGATATAGGCAGACCAAGATGATGAGTAACTATCAACCTATAAATTCTATCAACTTTTTTGTTTGAATGAGCCATTTCAAAGATCTCTACATGTAAAAAGTCCACAGATGATTTCTTCCAAGTCGGTAAACTTTGTCTTTTTCAACCGTCCATTACGCTTACATTACTGTAAGATTTAAATCCATTATAATTCGTTGTCCGATTGACCAAATAACTTCTTTCAATTAATTAATTTTTATGTAAGGTATTGGTTCAGATAAAAAAAGTCTTACATCACTGCCTTTTTATATCTCATCCAATACCTTATATAAAAATTAATTAATTGAAAGTTAGATTTAAATTTCATATTTGAGGTACACATTCGAAGCAAATTTTAATGCTATTTCGTTTTGAAACGATTTTTTTGCTAAGATAAGTTTTACGATTTACAAAGAAAATATTCTAATTAATGAACTTTTTACAATTAATTTTAACAAATTAACCCTTTTTAACTTCAAAATAACTTTTTTTAAATTTCATATTCTCTGTTTTTATCTTCTAATTAACTATTTTAATTTCATATTCACTCTTTATAAGTTCAAATTACCTTTTTTAGATTTCAAATTAACCCATTTAACTTAAAATTTAGCTTTCCTCCCTTTCTGTGTGTCAGGCCCAGCGGGAGTGGCCGAGCCTGGTTCGTCTCCACACTCTCGACGTCTTTGGTGTCCTACGATGATAAAAGTAAAAAAAAATAAATGGTTCAGTTATTCACCGATTAAAACTCTCTCCTTTATCTATTTTTCCTACTCCCCAGAGCTTGGTTCTTCAGCGTCGCGGTCGGTGGTGAGGTCCCGAAGAAGGCCGTCTGTGATGTAGGAACATTTTAACAATTCAACGGGAGATACAGTAGCGCTCAAGGGCGCAGTATATCATCCGTAATATTACACCTACATCTACCCAATTACGGCATGCTAATATTAGGAATCCGCTATTTCTATTTACCATGAAGTTCGATTGAATTATAAAATTACGTAAATCGCTCCAGAAGCCATTAAAGCAGATAGTGTATTGTTTTTGATACGCGTGTTTCAACTCACCACCCTGTATCATTTGTTACGTACGTAAGGAAATTGCTATTGTTACATAAAACATAGATTAGAAATATAAAAAGAAATAAAATCAGAAAAGGCTACAGTAAAGTAAGACAAAAAAAGTTATGTAAGTTATAGTTAAGTAGTAAGTAAAAAAGTTAAATGTATATTTATAGCAATAATTTTTTTTGGATGGATTGCCGGGAACATTTTTATTTTTTGATGTTCAGTGTTCTATTCAAAAATATTAGATTTAACTAGATTTTATTCAGATTCAACGTTATTACGCAATTAATTAAGTATTTTAGTTGAGATAAAAAAGTCATTGGCACGAGCGGGATTCGAACCAACGATCTTCGGCTAGATACGCCGCTGCTCTACCACTTGAGCTATCATGACCTCGATCCACTCGGACACTAACTTCTCATCTTAACCCCACCTTTTGAATTTTCCCTCCGTTTTGCCATTTTTTCAATAGCTCTCCGTGGCCATTTCCTTTGTCGTCGAGAATCCAATCCGATTACACGACATTTGAAAAAATGGCAAAAAGGAGGGAAAATTCAAAAGGTGGGGTTGAGATGAGAAGTTAGTGTCCGAGTAGATCGAGGTCACGATAGCTCAAGTGGTAGAGCAGCGGCGTATCTAGCCGAAGTTCGTGGATTCGAATCCCGCTCGTGCCATTGACTTTTTTATCTCAACTAAAAAACTTAATTAATTGTTATATATTAATTGGTCAAGCGGACCGCGAAATTAGTGAAGTATTACGCAAGTTGAAAAATCTAACTTCTTTTCATTTATATATTTCAACAATTTTATATCATTATAACCAATAAAGTAAAAATGAAATCAATAAAGAAATTTAAAACGTTTAGTTTTTATCTCCGGTTTTAAGTTGTTTACGGGATACATTAATCATGATAACGTGCATGATTTGTGCCATTACGTGTAGTTTATAGGGTTCTAAACCTCTGTCGAACTCCTTCCGATCGGATGGGTTGTTTCAAAGTAATCACTATGTTTGCGATTTTTGAAAAAAAAATCATTCTACTTTACAATGAAAAGATCAGGGAATATTTTGTGATTTGTGATTTGGGGTGTAAAAATCGAATATCAACTTAGTTTTTCTTTTCTTTTTCGAAGGAAATAGGTTAACCTCGATTGGTAAACGTTTTTGTTTAGAAAAAACAGATAAAATTATATATTCCAATTTGAAACGTAATTATGAAGTAAAATTAAAACAAAAAAATAACTACAACTCCTGCACTACATAATTAAAATTTAAATAAATGAGTGTGTGTACAACTTAATTCCATAAAACGTGTTAATTTTTTTTACTTTCAGCGCAAGTTTTATATAACTTTGCATATATATATAAATCATGTGCAAACCTTTATGACAACATTGAGATATTCAGCTTTTTTTTACAATAATTCACATGGCTTTTCAGTACAAGTCCAACATATGCAATTCAGACGAGGCGGATGGCGGGTCGGCCAAACTTAAAAATTAAACACTGGAATATCGTTCCACTCTGCCCGTCTTGGCGTACTGTCTTGAAAGTGAATTATATATAATTTACGTCCAAAATGGAGCATCCTATCCCGGTCTTATTCTATGAATTTACCTTACGGGTTTTAGAATGATACTCCTCAAGCCGTCAGGGCACAACTCTGGCATTTTATAAAATATAAGTCACTTTTAGATTATTTAATTAATGCAACTGTACAGTTTCTTAAAAATTAAGTAAGTAATAACACAGAAAATTTAAAAAAATCTTTTTAAAATTGAAATGAGATGTTTGAGGCATGGGCGATTTAAGTCACGGCAGCTCAAGTGGTAGAGCAGCGGCGTATTTAGCCGAAAGTCGTGGATTCGAATCCCACCTGTGACACAGATTTTTCATTTCTAAAACTGTATATAATTAATTGAGCTTTTTATATTTTATTTCTTATCATTTCTGTAGTATCGTGTATTTTATATCATATCACCCCTAATATCATTTCATAGAGATATAAGTTTTAACGCATATTTACTGTTGTATTTGCTGTTGTTTTCCTACACAAACCGGTTCAAAACATTTTAACGATTATTATTAGTTCACCTTTAGAAAGTATTATAAAAATGTTTAATCATCACATCATTATAGATTTGTGCCGAATGTACGAGTTTTTGAACATTTGTCAGCGTTTCCTTGTCCGTCGAGGGTGGGATGATGATGGTCGGATCAGCACGCTTTCCTCATTTATGCTTACTGTTATAATTTGTGACGTACCATTAGTATTCTCAGAATACTTCCAAACTTTTGTTTCTGACATAGTCGACAACTAAATGACCAAATACATACTGAAAATATTAAAAAATAATGATAAATTTAAAAGATGTATGTACTGTAATAATTAAAAATCTATTTCAATTAATTTTATTTTATAACACTAGTAACTCGACAAAATAATGTATAGATATTAAAGGGAGCAGTATGTATGAGTAAGAAAATAGTTCAAAAATTAATACCAAGAAGATGAGGCGTCGGTGGCCGCAACGGTAAGCGTTGACACGGGCCCATCACTGTAAGGTAAAGGTCCCGGGTTCGAATCCAGCAGCCCTGCATTCGAACCCGACATACTTACAAATGAGCTTTTCATCAAAAACGCCAGCATCCTGAGAGTTAAAATGACCTCTGCTTTGCATTCCTTCGTAAATAAAAATAAAATACCAAGAAGAATAAAAGATTCAAATAAAGTTTCTGTTAACATTAACAATGATTGTATGATTAAAAGAAAGAAGCAAAATCGGTGGGCTAGATCGGCAAAGAAACTGTTACATATATGGGTACCATTCATAGATGGCCTTCGGAGGATCTGACTTGTATAAGAAGGGACATCCTCACTCGATTAAGGATAGGCCATGCGAGTTTGACAAAGGAACTTACTTTTGGGCTAACGCCCACGAATGTATCCAACATGTAATAACTGGGTCCTCTGTTCCGATTTTTAGAAGAAATAGAACTATATTAATGTACATAGTAATGATCATTTGAGTTCCTACGTGCGTTCAGAGTGAATGTGTAAAGAAAGGGACTTTCAATTATGTTAGTTATATAACCTGTAGATGGTGATGAAGAAATATCGAGTTTTGACCTAACTAAGAGAATGGTATATAAATAGAAAATAGTATAGTTGAAAGGAGTGAAAGTGGATTTGGATTTAGGAACTTCATACGACGGTGATGAAATAACCTCTCTGTCGAATGCTCGGAGCCCAATTTCGGTGGCTGGTCCGATAACACTGATCTTCAATAAAGCCATCCTTTCATCAGATTTTACTGTGCTAAAAAACACGAGTATGTCTTTGTTTATAATTAATAATATATTACAATTAATTAAGGTTTTTGGTTGAGATAAAAAAGTCAATGGCACGAGCGGGATTCGAACCCACGATCTTCGGCTTGATACGCCGCTGCTCTACCACTTGAACTATCGTGACCTCGATCCACTNGAGCAGCGGCGTATCAAGCCGAAGATCGTGGGTTCGAATCCCGCTCGTGCCATTGACTTTTTTATCTCAACCAAAAACCTTAATTAATTGTAATATAATAATTGGTCAAGCGGACCACGAAATTAGTGAAATTAATAATATATATTACTACGTTAAAATGAAACTTTTACAAACTGTAGTTTGTCTTATTCAAAATAACAAAGTTGAAACTTATTCTGTTTCAACAATCATATTACAAAAAGAAAAAATATGTTAACTATAATTAATATAAAATTGTAATTGTAGAATTTGATTTAGTGATGATAAAAATATCAATTTTGACACAAATTGTGTGTGAGTTTTGAATTTGTTAGAGTATAGTGATTTGTTGCAGATTACTAGGGGAGAGCAAGATGATTATCAATTGTGGGAATCCGTCGTACCCTGAAACACACTTAGACGTCAGAAAGAAAGAATCCCTATCCCTTAACATCCCTTTCGAACAATAAAGGGCTACATTTGGATTTACATGTATTTTTATAATACAATTAAAAATTGGTGGTAAACTGAAAGATCAGTAAAATATTGATTGTGCTTTATTCAGTTCATCACTGAATATTTATGAGGACCTCCCTTTTATTACCATTAGCTGACCTTTCCAGACAATTTATATTAATTATGAGCCGGTTTTTAATCATTTGGTGAGTTCAAAGATCAACGATTTTGGGTTCTATACGTTGATATTACGGAATCAATATTCCTTGGGTCATAAAGGACCAACTCCTATTATTAAACAGACCATTAAGGCTGAAGAGGGATGACGGTGCATTTTTCAACCCCGTGTTAAACTAGCTGACGAATTTGCTTACTTTTTACAAATCTATCTACCCCGTCACTTCCTAAATAGCCACCAATTTCAAGTCATATACTTTTTTTTTTTTTTTTTTTTTGTAGAGAATATTTAGTAGGAAATTTCAGTGTGGTAACAAGTACGTTCTATCATCTCCAAATCGTTTTTCCTTGATGTCAAATGATAAATTTAACAAAAAGCAAAATAATTTTTTGAAGAAAATAAAAAAAACTTTTTAAATAAAAGCAGAAATAGCTAGAAAAAAATCCTCAATGCAATAGGTGTAATATCACACAGCTAATTTAATTCATAGCCAATGGGACAATGCAAATTAATTAGATTTAGAAATCTTTGAAAAAAACTAACATTCTAAAATTAGGTTCTTATTTCAGGAGAAAGAATAATCATTAATTGATAATTAAGTTCATTCATTAATAATTAAGTTGATGTGATTGATATCAGGCTTATAAATTTAACTGTATTCAAAAATCAGGCATTAAACAAATTTTAAAAAAGAAAGAAAAACAGTCGTTCCATTTGTCAAACTTTCAAGAAGATTTAGGTCACAAGACAATCTAAAATCTTGGAGAAATATTTCAAAACTAGACTGCTGAAATGTATATCCAAGAACTACATTTTTGAAAATCAATTTGGTTTTCTCCGTCTTGGTCTACGGAGCAAGCACTACACCAAGGGAAAATGATTGTAGGAATTATGTTTATGGAGGTTTTTTTAGACATTATTAAAATATTCGATTCTGTGGATCACTTAATATTACTTAAAATGCTCAAAAATATTGGCATTTTGGCATTAGAGCTTGCCCCCTTCACATCATACCTTACTGGTAGAACGCAGGTTATTAAAATGGGGGTGACAGAAGTGCTTCGATTATAACTAAAACTGCTGTACCCCAAGGTGCAGTTCTTGATCCTGTATTATTTATAATTGATATTAATGAAATGCTTAACATTCAACTAGCTGCAATAATTATTAGTTATGGGGATGATATCTGTCCTTTGTTTTCAGGAAATAATTTTTAAAAAATTTTATGTAGGGAAATTAATTATGACATAAATATTGTTAGGCACTGGTTGCAAAGAAACTTTTTATTATGGAACACTAAGAAAACAAGTTTAATCTAGTTTTCTTTGAAGAGCAATGTTAATTTAAAGCCTTTGAAAATTTGCTTTCGTAATAACAGCAATATCAGTTTTGGTAATTGTCTTCCTACACCTTCCTTAAAAATCTTGGAATCATTTTTGTCGAGGGCTTATCAGTTCAATTCCATATTGAAGCTATAGTAAAAAGAACCCGAAAACTATTTTTTACATTTAGAATTCCTAGAATTATATTAGACTGTGCAACTTTCAAATTAGATGACTTTGCGCTCACCCAATCATTGTCATACGACATCATTGCCTGGGGTGGAGCAAGTAATTGCTACGTGAGAACTTTAAAGATTGTTAATAATACTTTATTTAAATTTTTTTTAACCTCTAAAATATGCAAAGCAGCTCGATGGTGATATGAAGGTGCTCCATTTAAAAAAATCATTCCTTTAAAAAATATTATATTCCCCTCATAAAATGCAATAAAATCCCTCCTTCCCATAATACTTTATTAATCACCAAAAATTTCCTTCCATGTCAGATTCCTGAAGTTAAAACTGTCGCATACTATAATTATTATGTATAAGCTTTTACCTAAATAATTTACTTACTTTTTTATTGAGATTTTTACAAAAAATAAAATATAGTAACCTTACATCCTTTATAAAAGCCTAAGAAAAAATCATCCATCAGTATAGTTATAATTAAATTTTTTAGGTTTTGTTTATGAACTAGTATTTTTTCTTTTCATAATTTATAATGTTCTTTTCCACACCTCCCATAGAAATTTTTACTTACTGAAAGCAGGCAGTTTTGTACAGGTTTTGTTATATTTATTTCAATTTAATGTTTAAGTTGTAGAGAACGCAAATATATAATTTATATTCTTTCCATTCTATTCTATCAGAAGCAGCTGCACGACCACAAGAGAAACAAGCCAGTCAATATACAGAAGGAGATTTAATTGTCATTACTGACTGGGACAATTGTTCTAATGTAAATTCAAAGTTATCACATAAATTTAAGGGAGCTTATAAAATTAAACATATATTACACAAATGATAGATTTGGTATAAGTGAAGTTGATGGTTTTCAAGGTCGACGCAATCCATATCAGAGCATCCACTTTTTGATGATGGCTTAATGATTAATTTGTCTCAGTTTTTTGCCAATTTGTATAATTTTTGGTGCATTTTTGAAATATTATGACATGTTTAACATTTAAGGGAACGATCGGTTGATTTTAACTTTGAAAAAACGTACCGAAATGAGCAAAACCAATCATTTACAGGAAATCCGATTTTTGTGAAATTAGAAGTGAACCCAACATTAATATACCTGAAAATATTAGGGCTGTTCTCTCAAATGCACCGTGGGTTGGAAAACGGTATTTTAAGAAATAGGCAATAGCGCTAACATAATATTTCATTTATATCTAAATGTCGTAATAAAACAAATGCTACAAGTACTAATTAAAACTCTTTTCAATTAGTTAATATTTAAGAAAGGTATTGGTCGAGATAAAAAAGTCAGTATCACGAGCGGAATTCGAACCCACGATCTTCGGCTAAATACGCCGCTGCTCTACCACTTGACCTACCGTGACTTCGATCCGCTCGGACACTAACTTCCCATCTCTACCTCAACTCTCGAATTTTCCCTCCTGTTTGCCATTTTTCAATTTTTTCATTAATTCCAAAGACACGATAGCTTAAGTGATAGAGCAGCGGCGTATTTAGCCGACGAACGTTGGATCGAATCCCGCTCGTGTCACTGACTTTTTTATCTCAACCAATACCTTTCTTAAATATTAATTAATTGAAAAATTTTAATTGGTCAATCGGACCACGAACTGTAATGGAACTAATTAAAACAATGAAACAGAATATAGAAGTAAACATACGGTGTAAACAAAAACCTGATTTGGTACCTATCTAGGTTGTGATAAAAAGAGATGTCCTCAAATTTGCATTTTTACTCAAAGAATATAATTTTTAAACTACTTGCAACTTGAAAATATATAAAGTTTATATCCTCAAAACAACAATCGTTAAAGAAAAGTTTGCAGTATTTTATTAATTTAATTCTTCTAACTACTATAGAATAAGTTCCATTTATTTAATCCAGTAAAAGTTTAGTTGTTACTGTATTTTCAGATAAATGCTTTTCAGAAAATTTTCTAAATGCTACGCACAACTAGCTAGTATAAAAAAGCCTTCCATCTCTTATCAATCACATAAATGACAAAGTATTGTTCAAAAATTGAATTTTTCACCAGTTTACATTTTTTCTCTTTTATTTTGTTTGAGAAATTACATTGAAAAAAAGTGGTGTTTTTCTGATGCCACACATTTGCTGTAATTAATTAAGCAAGGGATAATACCAATTTTGAACTTGCTTCATGATATCAGCCGGTTCATGATTGTTTCCTTGATGATAACAATTATTTTATTTAATATACAATTATTAAGGAGTTATTAGGCCGGCTGACGGTATTTTCCATGCTTTCAGTTTTGTGTTCGAATCCCGGAACGGCCTTTGGAATCTTATTTATAATTAATTTGTAAAAAGTGTTGTAAAGTGGTTTGACCCCCTTTTTCGCAACACACCCGATAGATGAACGTAACTCCCTCCTGTACAGTTGCAAGAATAATGAAAACATTTGGATAAAAATATTAGGCTTTTTAACTAATAGATTGTATATCATGTACGACTGGTATATTCCACAAAGTGCCGTCATATTTTCCAAATGCGATAACCGTTGGGAGGGGTCTAGGAATGTAAGCCGAGGCCTTGTGAATGAATGTTTCGACAGTTTCCCCTCCGGTTATTAGGTCATAACCAGAAGATTTATTTAGTGGGGATATGATAGATGAGGCCCTCAATTTCGCCAGGATGAATGGGTTTTGGAAACGGTCAAAACAGAAAGGGCTTCAATTTCTTCCACAAAACCGGATTTTAAACATCGCCGTTATTGTTTAAAGTAGATGAGAATAGATTTATATAATCACGGCCGAAAATCCATATCGACATTCAACGATCAAGTATTTATTAATCACCAAAAAATTAATTAACAATCAATCAAATTTAACCTTTTAAGAAGAAGGTTAAGTTATCGGAACAAACTAATCCAGCCATGTTGAAGTAAGTGCTTTCTGATTCACTTCGGTAAGTTTTGCATATAAATTGCCCTATATGAGCGATAGTGAAGTAACTGTAAATCCCCTGTGAGTAATTTATTAATTTAAATTCGCTAACTGTACGCCTCTCCACTGGCCTGAGAAATCGTGTATAATCCGGATAGAAGGAATTAATTATCAGTATTTATCGAAAGTGGGATAAAACACCTTTTGTGCTTTCCCCTAATCCTCAAGCTTAGGATTAAGCTTCGTATGGGCGAAGTTGTAACAAATTAACAACTGATTGTCGAAGAGAACAGATTACTGTACATGCTAGCCTAATTTCGTAACTTCCTAAGTACACATTATAAACATCTTTACATGGTGATAATATAATAATGGTTTCGAGTTTTCAAAAGAGAAAACTTGTAAACACATATTAGAAAAATTTACTTTACGCATATTGGAATATTTTTAAAAAAATTAGACCCCCTTGCAGTTCAAAAATTTTTAATAACTATATGTCTTTTTTGTTTTTATACTAAACTAATTACAAGAATTTTTTAGTTTCTAGTAACAGCATGAGCCTGAGGAGAAGCAAGGCCTGGCTCGAAACTTTGTTAAACCTGGGATAAAACTATGGTTTAAAAAACTGTGTAAATTGTATGTATAAAAATATTTGTGGTGATTAATGACCGTTAGTCTGCGATGCGGTCTGGTGTGATGTAGGTTTCAGAAAAACATTTTCTTTATCGTGCCACCGTTTCGATCTTTTATTGAGATCATCTTCAGGGCCTGGGATTTAGAAACATTGTTTAAATTTAACAAATACATGTAGGAAAATGTAGGTACATGTAGGCCGAACTAAACGTTTTTTTCCCTTCGTCGGCTTTTTTCACCTCAAAGAAGCCGACTCCTTATACAAAAATGTCTTTCTATACGGACTTCCTTCCCCACCCCTTCAAAATCCAACGTATATAAACATAAAACAGTAATATCTCACTGGCACTCTCAACACGACACGACTTACGCAGAAAACAAACACTTTGAGTGAGTAGAAATACTTTGATTGAATATAAAAAATATATGGTGATTATTAGTGACCGTTAATCAATAATTATTCGAAAATCGTGAGATGTTTTGTCATAATTCCATAATTTTGTTGTTTTGTCCACTTTACCATTAGATTTATTACTGTTTTGCACTTTTTAAACAATATTTTTTTAATTATTCAGAAATCGTGAGATTCGGTCTGGTGTGATGTAGCTTTCAGAAAAACATTTTCTGTATCATGCCAACTTTTCGATCTTTATTGAGATCATCTACAGGGCCTTGTGTTGTCTGCATTTCAGCAAAAAAATTCTCTGGTTGATAGCCGATGCGAGTTTCTTCTCATTGCTGGCGATATCCTACATCACACCAGACCGCATCTCACGATTTCGGAATAATTATTGATTAACGGTCACGAATAATCACCACACATTTCTACACGAGAAGAACCAAGAACATGGGATTCTATGAACAAATTTCAACTACATTTGGGCACGAAGCTAAAAGTATTCTGAAGGAAATCGCCAGCAATGAGAAGAAACTCGCATCGGCCCTTAACCAGAGAACTTTTTTGCTGAAATGCAGACAACACAAGGCCCTGAAGATGATCTCTATAAAGATCGAAACGTTGGCACGACAAACAAAATGTTTTTCTGAAAACTACATCACACCAGACATCACATGATTTCTGAATAATTATAAAAATATTGTTGAAAAAGTGCAAAACAGTAATAAATCTAATGGTAAAGTGGACAAAACAACAAAATTATGACTTTATTTTATTCCTAAGCAAAGAAAAGCAGGTGATGAACAAGGAGTGCTTCTTATCGTTATAATCAAACATATAATCATCGTTCTGTTAGTTGCCTTCAACGTTTTCACGTAGCACGCGTTTTATTTTTTTTAAATGCGCAAAAAATGATGCACACTATAGAATTAAATTAGCCGTACGAGTAATAAAACTCTATGAGTTCTTGCTAAATTTAACCAACCAAAAACATTGCTTTTTATTTCCTTGCTGGCCCCTGTTCCTGTACTTTCTAGCATACGTCCTGCCTCAAATTTCAAAAGAACAGAAAACTGAATTCGTTTGTAATAACTAAAAAATATATAATTTAAGAAAAAAACGTACATGCTACAAGACAGGCAATTAATGCTTCGGCCATACCAATTGTCAAAAAGAATAGAAAGGATGACGATGGGGTGAGTACGTATATACATGCCACAAGTGAATCTTAAAAAGAGGTTTCAATGACAAAATTCCTTTAAGTCAGATATCCAAGAAGGTCTAGAAGCAAAGCGTGAATAAATACGACATTTAAACAAGTAGGTGAACGCATCGTAACGAAACATCTTAAAAACAACTTGGGTTCAAGGCTTAAAGCGTTTAGACCAAGCAGATAATCTAGCTACAAAAGATCAGCAAAACATTTCCACCAACTATTCTACACTGGAGATTTCTCAATTGTCCTCCAGAAAAACTTGACAAAATATCCTTATACAAATTATTAATGAATACTTACAAACGCGAAGACATGGACCTAATCTAGACCTTAGTCCATATCAATTTTTATTTATTTTGTTTTGACAGTAATTTAATCACTTTAGTATTATGTTTAGTAATAGTATTAGTAATTAATAATGGTATGTAATTATTTGCTTTGCTAATGTTTATCCCCACAAATGTTTATCCCAAGATCGGAAAACGAGGTTGGAGAGATTTTCATTCATATGGCCGGATAAAGAATTAAAACCCAGAAATCAGGCATCTTATTTCCTTTTAAATAAATATTCAAACCAAAACCACAATTAAATAGAATTAGGCACTAAAAAAATATTATTTCTATATGGATAAAAATTCTTTATTTATTTAAAGATTATTATTTATATTATTTTTCGAATGCCAGATATGCATTTACAATTAAATTCTTTATAGTTTATATTTTCCCTATTTTAAAGTAAAATTTCAAATTTGATTTAAATTAATTTTCATTAAAAAAAATTTAAAATTTAAAATCTATTTATATTTCGTATTATAACATATTTAAAATGGTATTGTAAATTCTCATTAAAATTCTAAAATTATAATTAAAAATAAAATTCAACGGATTTGTTTTGGGCCCAACAATGAATCCCAAGGTCGGAAAACGAGGTCGGAGAGGTTTTCATTCATAAAGCCTGACAAAGAATTAAAATCCAGACATCAGGCATCTTTTTTTGTTTTAAATAAATATTCAAACCAAAACTACAATTAAATAGAATTAGGCAATAAAAATCTTTTTTTTTTTTTTTTTTTTTTTTTAATAGCTTTTAAGAGATAGAATCTTTGACTGAGCTGGCGGCTAACACATGTTTTTTTTTTTTTTTTACGAGGGTTCGCAACAGCAGAGGTCATATAAACCCTCAGGGTGCCGGTGTAAAAATCTATTATTTCTATATGAATGAAAATTGTTTATTTATATAAAGATTATTTTTACGCAGAAAACAAACATTTTGAGTGAGTAGAAATATTTTGATTGAATATAAAAAAATATTTTTTGCATTGCATAAATTTACTTTTTTCACATCCTACATGTATTTGTTAAGTTGAAACAATGTTTGTAAATCCCAGGGCCTAAAGATGTTCTCAATAAAGATCGAAACGTTGGCACGATAAAGAAAAGATTTTTCTGAAACCCACATCACACCAGACCGCATTTCACGATTTCCGAATAAGAAAAGATTATTATTTATTTTATTTTACCGAATGCCAGATATGTATCTAAAATTAAAGTCTTTATAGTTTATAAAATAAAATTTCAAATTAGATTTAAAACAATTTTTATTTAAAAAAATTAAAATTAAAAATTCTTTTACATTTCATATTATAACATGCTTAAAATAAAATTACATTTTTTGTCAAATTAAATATACCTTTTATGGAAATAAAATAATTAACAAACTTTTGTTACAATTTTTTTTACCATTAAAAAAATGTTTGCTATGTTGATATTTCGACTTCAAATGTAAGTTTCTCATTTGGCCTGTGCTCACTTATTTTCTTATTTTTTGTCTGTTTACAAACCGTTCTTTACTCGAAGGACAGAAAGAGAGTGCCCTTTTCTAGTCCCTTCTTCCATCACCGCTACAAATACAAGGGTAGGTGGTACTTTTAAATCTTTATATGACATACATACTTTTGGCTATGAGATAGTGTAAATTTTATTGAATTTTTGTATGTAATTTTCTTGCCTTTGTCAACCCCCAAACTCTTTGTAACAGCTTAATGCTTTTTTACAAATAAATAATATCCATTACGTTACTTGGAAAGAAAGAAACTGGGTAAGTTTTATTTCATGAAATGGGTACATATACAGGGTGAATTGCTACTCGTGCTACAAACTTCTCCAGTAGATTCTTCACCCTAAAATGAACAAAAAAGTTCATATTGTCCATGGTCCGATTCTCAACCATTTCAGAGTAATTTCGCTTTTTATCGATTTTGAAAGATATCACGTCCTGGCGTCGGAAAATCGTGATATCTTTTAATCTAAACATTTCTCTGAAAATCTAATAGCACCGTTGAAATTCCCGTTAATTTTTCAATAAGAAGATGACGGTGGCAAAATGTTTGGGCTAATTTTTTGTGTTTTATTTCAGCCAGAACTACAAAAAGAGTGGAAAATTGTGTAAATCGGAAAGTGTATAAAGTAATCCAGAGTTTCTAATTTTAGTCTCAGAAGGCAGCAAATTTGAGGAAAACTACCTGATTTAATAACGCTTCCAACGCACTCGTCATTTTCTTATTTAGTGGTTGTGAGACCAAGATGTTGATGACAAAAAGAGAAAAAATGGTGGTTCAAGGATTGCTAATGTTTGAGAGTGACTTGCTACTCGTGCTACAAACTTCACCAGTAGATTCTTGACCCTAAAATGAACAAAAAAGTTCATATTGACCATGGTCCGATTCTCAACCATTTCAGAGTAATTTCGCTTTTTATCGATTTTGAAAGATATCACGTCCTGGCGTCGGAAAATCGTGATATCTTTTAATCTAAACATTTCTCTTAAAATCTATAAGCACCGTTGAAATCCCCGTTAATTTTTCAATAAGAAGATGAAGGTGGCAAAACGTTTGGGTCTTTCTTCCTTGACCTTCTAGCTGTTTGTAAACTTCTTAAGCATTACATACTAAATGGGCATTAAATTAAATTAAAAAATTTCAATGGAATTATGATTTTGATTCTCTCTAAAAATTAACGGGGATTTCAACGGTGCTTATAGATTTTAAGAGAAATGTTTAGATTAAAAGATATCACGATTTTCCGACGCCAGGACGTGATATCTTTCAAAATCGATAAAAAGCGAAATTACTCTGAAATGGTTGAGAATCGGACCATGGTCAATATGAACTTTTTTGTTCATTTTAGGGTCAAGAATCTACTGGTGAAGTTTGTAGCACGAGCAGCAAGTCACCCTGTATATTGCCATAAAGAACGCTGAAATAAAATTTGTCAAATTTTATTTAAATTTTGCAGAGAACAATGAGTTGAGAAAGGTTCATTACTGCTTTATGCTATGCTCAGGCAGATGTAGTTTACGATAATGGTGATAATAAAAATCGATCCTCAAAAGATAATAAAACATAAATAATGAAGCTGAACACGTTAAGCTCGTTAATGTTAATTATGAGAGAAAAATAAACTTTGTGATTCTGTTAGGTATACTGTTAGTAAATTTAGTTTACAACTGCACTGTACTGTTCATAAACAATATAAAAAAATTAATAAAGACAGTTTTTCTGTCATGACATTTTATTTATTAAAGGCCTATAAATCCGTTCCCCCTTTTACACAGAAAGCGAACCCAAATAACATCGCTCTGCTATTTCGCTAAATTGTTGCTATATATAATGTGTTTTTATTACTGAACTTTGTATAGCCGTTTTATTACGCATAATTATTGTTTAATTTTAATCAAATGACTGTTATCATAGTTAATGTTCTTTTTGGAAATTCAGATATTTTTTCAATATTTAACTGTATAATAAATTATTTTACTTTACATACTTAAATAGTAAAAAGACGGAACATTATCACATTTATTTTACTGATCAGATTTAACAGAAGATTTTGTTTAGCAGGAGTATGTTGTTTAAAACCATCTCGAGGTCTTTATTCAAACCAGTTTAAACAGGTTGACCCATTTTTGGAATTATGTCGACATGACATTAATGAGAATTGAACGCCGGCGGTAATACGCGGCAAGAGCGACAATGCAAATAATATCCTCCGCGCACGATTCAATCCCACATTTCATTCGCAATATGACCAATCAAATTTCAATTTAGTCAAGTCACGAGAAGGAAAGGATTTGAAATAAAAGGAATGCTTAATATTATTTTCCTTGGACACAAAACAAATTTATATCGCTGATTTGAAACAGAAAAATTTGTTCATCCTATATTGGCTGTGAATAAAACGCTAAGTGGTTTCTCATGTTTTTGTTGCCCGTATCAAACTCACCAGACTCTAAAGTCTTAAAAGAGTATTTTCAGATGATATTCACCACAACTAGCATCTCTGCTGTTAATTACAAAGTTGTTAAACCCTCAGAATAGGTGATTTTCCTTAGAACAATTTTGACGTGAAATTGGAAACATCTTTATAAAACTGGCTTATATCCAGATCTCGGCCTACTGTTTCTTCTAAAACAATATTACCTCGATATCTTAAAATTTCTTATGAAACTTGTTACTAACTTACGAAAAGTTAACTCTCATCAAAACCAATGTAACTACCAGGTTTCATGCTGAGCTCTTTTCATTGCGGTCTTGAAAACAGCTGGATATTTTCTTTTATAAGATTTCTTCGCCAGCACATCAAGAAAAAAATAGTAATTCATTTCTCACAAAATAAATTTAATTTACCTTGCCCTGTCATGTTTAAATTATTCTATACATACAAACATTAAAAAACAGATTTATTTTTAGATATTTTGCCGTTTGTAAAAATATGAAACTATTCCTATTTCATTTAACAAATTTTGTTGTTTTTTTTCGTTTTTTTCATACGAGGGTTCGCAACAGCAGAAGTTATATCAACCCTTGGGGTGCCGGTGTTTTCGAAAAAAAGCCCATTCGTAAGTATGTCGGGTTCGAATCCAGCGGCCTGCATTCGAACCCGGGACCTTTACCTTACAGTGATGAGCACCGTGTCAAAGACTAAACCTGGCGGCCACGACGCCCCCTACTATTATGTATGTTAAATAAAAAATTTTGATTATACTTTCTTTTCGTACGACTTCTCACTGAACTGAATTCCGGATTGGAAGACAGAAAATTGTTTAAACCAAATGAAAATTCCCATTAATAATAATAATCTAAGTTATAATTGGGAGAAATAGTTGGACAATCTCATCCTACTAAAATTTATGCTAAAAATTTACCAATCAATAATGGTTTTTTCATGTATTTAATTTACAACTACAGACAAAATGCACCAAGCAATTTAAAATTAAATACATATTCACATACATTTTAGAGGTTACAAATACATAAATTTTAATCATAAAAAACACATCTATGAGGAACTATTTTCAAAATTATTTTTTTTAACTCTTATCCGGTCGAGTATTTTATTGGACCCACTTTATAGGCCCCGAACGGTCGCATGTGTGTTCAACACCATTACAAATCCGGTTTTATTTGCGTATTTTGTTTTCATTTCCGTCAAATATTTGCTGAAATCCGAAATATGTGCAATCCTGGCGTAGTTCTTGCAATTTTAACTTATAATAATTGGAAATAATATATCGTAACATGGATTAAATCTTCGTCCGTGACACACAAAGGAAGGATGAACTTTAGCCATTCCTTTATGATAGAAATATAATATTTACATTACTATCATTAGATTTATACAAATAGTACGATTTGTTCGAGAAATTTATTTACCAGAAACATAGCATAAACGGATATGTTAGCTGAATTTGTGTTTCGCCTTTTGGGCTTATTAAAATTATGTTTTTCCTTCTATGTTTTCTTTCTTTGGTACTTTTTCCATTTCTGATCATTTCCAGGAATAAATAAATCACAATTTTTTTTTATCAATGACTTCATTAGCCTACAGTTTGAACTTAATGGTAGAACAATCGATTTTAATATAAGCATATCCACTAATTATAACATTGGGATAAAACTCAGAAAAGGACTATAAAATAACAGATCTGGCTAGAAGTAGAAGACTCGAGGATCACCAAACGTTCACAATGCATTCCGGTCGGTTTAATGTAAATTTCAAAAGTGTTTGTATTTAGTAAAGGAAACGTTCAAGCTCCCTATTCAGCACAATTTGCGATTTGTTCTCAAGAACGGCGGTATCATAGATTTTCTAGTGTTTTGCGGTACGTCATTAATATCTCTTTTCTTTATTCCAAAGCGGCTGTTCATAATTAACAATGGGTTGAGATGGGAAGTTGGTGTCCGAGTGGATGGAAGTCACGATAGCTCAAGTGGTAGAGCAGAGACGAATATAGCTCGTGGGTTCGAATCCCGCTCGTTTCACTGAATTTTTTATCTCGACAAATACCGTACATAAAAGTTAATTAATTGAAAAAAGTTATTTTGCCAATCGGACAACGAAATCTAAAAGATAATTAAAAATATTCAACCACTTCACAAAATACCTGATATAATAATGAAAGTGGGCGTCGGTGGCCGCAACGGTTTAGGAGTTGACACGGAGCTCATCACTGTACGGTAAAGGTCCCCGGTTCGAATCCGACATACAAATAGGCTCTTTTTTTTTCAAAAACACCGGCACCCCGAGGGCTGATATGACCTCTGCTGTTGCAAGGTAAAAAACGATTATTTAAAAAAAGTATTTACTTCACATTAATTAAATAGACACCGACAAACTGGAGAGAATTTTACGTTTTTTTATCTATACAATGTTCTTATTCATGTGGAAACGAAGAATGTCCTATCAGGGAGTCATAGCAGGTTTCCTCGAGGCTATTTCTCTATAGATGATATTCTTACTTTCTCGGGAAACGACGGGGTTAGGTATATGCTTTTTTGTGGTTCTAAAGCTACATTCAACGATTAAAACATGCTTTTATGTAAATTATCGCAGATCGATACGTGCAGACTTATTCACACTTTGAAGCGACTTTACACCAAGGTGAAGCGTTGGTCTGGACTAAAAATGGTCTACCTCAAAACAGCTAACCTTAACAACCTGTTAAAGCAAGATGCCCACTGAGTCTGCTTCTATTCTTCTTATACATGAATGAGTTAGTGGAAGAGTAGTAATGTCGAGTAGAGATTGTAGACACTACTATTAAATTCCTAATCTATGCGTATGATCTAGTGCTCTTGTCCAAAATTCCGGACCAGAAATAAATTCGACCTACCCAAGAAGTACTGTGGAGACAAGGAAATTACAAAATAATGATTTTTCAGAAAGGGGGCCAAAGAGCGGTTGCAGAACAATGGACATTTGGGCCAAATCGGGATGATAAAGTAAATGAAATCAATATTTTGGTGTGACGATGACCCCACGGCATTTTCAAACAACATAAGAAAAAAAAGGCAGAATCTCCAAACTTTGCACTTACTTAGTACGGATTAAGGCCTTTAGTTACAGCATACCTTTAAAGGCAAAAATGACAATCTACCAGGCAGTCGTAAGATAAATGCCTTGCTATGGTGCGCAGATGTCAGATTTGTGGTATCGAAGAATATGACTCTATTGAAGGTGTAGAAAATATGTTTATTAAAAGGCTATTCTGCTTGATTAGATATTATACGTTTAGAAAATATGTTTATTAAAACGCTATTCTACCTGCCCAGAAATTATGTGTCCAGCTACGTGATCCATCTGGAGACGGAGTTGGAAGCGCTCTTTAATATACATTAGGCCTGCATATAAATTATGTAGTGAAAATAGCTTCAATGGCTCCAACCCGCTTCCAAAACTACTATCGAGTCAATTAATGGACATGGGCGGATTTGGCAAGAAAGTTGGACATCGCCATCGGTTTAAATTCTTTCATAGAGCCAAAACTGAAGGAAGCTGACGAGGCCATCTTCGAGAGACTCGCGACAGACTCTCGTCAATAAAAAGGAAAATGATGAAAAGTAACTAAGCTTGAAAGAGGATGATGGGGTGGATCTATACGGCACGTGTATAATCTGAAGGTCAAGTCACTAAACCTAAATGTTAAGCTGTATGATGAGGAACCATGGAGGATGAAGAACCAACTATGTGCCTGCCCAATGTGCAGCAAACGGATAGACAAGGATACCTTTCATTTTATGTGCACTTTCCTTATTCTCGCTCAGTTCCATTGGCAAACCGTAGAAAAAAAAAAATTTCTCCAGGGATAAAGCGATCCGAATGTTTCTAGATGTCGGCGACAATGGTTATGAATCTTTAAATTTTGCAGGGCTGCAAGTACGGGAGATACAAGAATTATTTCAATACTTGATTTCTGATAGTGAAAAAAATAAAGACTTTCTGTTTGATTATTTCGGTTGCTGCAGAACTCTAGCTGACGGTATCAGAAACCATGTCATATTACGTTCACTATAATAATATTACATTATAAAATGTACAAATAATTTATTAACAATAAACATCTGTTTCTCTTGCCTTTGCCTTGTTAATATCTTCAAATCTTAGGCATTATACTAAAAATCAAGGCAAAACAAAACTTATTTTCCGGTAAAATACTAAAAAATTAACCATAATCATATTCTATGACATCTCAAATAGAGTGAATTGTCGTAATAGTGTTTATGAAAATGATAGAAAATTAACCGGAGGTTGTAATTTTCAAAGTGGGAAATAGCGGTGTTAATCTTCATCCTGGTGGACGATTAATCGGGCAAAAGTTTCCGAATTATTACACCGCCTCGAGCCAGACTCTATTTTTCATCGTTACACTGCCACTCAGACTAGAAGGGTCAGCGTAAAACATTGTCCTTTTATCCGACCCGAGTTTAACCGCGGCTGTAAAATGGAAAATCCCTCCAGGTAGCAATAAAAATCAACTTTTGGGGATTTCATTTTTACATAGTATTCTTTTTAAACGATAAATAGACCACATCAATGTTTAGCAGACAATAATACCTTATAATGAATTATTTATTTACTTGAACGTTATTATATTATTTGTAGACAATTTAGAATATTCTTTACAATTGACAATGCTAAGAAACGAAAACATTTAATTTTTTCCTACCGGTGCTGGTCGTAGGACACGTGTTGAATCGCTACTGGCTCACGTCTTCACTTTTGATATTGCACAAATACGTTTCGCATTTCCGTCATCTTCAGTGACGAACAGTCCTTTGCAATTGACAGTTCGTCACTGAAGGTTGCGCAAAGCCAAATCGCATTTGAGTATCCAAAACTTGAGAATGTAGACGGACTTAGTAAGTGACCCCGTGCTGGTTCAAGAAATGAGAACTTTACCGTTGTTTAAGATACCAAGTGATAACAAATAATTGATTATGAATAATTATTTATTATTAACAGTTTCATAAGATTTAAAATGATATTGTAAATTTTGTATACAATAAAATCTACGATGAGCTGTGAATTAGATAAATAATTTATTAAATTTGAATATTATTTCTAACAATCATGGGTAGAAATATTTTAAACAAGCTGGTAACATCAGCTATTACTTTTGGTAAAGTTGTTTTACTTTCAGTTTTATTATTCGTTTTGAAATCTTAAAAATGTTTCAAAGTACTTTTCAAAAAACTTTATCACAAGTCCGACCTCCAAAACCAGAAAACTTCAAGAATTCTATCGTAATAAAAATAGAGAGAACATTGAATCTTGAGTTTACTATCTATTGAATTTTAAACAAGTTTAAAGGTTGGCAAACCGTTGAAAACAATTTGCATTTCTACCTTTGAAACAAAAATATTTGTCTAAAAGCTGATAAAAACAAAATATCCTCTACCATTTTTTTCTAGTGAAATAAACAAGTTCAGAAGAAAAAGAAACACCTTTTAAAAACAAACTGTTTCTATACGAAAAATATTCCAGTGCCAGCCCAAGTTAAGTATCTATCAGACAATATTTTATTAGCAATTTTGACTGCAAAATTTAAATGAAAAACCTTTACGTTGTCAATAATATTTTTTAAAGATCATAAAAGTTTATGTTGAAGCGTGTCTAATAAGCAAAATTAAACAAATATATGCTAACATCAAAATAGCTTGAAGTTTACAAAGATTTAAATCACTGAGTTATTAGAAAAATATAAAACTACATCCCAGAAGTTTATTTCCTTACTTATTCTCAATACGTAAATATAATATATGGTATGAGATTATTACCCATCAATATGTATGTTTTCTTAATAGATATTGTCGCGTCGCTCAGAGGTTTGTCAAACATGGTCCGTTGTCGATGCTCTCGAAACCGTGTCATCGAAGTCTCAAGGTTCCATGGCCTTGTAATCGAAAGGTCACTTCCTATGGACCCTTTATCTGTTGGCGCATCTGTTCGTATGCACGAACCCGGGGCCAACGACCTCCGAAACCTCACCAATCAAAGATCCCGAGGCAACTCTTGGCAGAGCCAGGGTATAAGGCTCGCCTGTACAGGGTACAGGAATTGAATGTGGCAGTTAACAGAAAAGCTGGACAGAACACGAGATCAGCCGCTTGAGTCGGGAAAATGAGAGGGAGGCTGTCCCGACGGAGTTCATCACATAAAGGAGAGCCCGCAGTTATCCACCAGCCACAAGATAGACAACCAAGTACGACAATGATCCTCCCACGCATGGAGATGTACTCTGAGAAGCAAAAACAGATTGTAAACCAGAGGCGCCACAACTTTAACTGGAGTATATAATACGTTAAACCACTTTCCCCCATGTATAACACCACTCTACCACTTTGAAAGAGATATCGCGGGGCAAAGAAGAATGAAATAAATCTATCTGTAGAACATGGGATTTTATGAACAAATTTCAACTACATATGGACACGAAGCAAAAAGTATCTATATCTGGTGTGATGTAGGTTTCAGAAAAACATTTTCTTTATCGTGTCAACGTTTCGATCTTTATTGAGATCATCTTCAGGGCCTTGTGTTGTCTGCATTTCAACAAAAAGGTTCTATGATTGATAGCCGATGCGAGTTTCTTCTCATTGTTAGCGATGTCGTTCAGAATACTTTTTGCTTCGTGTTTTTCTGAAACCTACATCACACCAGATATAGATACTTTTTGCTTCGTGTCCATATGTAGTTGAAATTTGTTCATAAAATCCCATGTTCTACATATGGACACGAAACAAAAAGTATTCTGAACGACATCGCCTACAATGAGAAGAAACTCGAATCAGCTATCAACCAGGGAACCTTTTTGTTGAAATGCAGACAACACAAGACCGTGAAGATGATCTCAATAAAGATCGAAACGTTGGTAGGATAAAGAAAATGTTTTTCTGAAACCTACATCACACCAGACCGCATCTCACGATTTTTGAATAATCATCAATTAACGGTCACTAATCACCACACACCCGTTAACTAAAGTTTTTTATTTGTTTATTAGTAGTAGTAATTATCTAAGTCAAAGCTAGCTTACTTCATAAAAATTTAAACAATTAAACTGCCAACTCGTCTCAATTTTTGTAAACAATAATCGTCGCATTCAAAATACAGCTTCTAACAAACCATTAGCACTGACAAAAAAAAAAAAAAAAAAAAAAAAAAAAAACTGGCTATCTCTTTGGTTGACTAGTGAATAACTGGCGTGCGTCAACTGTCAACAACTGACTACTTACTAAAGTGCACTACCCTTTTTGCAGCACCGGTTTTTTTTTTTTCAAACCTCCCCAGAGGGCACTACATAGGGGTTTATTCCCCGTGGCAGCTAACCCTTTGGCCTTACCATATGCATATCTTGAGCTTTTCTTTGTAGGGGATTGTCGTCCTGGCAAAGAAGACACGGAATGTTTTGCTTTCACATTTGCATATGCTCTATTTAATTAAAATTTACACAATTAATTTTATTATTTATAAAACTAATTAGCTATATTAAAACACATTCATTTCCCCCACATAATATACCGAGGTTTATGAATTAAAAAACGTATGCTAAACCCGCATCACAGATCAGTTGTGCGTGAGTGTTGATGTTTAACGCCGTGCTATTAAAGCGTCGTTAATCATAATATTCCAAGTAGGATCAAGTTTACTAGTAGTACTGATAGTACTAATTTGAATTGTTAATGTAAAATCGTATATAATATTATAAATCAACAAAAAAATTGTAAATTGCACTGCCACAAAGATACAAATCACTTCAACGTCGAGTGAAGGGTTTTACTTTTCTATTAATGTAAATAAAAATTGTTTAAAAAATACACTCTTTATGTTGCGAAGTACTTTTACTAATTAATTTTAAGCATTAAATTTTATTAATCTCAGTGTGTGTGTCATCACTTCACAAAATGGTTAAACTTATTTTGGATTTATTAATGTAGACAACAATGAAAAAAAAAACTATTTTTATTTAAACAAAACTGTTTCCACTTAAAGGTTTTTTTGTTAAAGCTAGTTGTGCGTGAACAAGCCTTTTTGTTGCGCAATGAACGAATAGGTGGGAAAAAGGAAGAAGCGTTAAATATTGATTATACCCGACTTTATTCCATGCATATTTATGAGGTTCCTTTCGTTTTTTATCGTTTCTGGCAGTTTCACTGCTTTTGACTTTTGTTTTGTTTTTTCAACGTGCTGCGAACCTTTTTTTTTTCGCTACCGGCTTGTTTGATTCCAGAACAGATGGACATTGCATTATACATGGCCGAGTCTCCGGCGCTGCCGACTTGTTTAATGCAATCATGATCCATCGATCCTAATCGTCCTTCTCTCCATTACAGCCAAAAAGAAGATTAATTGGTGAATTTTTTTGAGAACTCTTTTTAGCTCAAAAAGCTTTCATCGCCGATACAAATTCTTCAATACTCTCTAAGTTTGAGTTTATATTTAGTTGACGTACAAAGCTTATTTTCTGGAGATTATTGTGGATTAGGGATCATAAAGTATTGGAGAGCAGATGTGACAACGATTAGACATCTAATGTAAGTGCAAAAATAATAAAACATTTTACAAACTCATTTTTAACAGTTTAAAATTTATAAAGGTGTTGGTTTTCGACTAATATTTATGAAGAATAATGTGCAAAATTTGACAAAACGTTAAATGATCATTAAGGAAGTTTAAAGAAAATAAATTGAGAGTCAATAAATGTTTTATTCTTTAAGCAAATTTTAAATATGAAAACGCCTATTGTTGACTTAAAAAATTTTGGAATATATTTTGAAGAGAAAGGATGAATTTTGGTCTTAGGGGGTCCAAGAACAACTAAATGAACAATGATACTATCTAAACGTATTCACCTATCATGAAATAGTCCACATTCTTTTTTTCCACTCCAAAGAATAAATGGATGAATCTTTCCGTTTCTATCCTTAGTCTGGAATTAATGATCCCATAACGTTGGATCTCCAACCACTGGCTTGGCCGGAAGAGGGTAAAACCACATCGTTTTATTTATAAAAGGCCAGCATAAGCCTTGTTGAATAATATATCGAGTGCTCGGGGGTGCGAATCCACGAGCGGTTTGTAGCCATTTGTCCGAGTGACATGCCGCAGTTTGTAAGAAGCCACCAGATCTCAAGACATCATCGACCTGTAATATATAACTTATTCTTAGAGATTAAGTCCATTTATTTCCTTTTATATATCCTGTCTTTCTCCTCATTCACTACATCTAGAATAAGTTGACTTCGATTTCATGGTTTGAAATATCATATTTGTATCAAGTTTTATTAACCGAAATTTATACCGGAGGAAAACCCAATTTATTTAATTACTAAAAAGTATAACTAAAATTATTTGTCATGAATGTATGATGCGAATCAGCTTTTAATTTATGTGCATATATAAAGGACTTCAATATCAACATTATTGTAAACAATTGACCCCAGAGGGCATTAGAGTGATTAAGTGATATGAAAACTATATATATTTTCCTATTGGACAATCCTTGAGATTTGCATCAAATAAGGCAACTGAAAAGACGAAGTATTAAATCAATTAGCTATACACGATTTTGTCTGAATGTGACATTGGTGTCACAGGCGGGTTCCGAACCCACGACCTTCAGCTTGTGTCATGGGCGATTGAAGTCAAGGTAGCTCTAGTATTACAGATAGAGAACAAATAGTATTAAAAATTACGTAGTAAAAAGTATTAAACAAAAATAATTAAAATGAACGTAATACATAACTTCACTATTTTTCGTGGTCCGCTTGACCAATTAATATCATCCAATTAATTAAGGTTTTATATTGAGATAAAAAAGTCAGTGTCACGAGCGGGATTCGATGTCACGATAGCTCAAGTGGTAGAGCAGCGGCGTATTTAGCCGAAGGTCGTAGGTTCGAATCCCGCTCGTGACAGTGACTTTTTTATCTCAACTTAAAACCTTAATTAATTGGGTAATACATAACATTACATAATAATCATATTAATAATAAAACTGTACTAAATACTAATAATGCAATACAAAAGAAGAACTAGGTGAAGAGAATTTAAATATAAAGGGAAAATATACAACTAATTCTCGGTGCTGTGGATGGAAAAAGAAAGTAAAAGCAAATAAAATATTAAAAAATAAAAAAATTAATAAATGAACACAATGTCACATTTTGAATTTCATGGTATTGTAATTAAGTTACTTTCCATAATAAATTGTCTCAGTTTTATTGCTGAAATTAAAAACGTATACAACTTGTTAGTTTTTCTGTTTTAGGGCATAATAAATCAAAGAGTTGCCTGGGAGATACATACGACAAATATTTTTCCCTGGTAGTGTCATCAACAGGCAATTTAACAGAAAATTTTCTAATGATTCTAACATCTTTTGATTACAAATTGTGCTTGGCATTTTGAAATCTATGATTTTTTATTTGTCATATAGGTGGCTATATTCTTTATTATGTTGTTTACCCTTTTTGATGTTTTCTTTTTTTAACATGAATTGATATAAATTTTACTTTGTATGGTGGCAAATGGACCGACATGACGTCATAAATCTATGAGAAAATAATACTTAACAAGAGTTCCGGAAGATGAGTAAACTGCTTGAAAGGCGACAGCTCATTATTGGAGAACTCACCATACAAAATAATTTTCATATGTTTCATATTCTGCTCTGGCCGATTAATTTCAACTGATAAATCTCGTTCCCAAATACTGGTAGAGCTGGACAAAGCCCAGATTACTAATACTTCTGAAATGGGAATTTTAATGTGAATTGAGCGTTGAATGAATATGCATTGACCAACCATCATTTGTTTGAGTATTTTCTGACTAGTAAAATTTTTGTATTAGTTGAATTCATAAATTTAAGTTTGCCGAAATGGTGTATTATGTGAAATAATTTCATGGACAATAAAAGGCAGAAGTAGATTAATATTAGCTGTCCAAATGTAGGTATCCTACTATTATTCAGTTCTAAAGACAGCTTTTGAAGGCAGATTTTCTCTAATGTAGGTTCGGGTTTGCAGCCAAATTTTTTTAGCTTTTTTAAATATGGATAATTTGATATTCTTTACAAACATATAAACGTAAACATCTTATAGAATAATTTGCATTAGACGATGGCCTGAAAATTAGATTTTTGACAAACTTGATGAGGATTCTTCCAAATAATTTAAATGTGGCAATACACAAATTTCAGCCTTGTAGATTAAGTCTAAGTTTATTAAAGCTTCAAACAATCTTAATTTAGCGACCCATGAACCAGATTTAGAAATAACTAGAATTCTTATTACATTGGCAGATGCCAAGTTTGCTTTTTGAAAAAAAATGATCACAAGCAAGATGAAACATTCCAGAAGACAAAGTGGACTCTCAGAAAAACATAAGATTTTCCATATTCTATAGTCGAACTCTTGAAAGGAAAAAGTTTAAGCCTTCTTTACCTTATGGAAACCTAATCCTTTATTTTTATAATAATAACAGTGAGATCGTTTTCCTTGCCTTGATTTAGCATACTAGGTTCATCCTGCCAGGAGCGCGCTACAATCCGCATATAAAAGACGATCAATTCTCTTTTGTTTTATATTCAAACCCGCAGGCTCCATGTTTCGTAAAATATTTCATAATGTACAAGGAAACAAAAATGAGCTTAAAAGTTCCCCCTGCATGATTCTTTTGAAAATATTATGCCATTTAAAGTGATCGCCATCAGTTTGTAAAACCATTTTAGAGTTGTCATATATAGTGTAAAAAATACCTATTAACTTTCCATTTAGATTCATTCTAAATAATTTTTTCCATAACTTTTCTTGAGGAACAGAGTGAAACGCTTTACGGAATCTATAAAAATACCAAGTACAGAGAACCCTTTTCTATCTAATGATGTTTTAACTAATGAGTGCAGAATGAATTATTTTCACAACCTCTTACGCTTCTAAAGCCTCTCTGTGCCATTTGAAATAGCAATTCCCCGTGACACACAAATAAATTTTTACGCATTTATTTCGTGGTTGTCTTCCAAAAAAGTCCCAATAAAAAAATTATTACAGTATAAGAGTTAAATTTACTTATTTAATATAAATAGTAGTATTTTTTTTATATAAATATTTACTTACACTTGCCTTCAGATAAAAACTTTTAATTATCACAGCTGTACTCACCTGAAAAAATAATAATTTGAATTTTAATTATTAATCATATTCTTAAATATAAACGGTTATATATCACAGCTTAACTGGAAAACTCAGTATTCAGAAAACTGCATCACACAAAATTAATAATAAACAGTAATGTTGCAATAAAATTTATGAATCTTCAGGTTGCTTATTTCGACGTAGCACATGTGTTAAAATGTATTCAGCAAATAGAAAATATAAGTAGTTTTTATATACAGAAAAAAATTTCACCGCAAGAAACGGTTCAATAATTTTTCTTTTCGGAATTTAAACTTATATTTATTTTTTCACAACACTAATGATAAATAGATATGTGCCTATGGCATATTATTCATACAGTTCCGACATCGCAATATTGGTATTACCATAAAAATATCCTAATAAAAAAATACAGAAAGAAAACCTAACTTAAACTGATCTTATATTTAAAAAAAGAAGAGTTATTTAGGTATATAAGTTATGCCTATTAATAATAATAATATAACATTTAAAGGCCAACATGCAGCTGTGTTTACGTATTTCTTCTTCGTCTTATCTTTCACTTGTCTTTGTTTTTAGTCAGCAACCATTTAAGCTTGCTAATCTGGTTACGCTCTCACGGCTTGTTTCTGAGGTATTATGTCAATTTGTTACACTTTTTTTTGTTAGCACATTTGGATGGTTACAATATAAAATTTACCAACTTAACCAAATTGCATAAATAAAAAACTTACTGTTTTCATTTGAATGTTTATAAAAATATGTAGTGTAGTAAATAAATGATACTCTACCAAATTAAAAATAATGTTTTCCAGTGTACAACATATAATCATTTATATGGGGATATTAATTAGAACATGATCGTTCCCAGTTCGCTGAAACCATAGTGCAATTGAACGAATTTTCAAATTTTACCTCCCAGAAAACAACGATTTAATGAGAGCTTATCTCCACGCGCCCGACTGTAAAACAATATTTACGATATTAATATATTACTTATTAAATTTGATATATTCCAATTTTATTTGCGTGCCGTATCGTAAAAAGCATATATTTAATGTCAGCGTTAAATTGTTATTGAAGGAGTTTAAATCGGATCTGGCACAAGTAAATCCACTACTATCACTGTTTGATCTACCGGTCCGTGTAATTAAATTAAACGGTAGAAGAAGTTAATTGAATCATTTTGTCTTGTCTTAACACATTAATAATAATCTTAACAAATTGTAATATTAACTGGTTTAATTATTAGCACTTAAGTTCACTTCCTTATGTTTTTGAAAATGTTAAAAATGCATCTTGCACTTAATAGTGTGTTTGAAAAAGTATGGTAAATTATTACAGGGATGTACGGATGGGTTCTAGTGATGAAGCTAGAGCAAACTATTGTCATGACGGATCTGTTATTATACATATATAATATATATAGCCAGAGAAAGAATTCCAGGCTGATATAAATTTTATCGAAAGAATTCTCTTATTATTATGTTTATATTAGATCGCAAGCTGTTCAGGTTATTTAAACTGCAATTTAAATGTTGGTCTAATTCTGATATTCTTCATGTTGATAACATACCCAAATTTGGGCACCATAACAAAGATACCGAATAATACTTAAATTTGCATGGATTTTTTGATTCGCATATGTTCAACCCGGCTCGAGCTGTGGACAGTGAAGGTATATATATCCCCGGATCATCAAGATACTTTTTCTGTTTTACTTGGTCGACCTTCGTTTCTGATTACGTTTCAATTATTAAGGGTTATCTTCAAATTCAAAGTCGCAGAACATTTAGAAAATGAATGAATGAAATATAATTTTCTACGTACGAAGAGATTTGGAGGCATTCGGAATGAGAGCATCTGCGTGTGCAAGTGCTTTCCGGGCCATTAAATATAATATATATGCATTCATGTGGAAACAGTGAGAACAGAAAAGAAGAATGAGAACAAAATAATGTGAAAGAGAGATGTGTGTGTCTGAAAGATAGCAAAAGCGAAAGTGTCTATCAGAGAGAGCAAGAGTAATAGGGAAAGCAGATGAGGTAGAGAGAAAATGAGACATCGTGAGAAGGAAAGAGAGTATGGGAGAAAAAGAAAAAGAGAGAGAACGAGAAAGAGCGAGAGATTGGGACAAAAAGAACGATAAAGAATAGGGTGAAATATAATGTGTGACAAAGACAGAAATAGAGAAAATTAAAGAGAGAGAAAGAAAAATAAAGAGAGTCAATCATATATCATATATAAAAAATTAATAGAATTATTATCAATTTTGGAATATTTACTTTCTCTTGCGTTTTTGTTATAAATTGCATTAAAATTTATTAAAAATTATTAGTTTTGTACTAAAGAAAAATTTTATTAAGGGAAAATAGAGTTGATTGAAAAATGACAAAATAAAAGGTTTTAATTCCATAATTTTGTTTATTGGAAACAATATATTGTTAAAAAATTATACGATATGACCAACTGCCTCTGTGATATCGATGACTCTTTCTTACAATAATATTGGGAACTTCTGGTTCAAAATGAGACTTTCCATGGTTAAAAAGAATACAACTGGCTTAAAAATGAAGAAAAGGCGTTTTTTTACAAAATGAGTAATCTTCATGTTTAATATTCTTAAGTAAATCCATTATTAAAAATAAGGATTAATATTTGTTCGTTTGTGGTTTGTAATTTCTATTTTGGTTTATCAAACTAACAAGAATACATCCGTTAATTTATTCAAAAATAATAGAGTTGTTGTCTCTGCTAAATCTTTGAGTCAATTTGAAATTCTACCTGAGCCCTCCGACAAATCAGATGCTAACATTACATCCGATCATTGCAATATTAAAGTCCGTTAAATAGAATCAACATAGTTGCCCCAATGGCTTATCTTTTCATTGGGTCTTAATTTTAAGTGTTCGTTATCGTTTTAAGAGTGTTGGTGGGTAATTGATTGAAAAAAAAAACATTCTTTTGTAATTTGCAATTCGTGATATTAATAAAGAAAAACCTTATTTTTCCGTTTCCAAACATTGAAAAGTAATCCCCGTTAGTGGCTTACGATATGCCACGTAATGAATGGGGTAAAAAACGAACAATCGACGAGTGTTCCGTCCCGCCGATCATTTGGGACAGGTGGGAATTGACGTTTTTGTTAAAGGGGCGGTGGTGGTGTGCGGGTCAGCGGGGGTGGAATTAGGGGCGGCAGTAAGAGAGAGACAATGGCGGGGGCGGTGCCGGTAATGGGGCCCCTCTTGTCCAGCAGAGCCGGTCAAAGGATGCCCTTTACCTACCCTGGACAGGATATAACGGCCTCTTTCACCTCTCGTCATATCGCTCGAGGAAGGACATTTCCCTTTCAATTTATATTTCCACCTTCTTCCTTCGTCATTAAAAATGCTTTTATCGAATACACTTCTAGCAGAGCTATTTCAACAGGTTGATTTGCTCTTTAAACCTTTGAACAAATACCAGACGTAATGCTGATTTATTTTATTATTGACGTAGTTCTTTTTTTGCGTGGTTTTCAAGTCTATAGACTTTTCTTGCGATAAAAACAACGAGGTATAAAATAAATACAAGTTGCTTACTAAAATTTACATCTGCAGTTTCATCAGCAACAAAATTAACCAATTACTTATTCTATAATATTAGGTTTTTTAACTAAATTAAACAATTTATTTTTATGCCATTTATTTCAGTTGCTAATGCAATTCGGGCCCGTCCATAGTCTTTCTTCAGTGCTCGCTATTTAGCTAATTTGAACTCATCCGTTAGTAGGATTACAAAAGTTACCAAACTTGACCTGAGAACAAGGACCAACTGAAACATATTGCATCAAAATAAATTGGTGTGTTTAGTTAAAAAAAAATAACGAACTTTTTTCAATCATTAAATTCACTAATTTCGTGGTCCGCTTGACCAATTAATATATTACAATTAATTAATATTTTGCTTGATGGGATGGGAAGTTAGTGCCCGAGTGGATAGAAGTCACGATAGCTCAAGTGGTAGAGCAGCGAAGATCGTGGGTTCGAATCCCGCTCGTGCCATTGACTTTTTTATCTCAACCAAAAAACCTTAATTAATTGTAATAACGAACTTTCTTGATTTAAAATATTTTTACCATCAAAATAATATTACAAAAATAAAATTTGAATTACTTTTGTTCTTGAGGTTATTATGTAAAAATTAACCGTGTAATGACTACACATAATTGTATACAAACAAAATTCTTCATACAAGTTATAAACAAAAAACATCATTTTTCAAAACTACACTTCATATTATGTTTAGCAGTTCGTACGTTTCCATAAAATATATTAATTGTCCTATTGCACGAAAAACTGGTTAATGATTTATATAGGTTGATTCAGGGTTAAATATCAATACCGCCATGGTGGATTCACTAAATAAAACTTAGATCAGTGCTACCGGAACGAGGTTCCTATTTTGAATCTTTCCTGGGATATCATTTTTGAGATGTTAGTCTAAAATCAGATTTTTTAATAATAAGGGTATTCACGATCTTTGTGTTAATCCCGTTACTCTGTTCCTGTTAGATCGAGAAAAATGATGACGTAGACTTGTAAGAATCAGCTTAGCATTGCTCGATCTAACAGGCTAGGTCCAATGTTAGATGTTAGGTCGAAAATGTCACATTGCTATCTGTTAGGGCCTAGGTAACCAACATGGCAGCCCTGAATTTAACAGCTGTTTTTTGTTTACACGTATTTTTATTCTTAAATATGCATTGATTAAATCAGATCAACGCATTCCTTTTTTTTAATTTCTGACCTGTACTCTCATTCACAGTAGAACATCCCCTATCTTAGGCTGTTAGACGTTAGGATACAAGTTAGCTATGTCGACATGAATTGAAGAGGTCATTTGTTAGTACTTTTCGAATGCATAGATAGCATTTTGAATGAAAGAGTTGATTAATTTTCCTTTTTTATTAACTTCTGGCATCTTACAATTTAACACAAAAGAAAACCAAAACAAACAGCAACAAACCGTCAAAGACTGGTACAGCTTTAATTTTGGTTGCGTACAAGGTGGTGCAAGCGTAGCATTGCGGAAATATTAAAGTTTAACATGCTAAGAAACGAAGGTGGCGATCACGATCTTTCTGGACATTTTTCTATTTGAGTTAACACAGTTAACATCTTAAACATCGTGAATAACTTAATATCGCGATTTCTCAAATTTAGCGGCATGAAAATACAAATCCGACCTTTATTTCGCAAACTAGAATAAATTTTCTAGATAGAAGAACATTTTCGTTGACAAATTCGCGCTTCCAAATACACAGAAGCCGCTCAAAAAATAACAATTGGCAAAACCTATGTGTTTTTTTTAAATACTCAACGATGACTCCTGCCTGACTTTTCCTTCCATATTTTCGGAGATTTTACCAAAGTTGTTTTGTACACCAAGGACATACGCACTTTTACCTTTTTTAGAACGTTTTTGAATGAAATTTTCTCTGCAAGGTTGAAAAACGTGATATCAAACGCAAGGAAAGCAGCATCCCAAGAACATGTTAGATTTTTTCTAAACACAACACAAATCACATTCATTTCTCTTACTTATTTCTTTCATGTCATTGCACCTGATTTCAATTTTCCCTATTAGGTGTTCTCTCGTTTTGATGGGTGTACACTGCACTTTTCAGACTTTCTCATATGTAGATATCTAATGGTGTCAAATCAAGGCTCCTCGCTGGCCATGCGACGAGAAGAAATCTAATTTTTGTTACCAACTAATAAATGTTTTTATTTAAAATATGACACGTGCGATGTCCTCTGGAAAGTGAAAGTGTCCGTGGACCAGTCTAGCATTGTCTATCTTAAGTAATCCCTCTTCTACGAGTCGAATCCTCCTAGGGTCACTAATCATATTTTGTAATGCAGTTTTACCGTCAGAGGGCTGGTTATGTCCGGATATTGGGACGTCCCCCGGACAATAATTACCTTTTGTCCGAGACTCTCCTGTTCATGTGTTCATGATATTTCACCAACATTAGCACAACGAAAGGGTCGATGGAGATCCTGTCACGGACAGCAATAAGCGCTGAGGAAGTTGGCGTAGACATAGGCTGAGCCAACAACGTCCCAATCACCCCAAACAGTGCCAAAATCTTGTACAATTCTGCTATATAAACGTTACAGTGCGGCGGGCGTGAACACGAAGTGCTTCAATGTATGAAAGAACCGAGGTATTCAGATTGATTTCAAATACAAGGATAGTTTATTTTATAGGAAACGCCAAACAACTGTTTAAAAATAATTATATATATATATATATATAATTTATATTATTTTTATATATATAAAATAAAAACGTAGGGCGTCAATTTTGGTTATTTTTACGGTAGCTGTTATTATCCTAAGAATGAAGCATAAAAAGATTTTTATTGAACCATCTGGCCATGTTAAAACCCGTGCACATACATAAAGAGATGAGAATACGGAGTCCATAAATTAAAAAGAATGGCTTTATGAATGTTCTTTGCGTGAATTAAACCTGTCGGAGAGACTGAAATGTAAATCTCTTACCTGCCGCAACTTGCATTTTCTAGAATGAAAATTTCGCCTCTCTCCAAACAAGCGTATCATCCCAGAGTTTGTTAATTGCCATGGGGGGGCTTTAGTTGACCCTCATAAATCCCAGTTCAATTACCATCTTATTTGTTTAATTAGACCTCCCGAGACCGCTGGGTTTTCAACGTGGAAAAAGAACAAAGTATATATTTTTCCTTTTCAATTCGCGTTTATTTTAGTTTTAATTAGACGGCGGAAAAAAATGAAGAGACCGACAGTGAATTTTTGAAATTGCCAAAGGAAATACGTAATTTGCTTAGTGCATATGTGGTCCAGAAAAATTCAGAAATAAAATCGTTTTCCCTTTTGTTCCATAGTGGAAAAAATTTTAGTAGCAACGGATAAGGGGTAAAACTCGTAAATTCCCCGAAGCGTCCCCGCACACGCGATGAATTGCATTTGAATTTCCGTCTATCCAGAGTACCATGCAACAAACCAAAACGCATTTTGCATTAGATTTGTACTTCACTTATAACTGTTTAAATTAAACAGTAAATAATAAAATTTGAACAATTTGAAATATTTACTGAATTATATTAAGCCACATTTCTCTTCCTTTTAGTAGAAGTTAGCACTTTAATTTAACTTATCTATGTATAGTATATTTTAAAAAAGCTTAATTAATCTTAATTGGCGAAAAACAAGTTATAAAAACAGACGTACTTATATGTATAGTTTACCCTACATGACGACGTTTTTTTTTAAATTTTAGATTATTATTCAGAAATCGTGAGATGAGGTCTGGTGTGATGAAGGCTTCAGAAAAACATTTTCTTTACCGTGCCAACGTTTCGATCATTATTCAGATCATCTTCAGGGGGATTTACAAACATTGTTTACATTTAACAAATACATGTAGGATGTGGAAAACAATGAATTTATAAAATGCAAAATATATAAACATAAAACAGCAATATCTCACTGCACTCTCCACACAGCACGCAAGAATGGCACAATTACACAGAAGACCAACACTTTGAGTGAGTAGAAATACTTTGATTGAATATAAAAAATATATTTTGCATTGTATAAATTCACTTTTTTCTACATCCTACATGTATTTGTTAAATGTAAACAATGTTTGAAAATCCCAGGCCCTGAAGATGATCTCAATAAAGATCGAAACGTTGGCACGATAAAGAAAATGTTTTTCTGAAACCTACATCACACCAGACCGCATCTCACGATTTCTGAATAATTATCGATTAACGCCACTAATTACCACACATTTTAGATTATTTTGTGTTTTATTGTTTTTAATTAATTCCATACTACATGTTGTTAATATTTAGATACTGAGCTTCACCTAATTTTAACTAATCTTATTATAATGCAGTTTTTTTGTCAAGATATATTTCAACACTCATCGAGTTAAAGTACGAAAAACTTAATTTTTTTTTAATTTTGTTTCTAAATTACACAATATGTTCTAACTGCTATATTTTCCTATAATAAAAAGGCCTTGGTGATGAAGAAATAATCGGAGAAAAATTGGAAAAACGTAAGTGATTGACGTTCTGTAATGACCTGACCGAAGATCCTTTTTCCAAGTTAAATAATTTATTTTAAATTATGGAAAAAATATTATATCTGAGCTATTGTTTTAATTTTCTAACTTCTATAGTACGATACAGCATTAGCGAAGATATTAAAAGGCTTCTTTGTTTTGATAGGATTTTAAGTCCAAGTAATTTCATAAATTATGTTTTATAAAGTTAGGATTAGATTGAATAACACTGCTCACCGTGCTCCGGGTGATTCAATTTGTTTGCAACTAAATTAGGATCGCTAATAGGATAATCCAAAATTATTAACGTTTCGTCAAGAGATTTTTTTTTCGAGCCGAATCGGAGATTGTGTAAATTGAGAAAAATCACATTATCCGATGAGCCGGAACGCTGAGAACCGCCGCGCCGGTCAGGTATTTATGAAATTTCTCATAACTGGCTCACGACCTCTCCCGATTGACAATTTCATTCAATTTCAACGTTTAATTTTGATCGTCTCGGAAAAACCGGTCGGTGGAAACGAAATTGCCGCTCAGGGTTTTGCCGTGGGAAGTGGAGACGAGTGTTAGAAAAATATTTGTAGGCACCAAGTGCCCGGCACCACTTCATTCGAGGGTCCGGCAATAAAAGGAATAGACTCCCACTTTAACGGAAGTAGGAAATATAAGATACCAAAGAGTAAATATATTGCTTTACTAAGATATAAAATTATTTGCTGAAAAATTTATTAAAAATTTAATATTCTTGTACAGTGTCACTATTTTTTGAGAGGGGGATGATTGAATACAATTCTTCCTCCACTGCGACTTAAACAGGTCTATTATGGAACACCTATAACTTACTACAGAATTTAGAAATGTCAAACCGGCTTTTCTCAACAACTATTCAACCTATAAAAAAATAAGTTTTTAACTAAGCTCTACTCTAAAATTTCAAAAATTACAGTTGTAAAAATTCTTATAAATATTTTAACAAAATTCAAATCTGCCTTCCATTTTGTCATTCGATTTTGTAAAAACAATGGTAAAATATTCAATTCAGAGAAATTTTGGATATTTGCAAAAGTAATAAAGTCTGCCTGATCAATGTTAATTTGTATTAAAGCAGTTAATCAAGAATATAATGTAGTAAAGAAAGCTTTTTGCTTATTTTTTATAAGGCAAAAAGCAAACAGTTTGGGCTTGATAAATAGAAAAAATGTATGTAGAAAACGTAAAAAGACCTTCAAGAAAAAAATGACAAATAATTGTATTCGATTCGGTTGTTACTTACTATTTCAGAACAAAGAAGAAAATTTTTCTCGAAAATCTTTAATATCATTCAATTAAGGTTTTTAGTTAAGATAAAAAAGTCAGTGTCACGAGCGGGATTCGAACCCACGATGCCACAGATGGATAAATATTTTATCGACTGTACAAATAAAGAAAATGTAGATATTAAAAATTCACTAATTTTCGTGGTCATCTTGACCAAATAATATTATTCAATTAATTAAGGTTTTTAGTTGAGATAAAAAAGTCAGTGTCACGTGCGGGATTCGAACCCACGACCCTTTGAAAAATGGCAAAAAGGAGGGAAAATTCAAAAGGTGGGATTGAGATAGGAAGTTAGTGCCCGAGTGGATGGAAGTCACGATAGCTCAAATGGTAGAGTAGCGGCGTATTAAGCCGAAGGTCGTAACTAACTTCCTATCTCAACCCCACCTTTTGAATTTTCCCTCCTTTTTGCCATTTTTCAAAGGGTCGTGGGTTCGAATCCCGCTCGTGACACTGACTTTTTTATCTCAACTAAAGACCTTAATTAATTGAATAATATTAATTGGTCAAGAGGACCACGAAAATTAGTGAATTTTTAATATCTACATTTTCTTTATTTGTACAGTCGATAAAATATTTATCCATCTGTGGCTCTAGTGCAATATGCCATGCCTATGTTAGGCTTAATGTCCACTCAGTCCTTCGCAAAATGTAATAAGTGCAATTAATATTCGGAATTATTAGGAGAGCTCGTCCTGGTGTTATTGGTAGACCGACATTACTCCTCCAGAATGTTCGGCCATAATGGTAGCACCGGCCCCGATAGCTCCGTCGTATTGGATATTCCGAACCCATATGCAGATTTCAAGCTAAACATGAATTATCACATTCCAATTAGATATTTACGAATAAATGCAGTTTATATTTCTATGTTTTCGTATAGAGAAAAATCAGATAAACTTGGATGTGTAGCACTTCTATATATAAAGATTGTAATATAACTTGATTTGTATATATTTTATATATTAATCAAAGGTTCACGTTTTTTAAACCATTAATTTTTGAGCCTGTTACGGCCAATGCCGTGGAAGGAAAGAAAAAAATAATTTAAAAAATTAATGAATCGTTAATATTGGGTTGTCCGGAAAATAATGCAGGATTTTAAGTTTTCATTAAAAAAAATCTATATAAAATATTCTGTTTACGTTTACAGGATTACACTTATTAATCCTCTTCCAAATGATATTGTTTGTTTACCTCTGTAGCATTCCGCTACTTGGAAATAATTCAGTCATCCTTATAATGTCAAAGCGAGAATTTCGTACGATTTTCTTTTACGAGTTTAAACTCGGCCGAAGCGGAGCCCAAACGGCTAGAAACATTAACCAAGTCTGGGGCGAGGGTTGTGTTAATGAGTGCACTGTGCAAAGGTGGTTTAAAAAATTTCGGGAGGGAGATTTCAGCCTTGAAGATGAAGAAGGTCGTGGAAGGCCTTCCTCTCTTAATGATGATGTTCTGCGATCAGTGGTGGAAGAAAACCCCAAAACAACTGTTCGAGAACTTGCAGAGCAACTCAAAGTCAGTAAAACGACCGTCGCTGACCACCTCAAGGCGATTGGAAAAGTGAAAAAACTCGAAAATTGGGTTCCACACTCATTAAACGATCGCCAAAAAAATCAGCGCTTTGATGTTTGTGCATCACTTCTTTGTCGAAACAAAAATGACCCATTTCTGGCCAGAATTGTTACATGTGACGAAAAGTGGATTCTCTACGATAACACTAGACGTTCTGGACAGTGGCTCGACAAAGGAGAAGCTCCAATACATTTTCCAAAGCCCCCAACTCATCAAAAAAAGGTAATGGTTACGGTATGGTGGGCTTCATTTGGTTTAATACACTACAGCTTCTTAAATCCTGGCGAAACCATCAATGCTGAATCATACTGTAACCAAATTAATACCATGCATCAGAAATTGGCAGTAATGAAGCCCTCTTTGTCAATCGGAAAGGGCCCATTTTGTTGCATGACAACGCTCGACCACATGTGTCACGTGTAACGTCACAAAAATTATTGGAGCTTGGCTATGAAACTTTGCCTCACCCACCCTACTCTCCGGACCTCTCGCCTACTGACTACCATTTTTTTAGACACCTGGACCACTACTTACAACACATAATATTCAAAAATCAAACGGAACTGGAAAATGCATTTATTGACTTTATCAATTCTAAAAATTCTGAATTCTACTCAGACGGAATTAATAAGTTACCAACACGTTGGGAGAAATGTATTGAGAGTATGGGAAATTATTTTGATTAAAGAACATTGCTTTAAAGTAACTAGTTTCTTTTTTTTTGTTTAATACCAAAATCCTGCATTATTTTCCGGACAACCCAATAGTATAAATTTAAGAAAAATACTAAATTAAAATAAATGACTGGAGAGATTCATAAGGGACATACCACCTTCCTTCAGATGACGGCTGCAAGAAGCGTAGGGAGTATGGGCTCGATTCCCCTGTCCTCGCCGCTGAATATCAGATGATTTCAGGTGGAAGAGATCGATGTAGAAGCACAGAGGATTTTCGGAGATTCGCGTGATTGTGGATCTTTTTTTAATTAATAAAGGTGAAAAAAATACGAGAGACAAAAGGTGAGGAAACGTTCTATCAAAGGAGTAGAGCAGGACTGGGTTTGTAATGAGCGTGGGAGTTGGATTAGGGATTACACTAATCCAAAACAAAGTATATTTCAAAAATAAGATGGCTGGCGCCAACAAGCCTTTGTCTAAAAAAGTTTAAAAAAATGTAAATTGCTAAGAAAAATGACAAATGAAAAAAAGAAAAACGGACGGACAGATAAAATTTGTTTTAATTTGGTGTTAGATTTTTAATTGACATTTCAATATCACGTATTTGCTCATCTCGAAGACGCCTCGGCATACTTTCTACCAGTCAGAAAAAGTTTCTTTTCTGGAGGTTAGCCCATTCTTCGCGAAGAGTCCTTTCAAGATGGTGGAGTGGATCAGGAAGTGATGGACGTGCTCTTATACATCTTTTGACGTTATCCCATAAATGTTCGATGGAGTTCAAGTCTGGAGAACGGGCTGGCCGGGCTGAGACCCTGATGTGATGCTGGTGAAGGTACGTTTGTACTATGCGAGCGATTTTTGCTGATTTCATCAAGGAGCAACTTATGATGTTCCAAAATTTCACTCACATGGCGTGAGGCCGTCAAAGTCCCCCCAACAACACCCACGAACAACAACCAACTCTCTGCGACTCTCCATTGAATTCCCGCCTACACTATCACTGAGCTACGTTGAAAAGGTTGGCTTCGGGAAAAATGCAAGCTTTATTCCTTGCATTTCGCTTTCACCACACTCTTTCACGCCCCTCTAGAGATCGGAGAGCCAACCTACACTCATCTGTAAAACGTACAACAGACCACTCGTCCAAAGAGCAATGGCTGTGTTCTCGAGCAAATGCGAGCCGTGCAACTCAGCCTGTTCTGGCCCTCTTACTTAATGGGCAAAAAGCCATCAATTCATACTGATTTAATATTCTTCGAACAGTGCATTCAGAAATTTGGACACCTCGAACTTCCTGGAGCTGATGGATCACTTAAACAACAGTAAGGTGCCGGTTTCCCAAAATTCTCAAAATTAAAAAAAAAACCGTCGTTCTGTTACCCCAGGGTGTCCAAAATCGGGCCTTTTATGTTAGGATCGAGTTTCTCGAAAACGTCTAACAGCGTATTAAGGGAGTTTCGTAGGGAACTCCGATAGCAATAGCCGCATACCAGATGGAAAGTTCTTCATGAATAAGTGCCACACTACTAAGTGGCATTTTTACGATTAAAAAATGAAATTGAAAAAAAAAAGGATGAAAATTAACTGTTTATTCATTCAGAATTCAAATGAGACCGTACAAACATTTTAAATTTCGTAAAAAGTGATCATTAAAAAACCCTTTATCCTTGTTCTGGATGTTGCTTACCTCTAATTGATATTCCAAATTTAAAACATAGCATAAACAAATACTATTTGGAAAAACAATGAGAAAAATTAAGGGCTTTTCCTATGGATTTGTTTGTTTTAATCTTCTGACCGCGATTCGTTTAAGTAAGAGTTTGGTCGCTTCCACATTTTCGGGCCCATAGTTGAATACCATATGTCCACATAGGCTTTCTGACTTGTTTATATGATAATATTTTATTTTGTATAGCAAGGTTGAAGCCACATCCTGTCAACCAGTATAGTTGTCTATACCTTAAACCTATTTCTGTCCTTTTTTTTCACGTGTTCTTTCCATCTCAGCTCGGCTTCTAAGATCATTCCCAGATATTTAGCTGCAACGCTGTATGGTATAACAGTTCTATCGATTGTGAACGACGGAACATGTTCCACTTTTTTGTTTGTAAAGATTAGTTGAACTGATTTATGCTGATTTAGCTTGTTTTTCCATTTTTTGTCAATTCGTTCATTTTATTATTACAAGCATTTTGGAGGATTTTGGTTGAATGGGTGAATAGTCGGCTCTAGTGATATCACCGCTGTGACATCTACAATCGTTGCAATTTTTACTACATCTATTTTCGGAAAATCACTGGTGTATAACAAGTAAAACAGTAGACCTAATATGCTACTTTGTGGCACTCCTGCATTTATTGTTTTATTTTTGAATAAATCTTCTTGTTTGACTCTAAACAGTCTGCCAGTTAGGGAGGAACTGATAATATCGACATATTGCTTTGGTAGCATTTTTTTAGTTTATTAATGAGTTCTTCGTGCCAGACCTTGTCAAAAGCTTGTGAGACATCAAGGAAAATAACAGAGAAAATTTGTTTTTCTTCAAGAGATTTTTCTATTACGTCCGTTATTCAGTGAATTTGATCTGTTGTTAAATGTCTTGTTCGGAATCCAAATTGGTGGTCAGGGTTGATTTTCTTTTTTTTTTTCGATAAAATCAATTGGGTGGAATTTTTTTCCTGTCAATGTTTTAGTTTAATAACGTGATGACCACACATCACATCTTGCTAATTAACAGATGCTTAAAGTTATATTCAATCAATTATACATTAATATGTGTAAGTAAAACGTATATAAATATTTATAATTACTCAAAAATCGTGAGATGCGGTCTGGTGTGATGTAGGTTTCAGAAAAACATTTTCTTTATCGTGCCAACGTTTCGATCTTTATTGAGATCATCTTCAGGGCNTGGTGATTAGTGACCGTTAATCGATATTTATTTAGAAATCGTGAGATGCGGTCTGGTGTGATGTAGGTTTCAGAAAAATATTTTCTTTATCGTGCCAACGTTTCGAACTTTATTGAGATCATCTTCAGGGCCTGGGATTTACAAACATTGTTTACATATAACAATTACATTTTGGATGTGGAAAAGTGAATTTATGCAATGCAAAATATATTTTTTTATATATTCAATTTTAATTTCTACTTTTAATTTAATTACTAATAAATTAAAATAATCAATGTAATTTCTACTCACTCAAAGTGTTTGTCTTCTGTGTAATTGTGCCATTCTTGCGTGTCGTGTTGAGAGTGCCAGTAAGATTTTGCTGTTTTATGTTTATATATGTTGGATTTAGAAGGGGTGTTCTTCATCACAAGAACATAAAGATATACAAACAGATCCTCCTTAACAATCTCTACCCTAAACACATTATTAACAGAATAATCAACAACTACAACTCAACACTAACACCATCCACTATTACAAATAATACTACATTAACTCTATCAAATACAAACAATTACTGATGATTATGATGACCGCATCTCACGATTGACGAATAATTATCGATTAACGGTCACTAATCATCACACATTTCTACACGAGAAGAACAATATTTATAATGTTTATGTTGAATAGTGGTTTGTTAGAACAAAATGGATTGGACAATTTTGTCTATAACAGAAAGGGGCTTCTCCGGCTATTTCTTTACCTTCGTACTTCAATATGTCGGCGTGGGTCCGGGGGTGGGAATTGTATTAGCCGGTGAAGGCTGGTCACTTAGTCCTTCCCTCACATGCCCTATATGTCTTGAACATATCTGCCTCGCTGGAAGGAAACCACCCCAATGCAGCTCCTTGAAAAGATTCACCCGACATAAGAACGTGATATACTGTGATGATTTACGACGTGCCCTCCTTATTTTTTACGAGGTGTTTTCTCTTTGGCCTGTCTTTCTTTGCCGAGGATCTTCAGAATGAAATTATATAATAAAGATGACTGGTGGATGGGCTTATTGGACGAAGTCTTCTTGGTTATTAACATTAATATATATTACTCTTCATAAAGTTAATCATTGTCGCATATCGCACACTCACAAGAAAAATGACACAATTTAACAAAAGATAATTTTACAGAATATACAAATGGAAATTTAATTTTTTTTAACTTATGTATTAAGTCATGCCACTACAGTTGTTGGTAATAAAAACTGTCATTATCCATCAAATACTGTCTTTCACTTAACACTTAATCAAAAACACAATACTATACTACCCCTCAAAAACTCCACATTTTTGAGTTGAGACACTTTTCTTGCATATATTGGCTCTCATTATTTAAAGTTAATTTGTTCGCTCTAAAGATAATGGTGGTCAATTAATGACTGTAAGGATATTATTTTTTATAGTAACAGACAACATACAAAACTAACAAACCAGCATAAATCTCCATGTAGTAGTTTTTCTAAGATTATTTTTGACCCAAATGTCCTTTCTATCTAGAGCCAAGGTTAATTAGTTATATAAAATACAAAATTAATAATTGAAATAAGGATTTTATTTATTATTAAAAATTTTGTATTTAAAGCATAAAAAAAACTTTGAAACTAGAAAGTAGGGTAAGTTAAAACATACTGTTGAAAAATTTCGAAACCCCAATATTTTAATTAAGAATGTTATTAAAATAAAAGAAATAAAACTAAAATAATTCACGAACACTCTAAATAAAGATTTGGTGTGAAGAAAAAATCCTTATTGCCAAGCTTTTGATCTTAACGTCATCATCAGGATCTATATTAATTTCACATTACGAAAGACATATTTGTAAAATAGATATAAAAATTGTTTTTAAAAATGTGAAAATTTGCCAGTACATTCCCGCCAATTCATAAGTGATACATAATACTGCCTAGCAGCTAAGGGTCCACCTACAGTTGTATCATTTTTTCTGAAGCATCACACACCCTACACCCTAATATTTAAAAAGTAAATAATCCTGTTTTTATCATTTTTCAACTTGTGTTACATTTCTTGTGAGTGAGCGATTGAATTGTATGAAGGAACTGAATTAATCTTCAACGAAGGAAGGCTAATTGTTCCTTAAAAGTTAAATTAAATCCACAAATTCCAAAATAATCCATACTGGCTAATTATCAAGTGGCAACAAAAGTGAATTGAACATAGATACGTAGAACATCTGTTGAGCAGGTATGCCTTGCTCATATGCTCTTTGAAACATTGATTTGCAACGTGGCATTAATCATTTGCAATACGATGCCTCATGATCAAAGAGATGTCATCTTAATGCTTCAAAGTACTAATTGAGCGTGATGTGTTGACATTATTGTAAATGTGTTTGAGGAGAAACCGCTATTAGCACTTAGTTGTAGCAAGTCCTGTTTAAGGCCGAATGCTGCAAGGAAAATCGGATTATGGATTGTATACGCGTCATAAGTTATTTATTGTGTTTTTGTAATGTTCATTTAACTATTTTGTAAAAATTTCAAATTTAAACAAATGCGCTGTCATATATAAGGTAATATACTGAGAAGAAACTGTTATTAGCACGTAGTGGTAGCAAGTCCTATTTAAGCCCCAATGCTACGAGGAAAATCGGATTATAGAATGTATACGCGTCATAAGTTATTTATTGTGTTTTGTAATAAGTTAGTTAATTTAACTATTGTTTTAAATTTTCAAATATTATGAAATGCGTGGTGATTAGTGACCGTTCTTCGATATTTATTTAGAAATCGTGAGATGCGGTCTGGTGTGATGTAGGTTTCAGAAAAACATTTTCTTTATCATGCCAACGTTTCGATCTTTATTGAGATCTTCTTCAGGGCCTGGGATTTACAAACATTGTTTACATATAACAATTGCATTTTGGATGTGGAAAAGTGAATTTATACAATGCAAAATATATTTTTTTATATATATATTTTGGAAAAAAGTGTTTGAATTGTTTTATAATTTTTGAAAGCTATTTAACTATTTTCCAAAATTAAAGATCCCACACCAATAACAAATAAATCTGACGTAATCTACAAGATCAACTGTTTAAACTGTCCGGCAACTTACATCGGGCTTAAATCCCAATATCTGCACAAGAGAGTAAAGCAACATATCTATGATTGCAAAAAACCTAAGCAAAATCCTAGAGCACTCGCTACCCATCATCTTGAACACCAACACAATTTCGACTTCAAAAATCCAAAAGAATTACACACACAACAAAACAAATATAAACGTAATTTCTTAGAAATGATTTATAACAACAGAGATAAACACAGCATCAATTACAGAACAGACACATGTAAACTCAGTCGCAGCTACGCCAATATCATTAATCAAATTCAATACAGATAACATACCTATATCATCACATTACATTCCACACATCAAATATTTTTCACATAGTCTAATTTCCCAACATTTAGCTTTCCTTTTCCTATTTTATCCCTTTCTATATAATCCTGAAAAGATAATCTGACCGAACCATTACCAACACATTTTTTCCCTTCGTCGGCTCTTTTCACCTCAAAGAAGCCGACGCCTTATACAAAAATGTCTTTTCTATACCGACATCCTTCCCCGCCCCTTCAAAATCCAACTTATATAAACACAAAATAGCAAAATCCCACTGGTACTCTCGACACGACACGCAAGAATGGCACAATTACACAGAAGACAAACACTTTGAGTGAGTAGAAATACTTGGATTGAATATATAAAAATATATATTTTGCATTGTATAAATTCATTTTTCCACATCCAAAATGTAATTGTTATATGTAAACAATGTTTGTAAATCCCAGGCCCTGAAGATGATCTCAATAAAGATCGAAACGTTGGCACGATAAAGAAAATGTTTTTCTGAAACCTACATCACACCAGACCGTATCTCACGATTTATAAATAAATTATGAAATGCACTCATTTTATTTTATTGTTTGATATAATTGTCGTTGGGAAACTAACGGATCTAACTAAATATAACTTTACGGTATATTCTTACAACATATTTTAATTATATTATACATTTTTTCTCTTTTTATAAATGTGTAAACTCTACAGCTTAAAAATTTGACGTTCCTGGAAGTCATGTTTAAAACATTAAATGGCAAAATCAAGCAGTCAATCCGTTACTATTAAAATGAAGTAAGTGCTGCATATGACTTGGTACGAGAGCCATCCGTCTTCAACTTCTTGATTTTCCAGACAACCATGACAACGCAGTCCTTATTACGTCCGAATGATAAGAAAAAAACTTCGCACACCATCGGACTTCCAACTTTAGTATAAGCCGATGCAATACCATATTATTTTCTTGAAGAAATACAGGCTTCTTTTTGTCCATCTAACGAGCAGTGAACCATGATGTGAAATCTGGTAAACTAAAACGTGCCGAATTTATACAAAGATTCAAGGAGATTAAACTTTGGAACAGAAAACAGTCTTTATACAAGATTTAACCGAATTGCTTGAAGTTACTTCTCTACTAGAACGTTACGGATACCTAGAACTATACTTTTATCTTATACAGCCATTTCAATCGAAAGTTCTCGTTACAGAGTTCAACTTAGTACGTTTTTTTACTTTTACCTATGCCTACCGAAAGGGCCGTGGTATTGTTGATTTATATTGGTATAAAAAAAACATAGAATTTCGCCAAATTATACAACGTATGACGAGCCGCAAGGGGACGTTTTTTTGGGTGCCCTATGAGATTTAAAATAGCCGACCAATATAAGCTCATTTCCATCAGAAAGCTGTAGGGAAATATATCAGTTCATTTATGGATTTTGTAAAAATTGTGATATAAGCTTTTGAGCACAGTGTATACCATGAATAATTATTTATTTCCCTATTTATATATCTATTTATTTATTTGTATCCTGTTTGTTACCCAGTTTCATTAATTGGCATTTGTGCATTTGTGTATTATATTTTGGTCTATTCTGAACGTGTCTATTTTTGTATTGATGTACTTATTTGATTATGTGTGTATACTAAGGTATTAAATGCTTAATATAATAAAAGAGAATATTTAAATAAGAATTAGAAATATTTAAATAAAAGTATACAATATATGTAATACATAGAATATACACATAGAGGATATTGAGATATGAGCATCTGTGGCTTTTCGGGTTCGACCAGTCAACATTTTTATGAATTATGAGATAGTCATGCTAACCGAATTTCCAATGTAAAGCCATGAATAAAGAATAAATAAAAATAATTGATTTCCCTGTGTTAAGAAAGAAACCGCAAAGAATTACGCTGATAAATGTATTGAAAATTTGACTTGCATGTGAAATATATAAAAAAATGGTGTCGTTAGTTGGAATTAAGAACTGGCCTATGGATTTACAGTTATCGCAGTAGCCGATAAGCAATCTTTTCCCGATTCTTTCCCACGGCGAACTTTAGGTTATGAACGGAGGAGCAATTTGCCACACAGGTTCCAATTAGTGGTCTGGTGCACAAATCCAAGTTTTCACCTCAGGGGTTCAGTCGATGGGCGAAAACGCCCATTATTCACGGGTATGAAACACCTGCGGACTGACTCACTGGAATATTCAATTAGCTTTCTACAGGCAGCTTACCAAGTTCACATTACAATAATTTACATTGGGCGCCAATTCCGACGTATCGAAAAGGCACAGTGGTTTGATAGTTGAGCCGGCAGTGACTCATTGTAACTCGCACATCCTGAGAACGAAAGCCTGCTGGGCCCTTAGAATTGACTGACCTGTCATAAACTATATGCACGCCTTTATTTTTAGCCAATTTGGAAAACTTATGACCATTAAATAAAGTGCAGTTTCAAATTGGACTTACGATATTAGTACACATCGCATTAATCTGTCAGACGAGTTTCGGCATGCTTTAAATCCTGTATTTTATTGGCCTGCATTACAACGCATAAAACAGGCATGGTTTACAAAATACCATACAAGAAGGACAAAAACAAAATTTTTTTGTTAACTTAAAAAATTTTCTGGGACTTTTTGCATCTAACTATGATGTCAACACAATTTTCTGTGCACTGAAATTTTGTTTTTATATCATTTAATTTAGCAATCAGTGCTTCGGAAAAAGCGGTTATAAGAAGTATCAAAATTTGTACCCCATCAACAATCATTTTCTTTAAATTTTCTTTGAACTCACTTTGAATTTCTTACGGTTATAAAATTAAATACAATTTATAATTCAAAAAGTAAATAAAATTTATAACTTATTAAATTCACTAGTTTCGTGGTCCGCTTGACCAATTAATATATTTCAATTAATTAAGTTTTTAAGTTGAGATAAATGGCAAAAAGGAGGGAAAATTCAAAAGGTGGGGTTGAGATGGGAAGTTAGTGCCCGAGTGGATAGAAGTCACGATAGCTCAAGTGGTAGAGCAGCGGCGTAGCAAACCGAAGGTCGTGGGTTCGAATCCCGCTCGTGACTTTTTTTTATCTCAACTAAAAACCTTAATTAAAAATTAATTAATTGAAACGAATTTATTTGGTCAAGTGGCCCACGAAACCTAAAAAAAATAAATCTGCGTTAATGTTTAGTCTTTTATAAGTCTCCTGCCCTTGACTTTTGGTCAACAATCTTCACTTCATTAAAATTTATGTTTAGGATTGTGTCGTGGTGATGTTTTGACAAAGAAGTTCCTGGTCTACCCAAGTCAGAACAATCGTACGAGTTGTCTCACTCTTGTTTACCTGGGTACCGTTTTATCTGACCATATACATCATGGGATGAAATATAGAATATTTGTCTTTTTTCAGGCGGATATTTACATTTTAGCGTCGAAAACATTTTCCTTCAAATTTTATTATTGAATTCAAAAACAATCTTTACATCACTTAGTTTATTCTCTAAAAGTGACTTATTTTTTTTTAGAAGGGAAACTATTTGTACTCCGAAGCGGTAAATGTGAATAAAACAAATTTAACTTACAAATATACATTGTACAAAATAGTTTAGTGGAGTTTCCATGTAGCTACTCTCGCTTTAGATTGTTAGGTTGTTATAGAATTATCGCTACCTCATATTATTGACCTTTTGGAAGAAAATATAATATTAAAACACCAGCGTGCCAAATTATAGGAGCATGCATTTATCTGTCGTCCAAACTACAGTTATTTATTTGGCAGCAGATTGTACTGTACCAATTTGGGTGTTTTCCTATATTGACTCCTTTGACGGAACATATCGAGCGTAGACGGATGAAGATGATCAGAAACGCAAAAACCGTTATATTTTAATTACCCCAATTATTATGTTTTATAACATTGATTTCATAAAGCCCGCTATTTCTTCCCACCATTGAGACTAATAGAAAAACATAGACCTAGTGTGAGAGGATGTAGGGCTGACCGGCTCATTCTTGTTGAGAAAAAGGGAAGAAGAAAAACGTGGCTGTTATTAGGTTTTAAAATTGATTATAAATAAAGTGTTATCAGTTTGTTTTTTAATTTTAATTTAGTTAAAGGTACATTGTACACAACACACACAGTAAGTGTTTCTGTTTGTGCATGCACAAAAATTTTGGTTAATTTCTCCTATTTGTATTTTTCTTATTCTTTATCGTAAACATTAATCTTTTTATCATTTGTGATTGAGCATTTATTTTTTTTAATAATTTGTGATTAAGCATTGATCTGTTTTTATAATTTATTATTAGAATATACTTAGTTTAGAAGATAAAGTTTTTTGTTCTATTTGTTCATGATTCACTGAGATACGATCCTCCGACTATAAAAAGTCAAATAATCATTACAGTTTAAAGCGTCATTGGTAAATATAAGTAAACAGCAATATAAATCATGAAATAATAAATCAATTTCCTTCATTGTACCTGTTAGCAACATACAATTTAACTTTCGTTTATTTATATTGGCGATGATTTTCGTAATGTGTATGAATGTATTAGTTATAATGCCATATGCGCTTTAAACAAAATCCTTCGTTTTATTTCGTACATCGTTGTCACTAACTCTTAATCTTGTTGTTTAGCTTGCTTCAAAGGTACCTCATGTTGTCAAAAGACTATTAAAGAAGAAGAAAAACTTTTAAACATAACTATTATCCCGCTCATTTTCGTTATAATTCATAGTTTTCTGTAATTCTAGGACAGTGACTGGACTTTTTTATAATCTGCCATTGATTTACGTGTATATGATTAAATGCGATCAAGTTGAGCATTCCTGAACTTTCACATGGAGTCATACATTTCCACTCATGCTGAAGAGTACATCAAAAAACGGCTTCCCCAATCCGGCCAACTCTTCCGGCCATGGAATATTCAACGGCGAGACATACGACCACTCAGACGAGTGGCAATTTGTCTGACTCTCGTTAATTCCCGGGGCAGGACATTTTCATAGCTGTCCTCTTCGGTGAGATGAAAAATGTCACCTCTTCAATCCTTTTCTGAAAGTTAAAGGTAATGAGCTGTTTCGGTGTTTTTCTTAAGGAAGCGGATTCATTTCGTCCGTTTTTTTTGTTGTTGTTTTTTTTCAACGGACAAATAAAACAGCTTTTAAAAAAACACTTTGGCTAAGTAAATTAATTTGAAGTAAAATTCGTGATGATGATCGGGATGGATTAATTTGAACTTTCTGGTAGAACTTTGTTTTATTAGGTTTGTTTAATTTTTCAATAATGCTGTTTGTTTAACTTTTGTTGCAGTGTAGTACTCCTTCTAACTTTACTGTTAATAGAATGCACCAAAATAAAGCTGAATTTTGTGCTTTTAGTTTGATTTGTATAAAACAAGATTTGAAACAGATACTGGAAAAACCAACAAGAATATAATTAACGTTTTTCAATTAATTATTCTCTTGGTTGAGATAAAAAAGCTAGTGTCACGAGTGGGATTCGAACCCACGACATTCGGCTCAATACGCCGCTGATCTACCACTTGACCAATTTTGACTTCGTTCCATTAGGACACCAACTCCCATTCTCAACCTCCAACCTTTCTAATTTTTCCCATTTTTTTGCCATTTTTCCATCGCCATGTAATCAGGGTGCAATCCTCAGCGAATTATGAAGTGGCTTCGGAGCTGTTAGTGAAGTGATACTTCTTTTCCTTATTAAATCCATTATGTTTAGTGATCTAATTGACCAAATTACTTCTTTCAATTAATTATTATTTTTAACCAAGATTTTGGTTGAGACTTTGGGTTTGAATCCCGCTATCTAGCTTTTTCATCTCAACCAAGACCTTACATAAAAAGAATAATTAATTAAAAGAAATAATTTGGTGAATTAGACCACTATACATAATGAATATAATTAACAATTAATGTATATATCGGCCCAAGAATGGAATTTGGAAATCCATATGTTAATACAACTGCTTAAAAGTAAAAATTAAAAATAAATATTTACTAATTTGAACATTAGTTATCACACAACCTTATAAATGAAGTAATCAGATCCGACCAAAGCAATTTCTTGCCGTTTGTAAAAATATAAAGATATTCCTATTTCATCAGTTAACAAATTTCGTTTTTTTTACGAGGGTTCGCAACAGCAGAGGTTATATCAACCGTCAGGGTGCCGGTGTTTTTGAAAAAAAGCCGATTAGTAATTATGTCGGGTTCGAATCCAGGGCCGCTGGATTCGAACTCGGGACCTTCACCTTACAGTGATGAGCGCCGTGTCAAAGGCTAAACCGTTGCGGCCTCCGACGCACCCAGATTTCGATAGTTGTCTGTGAATTTTGTATTAAATAGTTTGGTGGATGTTTGAACCTCAAAATACTTATTACTTATACAAACGAAATGTGAAACAATGCTGCAGGAGGGCAATGCTCGTGTAAGAGGGAAAAGAAATTTGCACCACTCCCCCCTACTTATTTCCTTGAGTAAATTTTCTATTCAACAAATACCTTTGATTTCATATAAACCATGTTGCAAATTACATGGTAAAATAATTTTTTTTAAATCTTAAAGAAAGTACATGCGTTATCTTTGGATGAGCAGTGTTAAAAGCTTTTGAAATTATCTACGATAAGACTAAGACGTTTTACGTTATTTAGCTTTAGATTTAAAATCACCCTTATAAATTTTGCTAACGGACTTTGCATTTTTTTTATTATCGCCCTTCAAGAAATGTTTTTGTTGAGACAATTATATTTATTATTATAAAAAAATGTGTTCTTTCGTTTGATATAAGAATTATAAAAAATATAAAAACCTTTATACAAGTTTTAACAAATGCGATAGGATAAGTTTAAAACCTTCTATGCGGTTTGTAGGGGACAGTCTTGCACGTTAAATATTTGAAAAGACAGTTCGAATTGCTGAAGTTCTAAATGTGTTATATAGCGAGAAGAGGAGGATAGAACCGGTTTCACAGAGGGTTGTGACTTAGCCGTCTGGCCCTGTGATAAGTCGTTTGCACGTGCCATCACCCACAGACCCATATGATGAATTGCTCTGCCCTTACAAGGACCTTTAACCTGAATAATATTAATATAAATTAATCTTTTATAAAACGATATCATACTTAGCTCAAAATGTATATTGTTTAGAAAAAGGAATAAGTAGTTAAGGAATCAGATAAGTTTTTAAAAAAATTTTAAAGAATTTATTTAATCTGAGGTACTTTTCTAAAAAACGTAGGTAAATTTTAGTTTTTGTAAAAGGATATTTATTGATTATATTCTGAAAACCCTATCATATCAAATTGTAAAATCATATATAATTCACAAATTTCCAAATCCTTTTATAATATTGAATTATATTGAGAAACGGATTCAACGAGGGTCTCTAGAGCCAGTAAATGATATTTTTACTGTCTTTAGCCAGCCCTGAATTATCTGTAATTCCCCATTCGTATTCTAGGGATTCTAACCGCCGGAATGGTTCCTTGTAGATAGAATGAAAGAAAAGGGGCGTTTGAGTAAAAATGGATGGCCATTAACGATAAAACGGACGAAATAAAAAGTTAGAACGACTCCGAAGAGGTCAAAGATAATCTTGGGTTAGAAAAATTATGCAAAGGGCTTTGAAAGAAACATTTACGGCCCGTATTGTAAAATGCATTTGTTCCACTAAACAATGGTACACAGGAATTACCAATAACTGTTTTTACTTGACGGCCATCCTTTCAGAATTAAAGCCACTCGGTTTTGATCTATGGCTGACTTTCAAAATTCCAACAATTATGGCAGCTTCATAATTATAGAAAATAAATTCATCTTTTAGGGAACATATTCGGAAAAATCAATAAGCAAAAGTATAACCCTGAATAAACTTGTACAACAAGTACAATTTCCTAGTTTAATATATAATTCCAATTTTGAAACACTGAAATTACAATATATTCGTCCAATTAAAAATTTCAACATTCATCAGAGATAAAAAGCGTTCATTTCCTGTTAGATGTTTGTACATTATCGATCATTCATGGTCCTTCACTCTCTCTTTCTTGAAACTAGCCACAAGCGTTTTGGCCTCGTGCCATCATCAGTCAATGTCTGCATTTTGGCTTACGTGAAATTCATTTTTTATGAAGACCAAATTGCATAAATAATATATACAAATTATATGAACCGAGTGTTAAATTAATCAAAATAAAACGCATGAAGGTAATATTGTATAAACTTTGAAGTAACGTAATTTTAACATACTTCCTTACTGCTTAATTTGGAAAACAAATGTTCATGCGAACTCTATAATTTGGAAATATTTCAAGAATTTCATCACTCTCCTTTGAAAATAACTAAACTAAACAAAAATAATAATAAAAGCTACCAGCTTTCCCAATAAATTAGTTAACTTCTTAGCTCAGAATATAATTATTAAATTGATCATTCAATCAATTATATTGTAATGTACAAACGCTTATTTCATTTTTTATATAAAACGCCATAATAAAAACCAAGCACAATCTTACGTGGAAACTGTATAAAACAATTCTTTAAAAAACTAGTTATATTAGAAAATTATATTGTATTATAACAGGGGTGAGAATAGATTAAAAGATGCATTTTTGTTGAGACGTGAAGGTTTAGTATCACCAAACGCCGTACACTTAAGACTATCTATCCATCTATCCGTCTATCCATCTGTCCATCTATCCATCTATTCAACTATCCGTCTATCCATCTATCTATTTATCTATCTATGTACCTATCTCCACATTATCAATCACACATTATTTGCCATTTTTTCTCCCTCTCTTTCTAATTCTAATTCTTTTTGTCAATCCCCCGTTCAGTTCTGTTGATTATTAATATTANAAGATCTTCATTGTCCTTTCTAGGACGACTGAGTATACAGGAAAGCAATGTCCGTAGCAGGTTCTCCATCTGCCCTCTCCAGCTCTTGTTTAAAAACAAAAACAAATTACCATGAACTGAGTGTTTCGGCAAAATAATGGTTGTTGTCCGGGTACGCGGTCACATAGGTCGGGAGGTAACGAAAGGGTATACGAGACGCTAAGCCTGTTTAACCTTTATTGTAAATTACAAAAGCTTGTATTGCCTGTGGACTGCGAGTTGTGTGACTCAACTCCGCACATTTGTGCAGATGTGAACTTAAATAAATCGAAATTCAAAATCCTTACATATGAACTGTATAGTATTTCTAACAATTTAGATTTCATAAAGTTAGCCTTGATATTTTGGTTCAAATAAAATTAATTATGGCAGTAGTTAACACTTATTTATATGTTTCGTTTAAAAAACAACCTAACAGAAAGGGATTAAATCAGTCATATTCTACATATTCAGCTTCGGGTTTCGATTTTGAATTTCGTGGGGCTGCGAATCGGACAAACTTCCGTCGTATTTAAAATTTGTGGTTTGTAGTTTCGTCTCTTCAGTTTCAAAATACTTCACTTTTAAAAAAATGACACCTTCCTCCATTAATATTTTTAGTTATGTATACTTTCCTAATGGATATAATCGATCAATCATTATATTGATCAGACATTTTATTTTGGTAAAATGATTAAGATATCTCTTGTTAAATTAGTAGGAAAATATGTATAATAAAGAATCTCAATCATTTCCTCATTCTAACTTGTACTACTGAATTTTATCGGCTAGCTATTAAAAAAACAGAAAACATGTTTTAATTATCTACAAGTGGATTGTTTTTATGGATATTAAGATTTTCTTTTTGTAAATAAATTATTTTTAAGTATAACTACAAGATCTAACGACTATTTCTGAGAAAGTATTATTGAACTAGGTTTTAAATTCTTCAGCCAAAAATAGAATATTTTTGCAATTAACACACAAATTAGTTTCTGGAGAATGTACGGTTTTCATTTGAGAGATAATCACTTATGGATGGGGCGGAACTGCAAGCCTGCAGCATGCCTGCCAATCTACCGTTTATATTCAACCTCACCCGTCCACCCGTCGCCAATTAACAATAACAACATTGAAATCTAACTTCCTAAAAAAATATATAAATTAATAAATAAATAACTGGAAATTTGTACCTAAAATCACAACAGATTCAATCGGACTTTGCGGTTCGACTCATATTTCCAAAAGTATAACTGTATATTTGTGTGTTTATCCATCCATTCATTCAATTTTCGATTTTGCCACTTACCTATTTACATATTGCACAGTTGAATTAACCAATTGATTTAATTGTATATTCTACTATATCTTTTCTATTGAATTATGGATTGAGATATGTACATTATATATATATATATATATATACCTCTACCTCTCCCTCACTACCGCTCTCTTTCATCCCTCTATCCCTTCCTTCCTTTTTCTCCTTCTCGCTATGTATTTTTTGGCAAATTGATATATCAAAATCGTATAAACAATATTTCGATTGCAATAGCAATTGCCATTTAGTTCATCTTGTTCCACACTTGTAGTTTAATTATATTTGCTCCAAAACTCTAATTATAATTCAGGTTTTCAGCGTGCATACGTTCATAAATAGGTGTCAAGTGAAACTGCTAACAAAGGACTTGGTGTTGATGGAAATCTGTCTAGAGATTAAGCCCATCGAATAAAGTCGATATTCCAGGCGTGAGGCTTTGGCCTCTCTTTGATCTTTATATCCCAATATATGGCCGTCCGCTCAATTATAGAGTTTTAAAACAACCGTTATGCGCCAGCTTTTGTTATTACGTAGATTATCTACCGATAGATTTTTTGCTAAGTAAATAAATAATAAGTAGAAAATTATATCAGAACTATTTGTATTAATATGCTTATTTATTTTATGATTAAACTATCACAAACGTTTCTAGCCTCTAATATTTTATTATTTTTGTAAACAAAGAAACTATTTGTTTGAAAAAATAAATTTTCTTTTGAAGTAATTGGTATAAAACTTTTAACTTTTACATAACGGTGATATACAATTACACAGAAATATTCAGAAAAATATTTCACATTTAAAATCAGGTATAAAACCAATTTGAAAGTAAAGTTTTAGTCCTTTTATCAACATTTTGAGAATATATCTACAAATCTATAATTAATAATTTACAAGGTAAAATATATACGAAAGTTTATTTACAATTCTGAAACGTATAATTTCAAGTCTAATTAAATTCACAGAGAACGAGATCAAATGACCAGTGAAATCAATGTATTGTAATATTAAAATATTTAAAGGGGATATTAATTATATCGAAAATAATATGCATAATCAATAAAGCAGTGAGCTACTCGATTACAAAAGTCAGGATTTATTAAAACCGAACTTCTTCACTATGTCGAGAGATGGTGTGGAACATGCCCTGTATTGTGACAGTGAATCCACATCATCGTCCCTCCCACAACATTTTAGTACTTACACGCCGGAATTATATGCGATTTTGCACACACTTGAGGTGATTCGAGAAGATCGTGGTTCTGTCTACCTCGTCCTCACCACCTCTCTCAGCCAGCAACCTACTGCCCGTAACAGGTGGGCGTAAAATAATGGTGCAGCCCTGAGAGCGTGGCAACCTTTCTAAAGCCCAAACTGTACTCGTGTCGGCATGAGGCGGCGGGTGCTTTATCAGAGGCACACGATGGTACCAGATCCAGTCTGCATAAACGGGGGAGTGAACATAACCATCTGTACTACGGGGTAACAGAAATGTTCAAAGGTTCAGCCCCTGTTACACTGGGAATGGACTCGTAGTGGTTCGTGGCGACGCCCGTTGCGGGAACTTAGAGAAGTGGCTGTCTTCTATCTGTGACGTTCGCACGAGACTTGCGTATGACCATCGTTATACACCCGGCCTCAAGGGATACGGCGGATCATAGGTATATATCCTAGGTAGCCCTTTGCGCGCGGCATACGGTTCGATGATTAATGCGGACCCGACCACTCGGAATGGGCAACCGAAAAGCGAGGTTGTCTTGACCTCTCGGGGCTGAGCTGGCTCTACACCTACGCTGCGGCAGTAACATCCTTCTGTCGTATGCGGAGGTGCGTCAGCTCTCATTTTGAGAATCACAACGTTCGATAAGGCCGAATAGGCTAGGTGCGGACGTTAAAGGTCTTCATTGTCCTTTCTAGGACGACTGAGTATACAGGAAAGCAATGNTCTATATATATATATATATATATATATATATATATATATATAACATAATTTAATTAATCTAATCTGCACAACAGAATTTCTTCTATTTTCTTTTAATGAAAATTAGGTTTGTAGCTAACAAGTTTAATGTTCATTCTCATAAAACATATATTATATAAAATAAACTTAATCATCTAGTTTATGGTATTAACTACTACAGTTATTATTTAGAAACATAAATCTCATAAAAAAAAACTAACTACGTTTTTAGGTTAAGTTGTTGTTAGTCAGTCAGCACGTTGGTGACCACAGTAAGCTCGCAGCACGACTGAAGGCCGTTAATTGGTTGTAAAATTGATTAAAGTGGTTCACTAATGGTCTTTCAATGAAAACATGGTTCAATGATTGATCCTGTACAAGTGTGATTTTCGCTTTAGCACCTGTACACCGCAAGTACTTTACTAAAGATTGTGTGAAGAAGAAACTCGTTTGAATGAAACGCAGTAAGAACAGTCCGAAAGCTGTAAAGCGATAAGTTTAGTGAAGCATGAGTAAGAGAAAAAAATTTTAATCCCTTGTTTGTTCAATAAAAAAGCATTGGGCATGAACTGCAGCTATAGCAAGTCGTTTCCTCTTGGCGCAACGAAAACCCTAGTTAAAGTCTGGCCATGATTATACTCTATAAGCGTTCAAATTGATTACAGTTTTGACGGTTTATATACATTTTTTTCTACGAAACTTTGATAATTAGTAACACGGGCAATTACTTTACGGTGACCATTTCTTGCTGGGTTTTTTTTCGTTGAACACTTCTAGTCAGTGCAGGACAGTATCAAAAATGTTCAGTTCAGCTCGTAAGAGATAAATAGATACAACATAACACGTGTTGAAATATAAATAAGGATAATTGAGAATGATCAGAAGACATATGGAAAGAAGAGAAACAGGGTGAGCGAGATATTCGAACTATATAAATAATAAATGTCATCATCTTAAATTGTTACAAATTTTAAATATCTGCGATAATATGTAAAAATTTACAGTTGGTTATTTCGATTAATATGTTTTCACCGGCTTTGTAGATTTCTATGGATGACATGAAAAGAAAATAATGACAAACGGACCAAAGAGAATTTTACATAATTTCAGCAGTCTATTGCATAACTTGAAACTAAATAACAAGCAGTCACAGTTATATAAAGTCGTTCAAAATTTATCAGTTATCAACAAACGCTATGTGTTTGTTGTTATAATGATATTACCTAAACGAAATTGAACGATAGGTTGTTTTAAATGTAAAAATTACAGCATAAGATTTAATGAATCTACTATTAAAAAATCTATAGTCTTGTCGGGCAATAATCGCTATGAGGATCAGTGGGGATGAAAAATCCTCACAGCTTCACCTCAGTTACCCCTAATTTCCTCCTCATTAAATCCTTGCTTGTGCTAGTCCCTGGATCCTCCCGTCTACCACCACAGCACCCTCTTCCATCCGAAACACGTTCCCGCCCCTGCCCCCCCACAGCTACTTTTTCAATCTCCCCTTGCTCCTCGAGTAATAGATCAATCTTGGGTTCAACTCGTTTTGCAGTTTGTAAATCATTCCGTTACGAACTTCCGACTTTTCCTCTCTTATTTATGGAATATATTTATTTTTTCAACGAAATTTTAAAGGGCTGGGAGGTAATGAAAAAAGTTGAGGTCGAAAGTCATCAACTCGAGTCAATAACATTGATAGATATTGATCCCTTCATTACGTTTGATCTCTGCCTACTGAAACATTTACATTGGTCTCATTGGGTCTCATTTAGCTCAATACTAGTTTCAAGATTTAATTATAATTAGCTATTTTGTTTAATTAATGTAAACACAATTTGTTGGAAACCGTATACAGTGATTAAATTATAATGATTTGTTTTATTTTCTCTTTAAATAGTGAGGAAAAGAAAAGCATACGCAAAAAATGCAAGAAAGTTTATCACATAATACCACAGTAAAATAATTTATATTCATCCATAAGACAGGAGAATTTTTTTTGTTAATAACGACAAAAATGTGGTTGTGGTAAAATAATTGCACAGTATTAACAGACTGTTCGTATTGAAATTGTAATACATATACTACTGTATAAGTAATAAACATTTTTAACTTTTGTTAATGTATAATTAAATTTAAAAAATTTAGATTTAGATTTTTTGTCTAGTAAAACAAGAAACGAAATATTTAACTATTAAATCGTATTTTTTGTCCGTAGTTATCATTGAGCCATCTACAGAGCTAGCCCTGGACGTCCTGTGTAAATGCCTAACAAAGTCCATGAACGACAAGGAGATAGCTGTTACACTTTTTATGAATATAGGGGGAGCTTTCCATAATGCAACAACAGCCTCTGTATTGAGAGCTATTAAAAATAAGGGAGTCTCGGAGAAGAAATGCCAATGGGTGGAAGAAAGCCTAAGAAACAGGATAATCACATCCACCTTGGGCGGAGCGACCATCCTGGCCAAGACAGCCAGGGGATGCCTGCAAGGGGGTGTTCTCTCACCTCTACTGTGGACGACGGTGGTAGACAAACGACAAATGTTGGAACAAGAAGGGTCTTCTGCGTATGCTAAGCGGACGACTTTGCCGTAGTAAAAGGCCGCCATGCGAACATCGTGATTTTACGTATACAACGAGCCCTCACTCTGGTTGACATGTGGTACAAAAGGGAAGAGTTATCTATTAACCCCCATAAAACCGTAATCATTCCATTCACAAGGAAGAGGACAACGGGAAGCTAAAAATATCTAGGGATTACACCACATCAGAGGCTCATTCACATCTAACTAAAACTACCCAAAGAGCAAAAATTGCCTGGGGTTGTGCAGAAGACACTGCTCCAATAACTGGGGTCTAAACCCCAAAATTACCCTATGGCTGTACCACCCTAAGACTAATGTTGGCATATGGGTCGGTGGCGTGGTGGACAAAACTCTTCAGGCCAAAGCAATAAGGCTGTTAATTGCCAACCAAAGACAATGTTGTCTCATTGCCACTGGTGCCATCAGCCCAACGCCAACTGCGGCCGTGGAAAACTTCTCATTTTAATCCAAGGAGAAACCAGAGCAGCAGTACACAGGCTCATAAATGGACGATCCATCGGCTAGGATAGGCCATATAAATGAACAATGGAAACTGAGGGACGAGATACAGGCCGATGCCCTTCTAGGTATGCCAATTGATGCCCCTACTCCAAAGTACAACATTACCAAGAAGTTCAAAGGACTAATACCAGAACGGGAAGAAAGGGCTAAAGGAACACCATTTAAGGCAAATTCCTACTGTTAACTGACAGCTTCAAAACCGACAAGGGTACAGGAGCAGGGTTCTTCGGGATAAACTCCCAGAACGAACTGAAGGTAAACCTAGGTAAGTATGCTACAGTTTTCCGGTCTGAAATCATAGCGATTGAACAATGTGCCAGAGAAATAAAAAGGTTAGGAATACATTCCCGGAAGATAGCCATTTTCTCTGACAGCCAAGCAGCACTCAGGGCCTTAGTCTCATGCGAGGCGAACATGGAGGCCCTGGTGGAAGTCAGTGACACTAATGCCCTGACCCTGGCATGGGTCCTTAGACATTCGGGGTATAGAGGAAACGAAAAGGTTGACATGTTGACCAAAAATAGAGCCAACATGGACCCTCTGGGCCCAGAACCCCACTGCGGCCTGCCACAAAAGAGGATATACCTTAAAATGGATCCTTAATGAGTCCTAAACCTTGTGGAACAATATCACAGGTATGAGACGTGCGAAGAGATTCATAGAAGGACCATCCGAAAAACTTACAAAAAATTACTGGAAGGCAACCGCAACCGTACCAGGATTCTGAAGAGGCACTGCCACTTATGAAAGCACATGTACAGGATAGGAGTACAGACAGAAGAAACACTGTCCAGATACTGCCAGGAAGAGGAGGAGACCGTAGAACATGTTTTATGTTTCTGTGAATTCTGTGTAGGAGCAGGTTCTTGCAACTAGGTCAAGAAAAACCACAAGCAAAATTCTACACCAAGGAGCCGCTGGCAAAGCTGTGGAGGCTGGTTAATAACCTTTAGCTGGCCAGTGACATAAATAACAGGGGAGCACAATATGGCCCGCTCTTTTATCCCTATCTCCTATCCCCTTTCATAGAGCTGATTTTGTTTCATATAAAAGAAGTGACAGCGTTGTTAGGCTGTTAGTTTGAAGAAGCAGTGTTAATTTTTATTTTATTTAATTTTTTTAATATAACGTTCTCAGTGTTATTGTAGCATCGTAACGGGAGTAACGTTTAGTAGCATACTAATGGGTAGTATTCGAGCCAGCATTTCAATTAGTGTAGAGATAATTGTTAATCATTTGTCTGATTTTGAGCTTTTGTCCGCGGATCTAATTTATGTAACTATGATCCGATTGGGCAAAACAACTAGTGAGATGAACGTTGAATCATTAGTTCTAAAGGACCTTTTCTTCAGTGTAGGGTCAACGACAAAATGTCTAAAAACGGCCACATTCAGAAAACAAATGCTCACACGTTCTAAATTTCTAAATGTGTACTGTTGAAAAAGATGTAAATATTATTAACAAAATATATTTTACATTTTTTTACAATGTGTCTTAAACTTGGGCAACCAGTTTCATTTCTCCAATTTAAAATGGTTTCTGTAAATCCTCGCATGCACCGCATGACTTTCTTTGGGCGTAACATGTATTTCAGGAAGTGCTTTGTTCGATAGTCCTTGTGCCAGGTCGAGCCTGAAGAAAAGCCTCCAAATAGGGTGAAACCTTACACGATGTCACAGGAAAATGACAATGACCCTGGGCTATCTCTGTACGGGCAGATAGTTTTCTATTGTAGTCCTGTTTACTATGCTTATCCCCGGTCATTTCCGTCCTCTCGTTTCTTCGAAAAATATTATATTGATATTGATGCTAGTAAGCGTATAAACATGCAAACATCAACATAGGAAAAAAAACTGTCTCTAATCAATCATCTGCTCTGACGTGCATTATTATCATGAAAAAGAAACTTCGATGAGTGGTGAGGACATTTTTTTCCACGAAAACTAGTAATGCTCCATCCATTTTAAATTGACACGCCTCTGAAATATGACGGAAAAATGTATGAACCGATACATATTCTTTATGTGAAATTAACGATTCGCTTACCCAACTACGTACAAAATAGGCTCAAAGCATTCGGAAATGATACGAATTTATTTTTCAATGCGAAACGTGCAAAATTCGGTAGGTTTGTGAGAAGGGTAGGAAGTGAGATGGGGTCATCATGCTTAGCTGCCTGGCACAAACGCGTATCATCAGGCATCGACCAATCACTCAGTGCGGCTCTCTTTTCAAAATATACGACAAATAATAATACGGATAATTTCCTCCCTTTTTTACGCGCAATGCCCTGACAATAAAACACATTAAACACACAAAAAGTAGTTTTAATTTATAATTTGATCATAAAACTAGCTGTTTTTGCGTCCACGTTATAAGTTATTACTGTAATCAAATTTGTGCCCCGCCTTTTATTTTTCATTGGATAATTGGAAGTTTCAATAAACTTATTATTTTTTGGGTTAAGAATTTTTTTATTTTATTTCACGATTGCTTCTCATCCATTTTATTCCGTACACATTCCCTCTGCTAATGTACACTTAGAAAAGGACTTCGCTCCGAAATCATCGTTCGGCTTGGGTACTAGACCTACGAAGCACCTCTGGATAAGTTTTTCCAAAATTTAAGACCTCCGAGGGAAGCACAAGCTGACAATAGACGTTAAAATTATATTCCAATTAATTAAGGTTTTTAGTTGAGATAAAAAAGTCAATGGCACGAGCGGGATTCGAACCCACGATCTTCGGCTTGATACACCGCTGCTCTACCACTTAAGCTATCGTGACCTCGATCCACTCGGACACCAACTTCCCATCTCAACCGTACCTTTTGAATTTTCCCTCCTTTTTGCCATTTTTCAATTCGAATCCCGCTCGTGCCATTGACTTTTTTATCTCAACTAAAAACCTTAATTCATTGTAATATATTAATTGGTCAAGCGGACCACGAAATTAGTGAAGTTAAAATTATACAAATTCAATTATACCATACCATTGAAAACCCCAAAATTGGCGAGCATATCGACACATAATAAAACGGTAGCGAAAAACAGCTCGAATTTACTGCAAGCAGGAAATACTGTATTAGAAATAAAATTATGCCAAATCGAATTTAGAGGATATTTTACGATGTGGATATTGAATTCGAAGTGGGCGTTGGGTAGAAAGTTTAGGGGTGAAAATTATGCCAAAATATTTATATTGATAATTGCGTTGGGAGAATTGAAATACCATCGATCATATTGGCAAGCCGGCCTACTTTCCGAAAGGCAATATTTTTTAAATTCCTAAGATTGACTGAATGATTCCATTTGACAGGAGGAATCCATGGTAATATATTTTTGCATTGAGGATGGATTTTAAGCGAGAATTCTTATTTTATCTGTATCTAGAAGTATCTTTACTGAAATTAATAATATTATATAGAAATAAATATATAGACATTATTATGTGTAATATAGAGATATAACACTTTTAGATAAATATGTCCGATTTTGTTTTACTATAAAACGTTCAGCTTTGTAGCAAATAAAGCATGGAATACCATATCATTAAATTAAAACATTTTATCATTAAAATTTACAAAAAAAGCAAGGATTGCCATCCCATTCCTTTACCAAAAATCAGAAAATAAACCTCCTTCTTTACGAAATTAATTTTTAAATAAATATTTATTATTTTAGGCATTTTTTTTAAAATAACATGAATATTTTTATGACTAATTAATCATTTTTACCTTTTTGTTTTTGTTAAAAAAATTCGAAAAATAAGTAATAAAAAAAGTAAATTTATTACTTATTTAAACATTCATTTGGATCTTATCTGAATTAACACCCATCATCAGAACTTTTTTTAAAATATTAAATTTTGCATTATACATTTTCTTTAAAAGAAATATGATCTTTTTGCAATGTCAAGCCGCATGGGCAAGTTGCAAGTATACTTTCTAATAAAATATTGGCTATCAAAAACCAATAAATATTTATTTAAATACATTGTCAAATTTCATAAATATAAAATTTTATAAGAGAATTGAACTAAAAGGTTTTTGGTTTGTTGAGATTGGACGGACTTTTACTACGAAACTTCTCGAGAAGGAAACAGTTAATTCCATCAAATACTCTTCTCAACTTGATGAACTAATGTAGCAGTAACTGCATTATTGAGTGGAAATGGAGTGTCAAGACAAGTCGTGACAATTGCCTTGGGAAAGCGGCAAAATTTTACAAACGCTATCCCTAAAAAATGGTAGAGGGAGGATTCAAGTGTTTTGTATTGCAAACAAATTCAAAAAAATATTTTAAATTCTACTTTGCTTAATATACAAATTTACCCTTTTAAAGTTAGGTTATTTGCTTTTCTTCTGAGCTTGGGAGTTATCATGTTGTGGATTTGTAGAAGAAAAAACGGTTAGTACAATAAAATTAAAATACATTTAGTATGGTGAACAGCTTTCAGAAATAACTTCTCAAACCAAATAAATTTTTATATCTTTGTCGTGAATAGTGCGTGGTGGTGAGGAGTTGGCCATGTCAACATAAGCATGCAAGTTGAGCCTTGAAAGTGAAGTCTTGCTGTCTTAAGTGCCGTTGTGAATGCTAATCCTGCAGCAAGTTCCACGAATTTAGGTGGACTTGAAAGTTTGCCACACTACTGTTAACCGGCATATTTCGATCGTTGTAGTAAGATCAAATAGCTGCAAAAGGTTTTTGATTTAGCAAATTTATACATAATTCTTATTAAATCATTAAAGTTCGTGGTCCAATTGACCAATTAATTTTTTTCAATTAATTAATCTTTATGATAGGTTCACTATTTTTCGTGGTCCGCTTGACCAATTAATATCATTCAATTAATTAAGGTTTTTAGTTGAGATAAAAAAGTCAGTGTTACGAGCTGGATTTGAACCCACGAACTTCGGCTTGATACACCGCTACTTTACCACTTGACCTATCGTGACCTCGATCCTCTCGGGCACTAACTTCACATCTCAACCCCACCTTTTCAATTTTCCTTCCTTTTTGCCATTTTCCAAATTTATGAAAGGTTATTACAATAAATTAAGGTTTTTTAATTGAGATAAAAAGTCAATGTCACGAGCGGGATTCGAACCCACGATCTGCGGCTAGATATGCCGCTGCTCTACCATTTGAGCTATTGCCGAAGATCGTGGGTTCGAATCCCGCTCGTGCCATTGACTTTTTTATCTCAACTAAAAAACCTTAATTAATTGTAATATATTAATTGGTCAAGCGGACCACGAAATTAGTGAATTTATGAAATGTATTGATTGAGGTAAAAAAGTCATCGTCACAAGCGGGATACGAACCCACCATCTTTTGCTAAATACACCGCTGCTCTACCACTTGAGCTATCGTGACTTCGATCGGCCTTTTTTATCTTAACCAATACTGTAATGGATCTAATAATTAAACTGAAGTATATCGTCACGAAAACTCTCCGTGGCAATTTAATTTGTCGCAGAGAATCAAATAGATTACAGGACATTTGAAAAATGGCAAAAAGGAGTGAAAATACGAAAGGTGGGGTCGAAATGGGATGTTAGTGTCCGAGCGGATCGAAGTCACGATAGCCCAAGTGGTACAGCAGCGGTATATTTAGCCGAAGGTCGGGGTTCGAATCCCGCGCGTGACGCTGAAGTTTTTATCTCAACCAATACCTTTCATAAAGACTAATTCTTATTGTTAAAAGTAAATCTATCAACTTAAATATCAGTTAAAATAATGTTTGCGTTTTTACCCTCTACATAATGATCGGGTGCCAGTTCCTATCGGATTGTGTCAGAAGAGGGGCAAAAAAGAGATAACTGTCTTGTGACATGTTTCATTTTAAATGTTATTTTTACGAAAATCCTTTACTACAAAATTGCTTTATTTGTATAAAAAATATATATTCTAATTTGAAATCTAAAGATCGATATTGTCATTCAGTGTCGTTATAATTAAATAATTAAAGGCAGGTAGAAGGAAGGAGGTAAGGTTATATTTTTTTCAATAAAAAGTAATAAACTACAACCACATATTTTGTTACAGTTCCATTTAGGTTGAAAGTTGGTTTTTATGTTCTAAAATCGGTCTCTTGTTTTTGCATTTACTTGTTAATACAGTGTGTATGCCATGTATCAGGACAATTGCCACCGACCAGCGTGCTTGTATGCGAATGATTGGGAAAATACGATCCGGTGTTTAAAACATTTCCGTAATTTAATGTTCCACGGGGGCCTGAGCGGCAAGGGAATTTGCAATATCGGCTGTCGAGGTGGATTCAGCAAACCTAAGCGGACAGTAATAAAGTTTTTTCGGACGGGTTCAGAACAATTGCCGCTTCTCTGACAAAACGCTGTTGACACCTGTATGGCCTTTGTGTTATTTACACCACCTTTCCCAAAAAATTCCTATCTATGCCGGCCGCAATATAGACATATTTTCCTCAGTAAAAAGTCTACAATTTATTTCTGGCATGTTGAATGAAGTAATGTTTTCATTAGATAGAAATCATAATGGTTTAAAAGAAAAAACATAGGAAAAATCTGCATAAATTTTTAAACAACGTTGTAAATTCTTTGCACGCAGGGAGTAACTTCGAGAAAAAAACTGACTGATAATCTCTTTATTATTTATTCACGCAGTTGCTTGCTTCTCTTCGAATAAAAATCATAGGGCTTATTCACAGGCAAATAACCTTGTTTAACAAAATGACAAAAACATTTAACAATAATTCAAATTTCAACGTAATTTTTAATTTTTTTAAATAATTGAAACAAATGAAAATTATAACAATATATTACGTAGAAAACCAGAAGGCCATTACATAAAATTGACAATATTTCAACAAATATAAATTCAGCCACAACCTATTTAGCCATAGAACCGTAATTATTGTTCCACATTGCATAATCGGTTTTATTATTTTAGAAATAATAATAGAGAAAATCAAGCGTAATTCTTGTTTTTTACTACCAGCGTATTAGAGATTCTAACATGCGGTAATTATTCTTTAATTCTATATTTATATTGATTTTATACTTCTACAATTCATCACACACTTTTTAGTATACCTTCAAATTTGAACATGGAATGAGAAATTCGCGTTGTCTTTTTTGAGCTTAATTTATGTTGGGTCATGGCTGTAATCATTTACTATTCCAATTTGCCTTGAGGTGAGACGATCTGTTACATTAAAATTAACCAAATGCACAACCTACCACAAAAAAATGTTTTGGGTAACCGGTCATCAATTCAAAGGAGAGAGTGTGAATTAAAGCGTAAGTTCTGTTCAGGGTTCATTAGGCTGCAGGCATTTACAACAAATGCATATAAAACAAAGGTAACTATAATGGTAAGCATCAGAAGAAACACAATAGAGCTTTTAGTAAAATAAAAAAATAACTTAAAAAATCAACGTATTTTTTCCTATGGTGCATCGACATCTGACTCACCTCTGCTCTTACATAGCACTGGTGAGTGAATTTTGAGCACGACTAATTTTTTTCCTCAAGGTGCGTCTCAAGGGTGACTCATTCTCTACAGTAAGAATACGGAGGAATTTTGAGCCAAAAAACTGACATTGTGATATATTAGATATATATGGACCAGGTTAGAAAGCAAACGAGGCCATCTTGATGATTTTCCTGAGAAAAATTGTGCAATGAAATGGGATTGATGAACCAAAGCATTTCAAGCTGAGAGCTATGAGATTTTGTGTATAATAATCTCTAGCAATATTATTTTAGGAAGTTGGTAATTGGGAAGATTTAAGAGCTTGTACACATAAGAGCCATGTAACTTTAAAGACCAAGAAAACTAGAACAAGCGATAGTTGCAAGGAAATCTAATAATTAGGGGTAAATATTGGGAGAGATAGATAAACTTTGCTAACAAAATAATGTTGCAGAGCTTGAATTATATCATACCGTTAAAAGCCCTAAGCCTGACAAGCGTAGCACGTAATACAGTGGCACATAGCTGAAAACAACTTAAATTCATTTCTAACAAGGGTAAGATTATTAAATTTGAAATCAATTCAAAGTGTGTTTTCCATAAATCTTGCGTTGTGGTGGAAAGCAAGGTGGAATTAAGCCCAATTATGTGCATACAGTTTCGATAGGAGAACTCTTGAAATTCCAACGCTCACTTTTTTAACTTGCAAGATAAGCAATTCTCAGAACACCTACTATATTCAAGGTTACCAAAGGGAGGCTACAGTATGATCACCACTCTTAATGAATCCTTTTTTTGGTTATTCTCAGCTGAAAATAATATGCACGTGTCAATTTCTAGAAGTCAATTCATTTCTTCTTTATGCGCGATGATTAGTTTTCTTATACGATTGGAAAATAATAAACAAGACTATATTGGATGAGATAAGATATAAAAAGTTACCAAAACTAAAAAACGCTTCGAGTAAATCCGTTTTTCAATCGTATTTATCACCCTTAGATATGAATTTTCATACATACATGTGTGATTTTCTGTAAAACTAACATGTTTATAGCCCCTCTGTATTTTATTCTCACTTAAGGTTATTACAACATTAGAAAGCAGAATCGTTTCTATTGCAAGTACAAGCGAGAACAATACATTTTGTTTCTATAGTTTTCATTATTACAGAAACTTTGGTTGAGCTACTAGATTATTTTATAAAAAGCTTTAAATCATTATTATGTTTTTTTAGATTGATGGAGGTCTCATTGATTTATCAACGTTTAGATGAATTTTCAAAGAAATCAAAGACATTTGGAAGAAGAAAAATTTGTGAAAGAATTTCTTTTAATTTATCATGGGGAGTTTTGGAGGTTCTTTCTCCCTAAGAAAACGTGTATGTATTTTAGTAAGCTTTTAACAGCATAAATTATGTATTCCATAGATAAGTCGATATTTATTTTTCGAAATAAATCAGAAGCATTTTAAGAGACATAGGAAGACGAAAAATTCGAGAAAAAAATTGTTTTCAATTTTCCAGAACTTTGTGATCAGGCTTTTTGGAGGTTCTTTCTCATTAAGAAAATGTGTATGCATTTTAATAAGCTTTTAACAGCATAAATTATGTATTTCAATCGATAAGTCGATATTTATTTTTCGAAAGAAATTAGAAGTATTTTAAGAGGCAGAGGAAGATGAAAACGTCGAGAGAAAAAAAATTGTTTTCAATTTTTCAGAAATTTGTGATCAGGCGTTTTGGAGGTTCTTTCTCGCTGTAGGTATAAATGATCTATTTCAATAGGTAAGTCGATATTTATTTATCGAAGGAAATCAAAAGTATTTTATGGGGCACAGGAAAACGAAAAATTCGGGAATTTTTTTTTCAATTTCCCAGAAATTCGTAATTAGGTCTACTTCTCGCTAAGAAAATATGTATGTATTTTAGTAAGATTATAACCATTTCGATTTAGTTACAATCAAGTATTTCAATTAATAAATTGATATTGATTTTTACAGCTTTAAGAACACGCTGATAATTTATTTGGAAAATCAAAAAAGTAACATTTCCAGAAATTATTCGCCTTCAAACTCGCCTTAGATTGATTCTTTGTGAAAAACACAATGGCACGTAAATTCGTATTAGTGGTTAAAAAATGCTTAAAAAATACCCCAACTGTTTGCTGTTGCTTTTGTTTTTAGAATGAAAAGAATTTTATGACAGCTTTATTAGAAGCGTCTTTTGGTTTACTATACACTTAATTTATCTAACATTAATTGCATTGGCATATTATTTTTATTATGCGTAAACATTCAATCGATTGATGTGATTATTACTGCAATTACTTCGAAATGCATGCGCAGCATAGGCATAAACCCATCTTTTTATTATTTAAATAGGTTGATTTAATTAGTAAAAACGCTCGGCCATGAGTCTAATATTCTTTAACCCAGTGTTACCAGAAAACTTTTTATAAAAATTGGTAAACTTAGGAACTCCCCATGCCTTGTAATATTACAAAAAATATATGATTTACAATGATGTACTGTGTAGAAATAAATATTATTTCATATAACTAAGTTTATTAAATAAAATTAAATGCAATTAAAATACTTTCCTAAAATAAGATACAGAAAACACAACTGATTAAAAAATTGTTCTAGCTCGGTCATTTTTCAACCAGTTCTTCATGAAAATTAGTGAAAGAAAGCTCACACATAAGTTTATACGACTTTTAACTTAAAAAGTTCAACTGCTAAATTTACAATTGAACAAAAACTGTAAATCAATTAGCTTTGTATTCATTTTGTAAACATGCATTAATGTTACAATTTTAATTAAATTTGGATAAAAGAGTTTGCTTTCTGTCTAATTCCTCGAATATTTTTAATAAGGATATTGCTACTACATATTTTACTCCTATCCAATAAACATTATTGGATTTCACAATGGAAAAAAAATATTTATCACACATATTACGTTTTGTCAAAAACAAACTGGATTAGTGGAAATATCGGCAAAAGAGAGAGATTTTTCACCGGCTTGGCCATCAGGAAATATATCAAACCTCACATGTAACCAAAAACAACGAGAGAAAGCACACATTGATACATTACGATGTACGTTCAAGCGTGTTGATGCATAAAACATCGTTACAAGGTCGAGATGATAAAAAATTACAATGTGCTGCTTTACATTAAATAAATATATTTATATTTAATAAATAATGATGTCGAACGTATTGACAAACAATTGTTTGTAAGTAATGTTCAAAATAATATCAACAATATAGTTATAAAATGTATATTCTATCGCTCTCTCTCTCTCTCTCTCTCTCTCTCTCTCTCTCTCACTCTCTCTCTCTCTCTTTCTCTTTCTTTCTCTCTTTCCCTGTCTTTTCCACCCTCTAGAACATGAAACATTAAAATTTTACCTCAAATATCATACTACTTAGTTGGTCAATTTTTTCCACCAGCTAACGCACAGGACAAAAAAAATGCTCCATTTGTAAAAATTAATACCTTTACAATCTCCGGATAGAAAAAAAATTATCTAACTCTCCAATTGGTCTCTTATGACTACCCGTAATCATAAGGTACATAGAAATACATAGATTTTAAAATCCAATACGTTCAAAATAAGTTAATTGTATAAGTTTTATTGAAATAAATTTTCTACCTTCGATTTAATCTTAAAAATAAGTAGATTTATAAGAGGAAAGGCTATTGATATCCGTAGAAATATTCAGCAGGCAAGTCTGTGGTTTTGTCGATACCCCCTATCATATATCAAAGCATTTCATAGTACCATCTTACCTAAAAAGCTTTTAAGTATTCGATATAATAATGTTTTATATTTAAATATATTTTATGAGAGAGGCAGTCAGCGACCTTGTTGCCTGTAAACGGGTAGAGAATCATTTCTGTAAGATAATAACGGAAAGTTCCGCCATTTCTCGAGTCGTTATTTTCATCTAAACCTTTAAGGTGGTCGTTGTCTGTCGTCGTCGACATAACCTTGGTCTTCGAGAGATAAATTGCTTTTTCAACCTGGCCGAACCACCTATGCTCACTAATAGCATCTTCACCCGGTACCGTGCAGATTTTTCATCCTGCTTGTCTAGCTTTCCTTTCTGAGAAATAAACCGTTTACAGCAAGAAATGACTTTATATTGTATTTTCCAACGATTTACGTTTTTACTATAAACGAATGATAAGCAGCAACTCTTTGTGCAGGATTTTAAAACAAATATATAATAACAAGCGTTATTTGATCCACCAGTTTTTAAACACATCAACTAAAATTTCTTTACGAATCACGCGCCCTATTGAAATGATAAGTTCGATTTGTTCCACTTTCTGCCTCAACAAAAAATAAACGAATTTTTAACACTACTACCAGAAAAAATAATCACCGATCACATTGAACTGAAAAAAAGCTAGAGGAATTAAGGAAAATTTGCGAATTTCACGGATCATCGGAATCGGCCAAATCGGATCTTCTATAATAAGCCGGCCTTTTCAATTTTACCCTGTTTCATTTCAAGGATTCCCAGAGATAAGAATGATTATGATGAACGGAATCGTTAAGTCTAGTAAATTTTAGCGGTAATAGTACATATTATTTATGCAAGATGCTAAATCACCAAAAAGTGTAATTCAAGATTTTTATGTCAAAACGTTTGTATCATGGTCACAATTACTAGACAGAATTATATCCACTTAATTCTTTCAGAATCCGAAATCCTTTAATAAATTCGATTATTTTATTTTTGTATATATGAGATAACATTCTTGCTGTACTATTTTCGTTAATGGTGACATATTATTGTCAAAACTGGAAGAATTCTCACCTGTAATGTAAAAACAATTTTATTCCAACATAATGCTGGTCAATTTTAAGACCAAGTGGATTCGGTGGGCATGAATAATGAAGTTTATTTTCGGTTTTGGTCTGCCATTTTTTTTTTGTATTTATTGTATGCTAAATAGGAATAATTACAAATTTATTAAAAATAATTCAATATTAAATAAAAAATCACAGTTTATCACTAGCTGTACATTAAAAAAATCCATTACAGGCTTTGGCAGCTCGGGTTCCAACAAGCTGTTAATTCACCCTCAATAAAGAAAACAAAAAATCCAAATAAAGTATAAATACCATGGTTTTGTAGGGGAAGTAAAGAAAGGAAGATAGATAAATTCAGAGAGTGAATGAGAGAGTTGCAAAGAAAGTGAGAGAGGAGGGGAGAGAGAAAAAATAGAAAGAAACTAAGAGAGAAAGAGAGAGAGAGAGAAACTATAAGAGAAAGAAGAGAGAGAGGACAGGATAAAGTGAGTGTGTTCGGGAGAGAAAAGAGAAAAAGAAACTAAGAGAGAAAGAAGAGAGGATAGAGTGAGTGTGTTCAGGAGATAAAAGAGAGAAAGAATCTACGAGAGAAAGAGAGCGAGACAGAAACTATGAGAGAGAGAGAGAGAGAGAGAGAGAATGGGAGAGACAGTGAGAGATAGTAAGAGAGAGAGAGAGAGAGAGAGAGAGAGAGAGAGAGAGAGAGAGTAGAAAGAGATGGATTGCGTTTATATGTAGCCACGTATTAGGTCTCTTGGTCCTCTCTTACTATCGTGGGTTATGATTTACACAAAAACGTGATAATACAAAAAACATTAAATAATCTGCTTTAAAAAGCAATAAAACTTAATCATGGGCCCACGTAAAGTAAATTACACTGGAATAATAATTATCAGTTTTACTTACAATCGGAATGTGTACTAAAACATAATTAATAAAATAGAAAAACAGTAAAGAAAAACCTGTAATTTCTTTTGTAATAAAAATATTTTCATAATTACACGTACTTTTTTTCTCAACAACTAATCAACTCAAGACATCCTGAGAAAGAACAAAGAGTTTTTTCATTATCAACTTTTTGGTTTTTTTACAAATGGATTATTAAATTTGATCATAATAATTTTATAAAAGCTTCAAGATGACGATTTATATTTAGTATTTAATATGAAATAAATTGATAAAAATAATCTATTTTTCCCTAATGTTGATTGAGGTGTTTAAGACAATCATTTGTAACTCCTATGGGAAGTCAATTCAAAATATATTAGAGCATTTTGAACAGTTTGCACGTTTTATTATTTTGTCTGGGATTTATAATGACCAGATCGACGTTTATTGCTTGTACTTGGCCCTGAAATATGGTAACAGTGGGGTCTTATTGAGAGTTGAAAGTTTGTCCCTTTGTCCCTTATCCCCTTTCTCCCTTTCCTCTTAAAACCGATAACATACAAGGACATTCTGTTACACAGTTTAACTGCCGGTTTATGTGACCTTTTGTCAAAAATAATATGTTATCTTTGTTTCATTAAAATGATGTGATTATGAGTCATTTTAAATTATACAAGACAAATGTCGAAAGTTTGCCGTTAATCTCAAATACAAACGATCGACTATAAGGTTAAATTTTGTCTTTGTGAGCTGGTTGTTGTAATGGAGGTAGATTTAGAAATGTCCGGTCGACTGTCAAATTTGCCTTTGTCAGATAATGAAATCCTGCTGGAGTACGTTTGTCTATTATCTCTTTTCAACAGCATGGGATTGGTTGGCAGCAACTAGTTACCTAACAATTTTATTTGTATTAGTTAGTTGTTTTTTTTTAAATTCCGAATAGACATCAAAGTTTAATTTAATCAAGGGTAGGTTGTCTATTCACTGAAGAAATTTTTTCTTTTCAAAAGATTTTTAATGGAATAGAGAGAAATGGAGCCACATATAATACAACAGTGATTCATTTGCTAAATAGCTATAGAATTTACGTCACTAGCGATAGAACCTTTTTATTGTATAATATTTTGGGTTAATTTTTTATCAAATGGTAATGGTAAAACTTTTATACGTTTCTGATCCGTAGAAGTGTTTAGAAAAAAGTAGATCGCAAAATAAAATAAAAAAATAAAAAACAATTTAAAAAAAATATGGAATTACCTATTTTCAATAAAATTAAAGTTCTAATCAAAATTAAGTTTTAATTAAAAATTAAGTTGAACGTTTTTAGTTGAAATAAAAAATACCTTAATTAATTGAAAGATTGGTCAAGCAGAGCACGAAAACTAGTGAATTTATTAATTTTAAGTTTTAATTAAAATTACCTTTTCTTTAAAAGAAACTAACCATGCAAGATTCGGAAAGACTAAACGCAAAAAATTTTTTAGTGGAATTTTATATTTTTTATGGAATAAAATGAAAGAATAATATAAAAACAAATTGTAAAAATAACCTAAGGAAAAAAAACAATATTATTAATGTACGATAATTTATTTTTGATCGACAACAAATAAGCACTAATAACAAAAAATTTGCATATCACTAACATGTCTGAGCTAGGACCCACCGATCTGAAGGGATCATGCTCGGCCGTTTGGAGGATAGGCCATACTCGATTGACACACGGATACCTGCTTTGAAGCAACCCGCGCAGTTGTCTCGCTGTAGAGAAAGATTACTCAGAGAGTCACATTTCGTTGAGATGTGCCAGTCCATGGCCTATTACAAGGAACCAGCCGACTTAACAAAAATGAGAGTAAGTTGTCGGGTCCCCTCTTCCTATTTATTGGGATAACGGGGAGTTTCTTCATCTTTAGAGTGTAAATATTTTATATAATGTGCGTTGGGAGCTGATTTCCATTGTCGGTAGTATCATTAANATTCAATGACACAGACCTGTAGAAACGCGTTAATTCATCGCCCTTAGAGTGTAAATATTTTATATAATGTGCGTTGGGAGCTGATTTCCATTGTCGGTAGTATCATTAAAAACGGACTTTTCCTATTGCTCTGTTTTCAATGCAAAAATGATTAGGTAGTGATCGATAGAGTATTATAGTAAATCGAGGAGCAAGAAATTATTTTCTTAAGATATTAATTATGTTATTGATTATGTTCGAGTTATTGCTTTTTATGATTTAATAAAAATAAGATAAATCACAATAATATTATTTATCTCGTTTAAATATTTTTTTCATAGTTGTGCTATTTGAGTAAAAATGTATAATTTATTTATTCTGAACATATAAATAATAGTTTCTTGCTTTTAAATTTAATCATAAGTGAAACAAAAAATTCCTGCTGTTTTATCCTCCTTTATTATGACTAATGTGTTGGTTCAAAGTGAAATAATGAAGTTTAAAGGGCTTGAGCGAAATCGTCTGAAAGGCTCCTATTTATCAAGAGATTTCTGACCATAAGCCCTCTTGCTTAAAGCGTTTTCGCCTGCTTAGCACATCTTAACAAGAGTTAAGGATAGATCAAGATATAAGACCCAGTTGCTAGTCCTGGCTCGAGTAATAAGGGGTCGTTTTAATAGGGTCGGGAAGGAAAATGGATTTAATCAGACACCAACTCTTTGATCATCGAGTGTCCTATCGTACTATGAAATTGTACAATGACCTAGCACGAATAATGCGTTTAAAACGGACAGTACTGTATGGCAACTGTCCGAGGCCACCTAACGTCTTCTAGTCAAATCTCTATGGTATCAATTGGACTATATATATATTTTTAAGTCTATATATTTTAAGCAACAAAATAACAATGCATGAAATTGAACAGTGTGTCGACAAATTCATAATGACGCATTTACGTTATCTTTATAAAAATAATATTTTTCGTTTAATTGCGGTGTATAAATAGCTACTAGGACAAGTTCGCTGGTTATTGTTTTACACAATGCTAAAAGTTTGTAACGTAATAGGCCCCCAGTCACGCCTGAACGCCTTTTTTAAAACAACGTACTTATTTTAATGTAAACCAAATTAAACGAGATCGGAAATTCGTGAGTTTTAATAAAAGTTATTTAATTAACAGTGCTTCTCATTTAATTAATTTAAGCTCTTCATCATCTTATCGCCCTATTAGTTTGTTACCAGTTCCTTCTGAATTATTCGCAAAATTAATGTACAAAAGAATTATCTCTGGTGCTTTCAAGCAACATCTTACCAGACCGCCAATTTGGATTTCGAACTCATCATCCCACTACTTATCAACTTCACAGAGTTACAGATTTCATGTCTCGAGTAGAAACTGGAGTTTACAGTACGCGACTGGAGTTTTTCTAGATGTTTCTCAGGCCTTCGACAATGAATGGCATAAGGGATTATTGAACCAATTAAAATTAATTTTAACCCAGGCTTATTATCTGATTATACAAACATACCTTAAGGAAAGTTTGTATGCAGTAAACCAGGGTACGGAAACTTCTGGGATGGAAGAAATGCTTGCGGGTGTGGCACAAGGCTTTAGTGAAGTGTTCTTCATTTTAATCATTAAATTCACTAATTTCGTGGTCCGCTTGACCAATTAATACATTACAATTAATTAAGGTTTTTATTTGAGATGAAAATGATGATCGAAGTCACGATAGCTCAGGTGGTAGAGCAGCGGCGTATCTAGCCGAAGGTCGTGGGTTCGAATCCCTCTCGTGCCATTAGCTTTTTTTCATCTCATCAAAAAACCTTAATTAATTGTAAAGTATTAATTGGTCAAGCGGACTACGAAATTAGTGAATTTAATGAATTAAAATGAAGTACACTTCACTAAAGCTCTCCGTCGCCATTTCAATTGTCGTCGAGAATCAAAACCGATTATACGACATTTAAAAAATGGCAAAAAGAAGGGAAAATTCAAAAGGTGGGGTTGAGATGAGGAGTTGATGTCCGAGTGGATCGAGGTCACGATAGCAAATGGTAGAGCAGCGGCGTATCTAGCCGAAGATCTTGGGTTCGAATCCTGCTCGTGCCATTAGCTTTTTTTCATCTCAACAAAAAACCTTAATTAATTGTAATGTATTAATTGGTCAAGCGGACCACGAAATTAGTGAATTTTTCTAAAGGTTCTTTGTGCCATGGCGCATCAGCCAGTTGTAGAATCACAAGTTGGATCATGCATTTTACGTCTAGTAAATTCCTATGACATTTTTCGAAGAAAGAAACTGGTTATGTGATCAGATAATCGTGCAGGCCAAAATAAAAACCGCACCCTTATTTTTAATGACGTTTTGCTACAACTTGGAAATTTTGAATATATTGTTCACAAATTTCTAATAAGCGGTCATAGCTTTTTATCGTGTGTTCTTGACTTGCCATTTAAAAAGAGGAAAAGGGTTTCCAAGTGTTTCACACAGACAGATGTTGTGGCATCAGCTAAAGTTACGGGGGAGCCGTTCTCCGTAGTTAACATGGAATATTGCGTAATGCATAACTATAGATGTAGCTTTTATTTATTTAACAGCAGAGGTTATATCAACCCTCGGGGTGCCGGTGTTTTTGTAAAAAAGCCCATTTGTAAGTATGTCGGGTTCGAATGCAGGGCCGCTGGATTCGAACCCGGGACCTTTACGTTACAGTGATGAGCGCCGTGTCAACGCATAACCGTTGCGGTCACCGACGCCCCTATATTCGTACTTTTTAGGCTTAAAACACGGCTGTGACTCTATTAAAAGTAAATTTTCCAATTACAAAGGCTACTATGATAAGAGATTCCAAAGATGATCCAGGTTTTATCCAGTATAAGTCCACATTCAATGACACAGACCTGTAGAAACGCGTTAATGTGCTAACAAGGGGGCTAAACCTGATGATAATGAAAAAGTTTGTATGTCATTGATTCAAAAACCATTCCTTTCGGATGGTAAGAAAAAAGATTTCTCTGCCATGTTGGATTTTTTGCCAGAATCTGATAAAAGCTATTATCAAAACATTCTCAATAACTAAAACTTTAATTTCCTTTATACGTTAATTTCATCTATTAAATTATTTACGTTTACCATGTTCTCTGTATCAATATAGTTTTCATTCAAAGAGGTCTACCACGGTACATAGTACGTTTCTTCAATTTCTTATTTTTTGCATATAGTAAAGGAGTTTGTTTTTGTTTTGCATTGCACTAGCTGCGAAAGAATATACTCCTATATTACCAACAAAATACATTTCAATAAAGTTTTTGAGCTACCATTTGACTTACGCAGTTTTATTGCTTCCTGAAAAAAAGAAAGAAAGAAAAAAAAGAACTTTCAGACCGGACCATCGCTACCACGCCCTCTGACGCCAAGCTAGCAGTAAAGAAAATGATAAAAGAAAGATGGCAGCGTCAGTGGGCCAGGTCGTCTGAGAGGCTTTTGCGCCTCAAGAGCACAAATCGTAGTGGTCCCCCGAGAACCTGAGCCGGAAAAAAGGAATCGTCTTTACGCGATTAAGAATAGGCCATACGCGGTTGACACATGGGCACCTGCTCTTGGGCCAAATCCCGCGCAGAGAAAGGTTGCTCGATGTGTCCTACATGCTGGAAACATATCATGCCTTGGCTCCCTACAGGGAGCCTGTAGGCATGCCATCCAATCTGGAAACGGTACTCGAGCACTGCAGCGGGTTTCTGGGTCCGCTTTTTAGGGGAAATTGGGTTTTTTTATTGTATATAATATTTCTTATGTGTTGTGTGTCTATATGTTTTGTCTGAGTGCATGTATTTATTAGAGTGAATGGCAAGAGGGTGAAATATAACGCCATCGCGTTGAGAGCGTATGAGTGTGTGTTCCGGGTCGATGGCGAAATATTTATAAAAATATTCCATCGACCCCAATCTAGATTAGTTTGAATATAGGTCGGTGGAGGAATAATAAGTACTCCACCGACCAAACGGAATGAGTGTACTGTAGAATGTATTTAAGTGTATGAATGTATTTATTTGTATGAATGTAGTGTTGGAAAGTGTAAATAGAATATAGACCTAGTTGGGGGCTGAAATAACCTAGATGTCGGAAGGAAAAAATAACAGAAGGCACCTAGAACATTTAGAATTTCCACTCTTCATAAACTGAAATCCAATCTGCTGGTTGCATAAAATATACGTACAGTTGTAGATAAAAAAATAATTGAAATAAACTAAAAAATTAATAGCGGTTTGGAAAAAAAGCTACAATCAGATAATAAATTGTTAGTTAAAATTATTATGTCCCTAATTTTATTGTCTTTAAGTATATTATCTGGAAAATAACAAAATGTAATATAAAATATATACAATAAAATATACAAGCGACCGAAGGATAAGTTATTTGTAGATTTCAATTAGAGTTCGATATCGTTTCATGGTTGGTAAATTTCAAGTTAACAGTCAAACAACTTTTCTATATTTGCAAAACGTAAAAGTTGTAAAACTTCAGGCAGATCCTTTGAGTTTCAGACCGTTTGGCCGAAAGGAAGGAGAAGTTGGGTTTATGATGCGGTGTTTAACATCCGCCTTTCGGCCGCAAGTACTCGAGCAACAATTGGTTTGCGTGGCCGACCCGTTCTCTCCAATTCCGACTTGGCACCGAACTGTTTTATTGAAAAACAACAGCAACAAACAACTGTTATTTGATTATCTGTCAAATCAAAGTTAGTTATACAACGACAGTTTGTTGTTTAATAAATTGAACCGCGTATACAAAGATAAATACAAGACTGAATAGACTATTATTAATTTATATATAAACAATTTATGAGTTACAATTCATTATTTGTTGCAACCGAGGAAAACATAAAAGTCAACTTTATTTGATTAATACTCTTTACTTTGGAAAAAGGAGGATGAAGAAAGATGTGAGCTGTATGGTGATGAATGAGATTTTTCTCTGAAGGACAAAGTACGATCAGAGAGAACGAGGTTGACAACTAAACCCTTACGTACTTTAAATTATTAATAAACACTAAAGTCGTACAACTCGAATGATATACAATTGGCTATTCCACTTGCATGAATTCTTGCACTGGCCTTGTGATGAATGTACTAGAGCTTCAATAAGATCTTTTTTTATCTAAAAATACATTCTAAATAAGAAATTCGGTGTGAAACATTGTTGTTTCTTAGAGGTAAAAATATTTATAAAAGACAATCAAATCTCACTATCTGGATGTTTGAATGGCAAAGTTTGGACGATGTTAGTGACTAGAAACTTGAAGGAATTATAAGTTTCTCACACTTCTGTTAAATGGTAAAGGAGGCTTTGGTTTAATTAGTCTTCAAGACTTGCCAACATAAACTACACAAATTATTTAAATAATTGTATTGATTTCTGTTTAAATAACATTAGACTTTACGTAAAATAAATATGACATAGAAATTAAATGTGATGATTAATTATATATGATAAGATAGAGAATATACAAAAACACACACACACCCAAAACCATACAAGTTATTACAGCATTATTGAATATGAATATTGACTTGTTTTTTCTTCATTGGAACTTCAAATCTTTAGCATTTCAAATGAACGAAAATTAATTAAATGCTACTAAAACATTGCAACATCATTAATATTATATAATATGATATATAATTATATGTTTGTTATCAGTTCTGAAAAATTTTGAAAAAAAACCATACTTGCAAATATTCCTGCGGCCTTTAAAAAGCGGTTTGCATGAAGGATATACCATTTATGAATATTATTATCTCCCAAATAGAATAAATGATTTATAAAACATTAATATTAGAGGAGGAGTCGTTGGCCACAACGGTTAAGGCGTTGACACGGCGCTCTTCACTGTAAGGTAAAGATCCCGTGTTCGAATCCAGCGGCCTTGTAATCGAACCCGTCAAACTTTCAAATGAGATTTTTTTCAAAAACACCGGCATCCTGAGGGTTGGTAAGACTTCTGCTGTTTCGAACCCTCGTTTTTAAAAAAAAGTTAGATTTTTTAATGTATAAATCATATCGTATCACAAATAAAACAAATAGGTCTGGACTAAAATGTTGATTTTTTTTCACTTTAAAATTATAACACTGGGTTTACTACAATAATATAATCCTTTTAACATGAATATGTTTTTGAGCTCTACACAATTTCGTACGCTACTACTTTTGCGCTGCCGGCTAGGTTATGTACGGGTAGTGTTAGGAGAGGTTAGGTAAGTCTTAAGGTTTCGGTTAGGGTTAGGGTTAGATTAAGGTAAGGGACAGGTTAGGATGGGTTGTGTTTGGTAAGGAAAGTGTTTTTCCACCTTCATTCTACATTCTTTCATTATCACAAGTTTTATGTATTTAATATTCACAATCTGTGGTGATTAGTGACTGTTAGTCGATGATTATTCGGAAATCGTGAGATGCGGTCTGGTGTGATGTAGATTTCAGAAAAACATTTTCTTTATCGAGCCAACGTTTCGATCTTTATTGAGATCATCTTCAAGGCTCAAAGTGTTTGTCTTCTGTGTATTGTGCCATTCTTGCGTGTTGTGTTGATATTGGTACAATTATACAGAAAACAAAAACTTTGAGCCCTGAAGATGATCTCAATAAAGATCGAAACGTTGATACGATAAAGAAAATGTTTTTATGAAACCTACATCACACCAGACCGCATCTCACAATTTCTAAATAAATATTCAGAATATTTAAAACTTATTTACTATTGAAAAATAATACAAATACATAGTAGATAAGTTTCGTTTAAATCTTAATTCATAATTAAGGGACACCTGTATGAAAATCACATCTCTTATCTCAAACTATTGTATATTAGTAAGTTTATTTTAGATAACTACAATCTATAATAAAATTATTCAAAAAAATAGAAAAAAAGGGGGTTAGAAGATGGTAAGGTAAGATTTTGTCGGATTGGATTAAGTTTAAGAGTTAAGGTTATGCTAGTGTGAGGAATAAGGTAAAGATCAGGGTTAGATTAACGTTATAGTTACAACGGTCACTAAATACCACACACACGCGCGCGCTCTATAGTTAGGATTATGGTTACATTAAGATTAGTGACGGGTTATTTTACGATACGGTGGGTGGTGTGAGGAAGATTAGGGTAGATTTAAGTTAAACTAAGCATTTTTCTTCAGCTGAGAAAAAATATGCAATTGCGAAGCAAACTTTTACAAAAGAGGTAAACGTAAGAAATAGTGAGTTTTGATTCCTAATTATAAAATTCGATTATTTTGTGCTATTCTACATTTCAAAAAGGTTTTGTTTCAATTTTACATGCAGTGTATTAACTTAAAACCAAAACAGATTTGTTTTTTAAAATAAGATAAAGGTCGAAAATCGTATTACAAAAAATTATTTCTCTTGGTTACAAATTCATCATAACGTCGTGTCTGTGACATTTTGGAAACGGAGTATTTTAAGCCTGTTCACTTAAAATCCCACATACAAATTTACCAACTTTCTGACCACACTCCGAAAAGTTGCCTACGCCGAGTATGTGTATACTCTAATTAAACTTAAAATATCCAATCCTAATAATGTTATATTACAAACGCCAAAAACAAAGTTTCCACGTGTTTGTTTTTAAAACCTCGAGTTGAAATTAGATTCTGATGTTATCAATTTCAAAGTAAGCTGTCACTTTCAATGTCTCAGCTTTTGAATGCCAGTAAAATTAGTTTATACAACTTAATTACTTTTAAAACAAGAATATTAAGATATTACTTACAACGCAAAGCAATTATAATGAGAAATGTTTATATTTTATAACTAAACATAAGGCACAAATGCTGGCTACTAGTACGAAAAATATTAGTCACGCGTCCGAACGTGGTTGCCAATGGGCCCAAGAAGCCGGAAATTTTTTTTTTAAATAATTGAAAATTTTCAATATGTGTGGTGATTAGTGACCGTTAACCGATAATTATTCAGAAATCGTGAGATGCGGTCTGGTGTGATGTAGGTTTCAGAAAAACATTTTCTTTATCGTTCCAACGTTTCGATCTTTATTGAGATCATCTTCAGGGCCTGGGATTTACAACTTCCCCACCACTTCAAAATTCAACATATATAAATATAAAACAGCACTATCTCACTGGCAGTCTCAACACGACACGTAAGAATGGCACAATTACACAGAAGACAAACACTTTGAGTCAGTAGAAATACTTTGATTGAATATAAAAAAATATATATAAATTCACTTTTTTCCACATCCTACATGTATTTGTTAAATTTAAACAATGTTTGTAAATCCCAGGCCCTGAAGATGATCTCAATAAAGATCGAAACGTTGGGACGATAAAGAAAATGTTTTTCTGAAACCTAGATCACACCAGACCGCATCTCACGATTTCTGAATAATTTTTCAATATGTTTTTCTGTCTTTAATTTAAAGTCCTTATATATCAGTTGATATTTTTTCGGATAATATGATTTAAAATGGAAAGATAAAAAATGAAAAATATCGTATAAAATGAGAATAAATATATAAACATTTCAAAAACCAAAAACGTGTCCAGGAAAGCAGGTCAAAAACATTTTTTTACACAACTTGTGGCACTCATTCACACCATTTAAGGTCTATTAAAAACGTGTAACTTCGTTTTTGCTTCCCATGAAATTACACTACCCACAATAACTGAACCACTTCCAGCAATGTTGCATTGGCTGTAGAACTGCTTGATTGATCAGAAGACGTTCATCTGGTGAATGGAGAGAAAAATAGGACTCATTTGAAAACATAGCATTCCATCATTACAGTTTTTGTCCAATGTCGGTGTCCCTGCAAACTCTAAGCAGTCCCGACGATGGTATTTGTTAACTGCTATAATCGTTGTTGCCTTCTGGAATGTAGACTCATTTCTGGAAGTCTCCTTCTTTCCGTTTCAGCGCTAACGGGCACAACCCGCACAATTAGACGTATTTGAGACGTTTCAGAAGCAGTGGAAAATCAACCTCCAATGTCTCAGAGTGTGAAATCCGATAAATCGTTTGTCAGCTGGTCACCTGGCTCTTGAGCGTCTTGATCCTGGTCTCCGAGTAAACCTTGCAATCTCCTGGTACCGCTGAAGGACACAACAACCGCGGTTTTATACAAATCTGAAACTCTCTGGGGGTAACATTGATTCCTTCCATCGTCAACGAGTGCTCTCTCATTTTTGTAACGGTTTCGTTTTGTGCCACGAACACAATAGTGAATAATTGACCTTTTTAATGGGTTAACGCCTTTGTTGGTGATTTACATTGTGGGCATTTTAAATTAAATTAGGAATTAAACGGTATTGTTCCACAATCGACGACCAAAACAAATACTTTCCCTCTAATTATAATTAACAAATCATTTCTAAAGTAGTAAAACAAAAATATTGCCCAAACATTTTCAAATTAAAAAAATAAATCACACTTTCAACTGCGGCCCTTTTTTTCGTGTGTGTGAAGTAGAGACTTAGGCATTTTTCATGCGCCTATTTAGACTAATCAAGTGTTGAGTTGAGCCACCATCACCGATAACCAAATCGTACCAATCGTATACTCGTTATAAAGAATCGACTCAAGGACACTTCATTGAGGAGCTCTATCAATGGAAGAGAGTTCCCGTAAGACTGACTGGCATTTACTACTTCCTTTCTATCTTCAAGATAACTTAGAAAAATATGCCTGGTAACTGCTAACCACCCAATGGCCTTTAGGCTATCTATTATATTTTTTTTGTTTTATGGTAGGAGTAATCTACAAAGAACCGTAACACATAATGCGTACACTTAATCATAGAACACAAAGTTGCAAAAATCCAGAAGGAGTTTCTCAGGACTTTTGCCTATATGAAATCAATATTGCTTTTTATTAATGATTCTGTAACAATCAAAGTGCACTTTTAACTGTTGCATTTTTCAATAGTTTTATACAGTCAATAATTAATGTAGTCATTTTCCCATTTTTTTATGAATAGGCCTAACTATTTAAGTTTATAATTTTTCAGGAATATCGCATGTTTAACAATAAGTTTTTTATTGATTTTGTAAATGAGTTAGAATGTCTCTTGAGACAATTATTCTTAGTACAAGTTTTTAATAGTTAATATTAACCCATTATAATATTCAGTTTGAAATATTGCGGAATTTTTAACACACGTTGTTTTTAATTTATTACCGCAAAGCAAACATATAGAATCAAACAAAAGTGTTGATAGGTGAATAATTATATTTGCCATTAAAACCACTTTCAGTGTTGTAAGATCGCGGACAATGACGGGGAGTAATATAATCATCACTTGGCCGGTAAATTTTAATAAAAGGGTGAAAACTTTTTTTTACTGCAAGGTAGCCATAGTAAAAGATTGTTTTCGGCGTTATTCCAGTGTTTTCCCGTTGTATTTCTTTCCCTGTCTACAGTCTCTCCAGTGCAAGCCCACAAGCTAACCTCCTTTCCAAATCATACCGAGATTGACTTTTCTCCTTTGAGACTGCGTTATCCCGGTCACCCTTTTATATTATTTGTCGATTTTCTCCTCGTGGGACCAAACCGTGTATATTTTTTGTTCCATCCGGGGCCTACGTGTTATGAAATTGGAATATATTTTTCAACATCTTTGTCCTTTGTAAGACGGTTAAAAGATGTGGAACAGTAAAAATATACATTTGACACGACATATCTAAAATTAATTGAAATATAAGGGAAAAATTATTTTTAAGGAAGAGTTTTTGATTATTATTTAATATTTTTGCATTTGTTGCTAAACGAGAGAATTCACAATAATAAAGGGTTTGATAATTAGTGGAGTTTGAAGATCTCCAATCACTTTAAACTTGTACTTTTCCTAGTTATTATTTAAATTCAATTAACCTGATTTTTCATTTAAGAGGTAATTACATTATTGCTACAGTACGCCATGTTTGACCATTTTGGCACCAGAGATTTTGACTGCATGAGCGACTGTTTCACATTTGGAAATAAAATGGATTGCATTTTCTTCTTCCTGAAGGCATAACCTAAAATGAATGATAACAAGTAAGAAATTTCACTTCTTTTTTATAAGAAATAGTTGTATTTAAAGTTTTTTTTAAATTATTATTTTTACCTACCGACCTCATGGGAAAAAAAAGAAAATGAAAACTGCGTTTAATAAACATTTCCAGAAAATTTCCTTAATTTATTATTTTTTAAAAATTCTAGAACCGTCAAGCTTAAAAGTGTTCCAAAGTTGTGGTACTCATTCATCTCAGAAAAATCTAGTTTCAGATTCATAACATTAAAAATTTGTAGTTACGATATTTAACGTCGAAAAAAATTTACACAAAAATATAAGAAGGGTTACTACTGGTCACTTTTCTGTATATGTTCAAAAAAGAGGGAAAACCTGCTGACTCACGTTATAAAAGACACCCTGTATCATAAATTAAGCATGAAATAAAAGAGAATGTTTTATGTGTTATGCACATGCTTCTACAAATGCTATGCTTTTACTGCGGTTAAAGCACTAACCAGCTCCTATAGATTAATTAGTGAAGGCAGCTGGAACCATAAGGGAAATAATATAGGACACTCGAAAATTCTACATTTACTGAGTAAGGTCAACAACCAACTACTGGGTGTAAGCGACAAAAAGGTGAAAACACCTTTAGGGAAAATGTACTTTCAGGTAGTTACTCCCTGTGACTATAACTATAGGTCTGATGATGACCAACGTAGCCTAGACTGCTTCACCGATGGCTCACTCATTAAGGACAAGGGAAGCGGTGCTGGAATACACATACCTAAATTAGGGATCAGCATCTCCTCTCCTCTTGGTAATAACACCTCGGTCTTTCAGGCAGAGGTCTGGGCCATTAATGTTTGATGTAGAACACTTATGGATAACAAGATTAAGGGAAAAGATATTAAAATTTTTTCCGACAGTCAGGCCAGTCTAAAATCATTACAAAAAGAACTATCAAATCTAGACTGGTAGAGGAAACCGTTGAACTCATTAATAGGACTATCACCAGGTATGAGAATAGGGTAACCCTCATATGGATACCTGCTCATAAGGGGCACTATGGCAATGAGGAGGCGGACAGCCTGGCCAAGGAAGGATCAAATACTGCGTTTGTCGGGCCACAACCGGTATTACCCCACTCTTTAAGCAAGCAAAAAAGAGAGTATAAGTAGCTGGGGCATGAAACAATTCCTTAAGGAATGGTATATGTCCCCCGGATGCAGGCAATCGAAGGAGTTTCTGAAGGAAATCAAACCTAAAGAAACGAAATGGTTACTCTCTAACTCTAGGAGGGGAATAAGGAGGCTGATAGGTATCCTAACGGGCCATTGCCCCTTGAGAAGACACCTCTTCATAATGGGTACTCTACCAGACTCCTTTTGCCGCTTCTGCGAAACAAAAGAAGAAACGGCTCGACACTACCTCGCAGAATGCGATAGGTATGCTAGGAAAAGATTTAATACTTTCGAAGGAAAGGACATAACTAAAACACTCCCCAGGATAAAATGGTCCACAATCCTGGGGTTTGTGAATAGGTCCAAAAGGTTTATGCATGACTCGTGAGCCGACCAGGTCCCGGACCTTTTAGGGATGGGGTACGGGCCTACTCAGGCTTTTAACCCCTCGGGTCCTGGTCGCCCGCCCTGTGTAATATATATAGTCTTTTACTGCACGTCTTTTGGTTCTGTACTGGACAAAAATCCTGTCTAAAATCATTGCCCACAGTTCCTTGAACCGAGGAACATAGAAATTGTTAGGTTATGTTTTTCAGGTTGTAAGGTTTGCTTAGCACGGATTGAAGTAGCAAATGTGGCCGTATGAGAATACTTCAACAATAATTTTGATTATTCCTATTTTAAGCATCACAAACAAATTAATAAATAAAATCTGGTCAAGTTCCATTAATGGTTTTGGATTTCCTTCCCCGTCATATCCTGTTAAAACGTTTTAGAATTATACAAATGGCGCTCATTTGTAAGAAAGAGTGGTTGGTTCTATTGTTGTAACTTTTGAGATTCTGTATAACCAATCTCTAATGTGTTTATATTTTTTTATATAGATTTTTGAGAATGCATGATCAATTATTTTGGGCTCAAAACGAAATGGTAACATGGTATGTATATTTCGCTCATCTTGGACTATTGTTTAATATTTTCTTTTTTTCCTATATCAGAGAAATTTGATAAAAAGGGAGAAAGTAAAGTAGGGCGATTGAACAATACAATAATTAAAGAGCTGTAGAAAAGGCCTTATTCTATCTCAGATTCCACGAATTCCTCATTCCAACCGTCACTCTCTCAGGGACTGAAAAAATTTCATTTAGTTTGAGCAAAGCCACTGTCAAACTTGCAAAGAACATTAATAACTTTAAAGCCAAAAGTTTTTCGAGGGCATGATACATCGTAATTGAAATGAATTAATAGACCAGGCCGTCAGAGGAAATGGCCCTTAATGCATGTGTCACTCTTGGTTTGCCAACGGTTCCCACGAAATCTCATGATTAACCTGTTGTCATTTTGAATAATTATCATATCTCTTTGAGTGTATCACGTACGTCACGAACTTTTCATCATTTCTACGCAAACAGGTTTAAAACTACGATAGACGTTCCAAAACTAAACCTAATAACTTTAATTTTTTTTACAAATTAATGAGGTAAGCACAATTTTTTTTATATGAACGCCAACAATCATTACTGCCAGATGATCGAGCACTTGATTGTGAACCATCCGGAACGTTCTGTTACGGAAGGAAATTGTTGCACAGTTTGGAAATATGAGAAACAATTAAGTTACTATGAACGAAAATAATGAATAAATGTGTGGTGATTAGTGACCGTTAGTCAATAATTATTCAGAAATCGTGAGATGCGGTCTGGTGTGATGAAGGTTTCAGAAAACCATTTTCTTTATCGTGCCAACGTTTCGATCTTTATTGTGTTCATCTTCAGGGCCTGGGATTTACAAACATTGTTTAAATTTAACAAATACATGTAGGATGTAGAAAAAAAGTGAATTTATGCAATGCAAAATATATTTTTTATATTCAATCAAAATGTAAATCCTTGAAGATGATCATAATAAAGATCGAAACGTTGGCACGATAAAGAAAATGGTTTTCTGAGACCTACGTCACACCAGACCGCATCTCACGATTTCTGAATGATAAATAAATGTCATTTTACAGGTGAATAAAGAACATCACTAATTGGGTTTCACCAAGCTTTCGGCGAATGTGCCATCTTAGGGCCTAATTTATTAAAAACAAAATTTACATGAACAGAGTTACATAACACATCTTATACGAATACATTACAAAATACAATTACGTACTTTACCCAGTTGTTAGGAAAATTTTTTTTTTTTTGTAATTGTATTTTGTAATGTATTTATATAAGATGTGTTATCTAACTCTGTTCATGTAAATTTTGTTTTTAATAAATTAGGCCCTGAAGATGGCGGAACATTCGCCGAAAGCTTGGTGAAACCCAATTAGTGATGTTCTTTATTCACCTGTAAAGTGACCTCAAGAAGATCCAATACAACAGTATTGTATCAGTTTAAACTACGTAGGTCGATCAACGTCAACTAGAATAAATAAATGTATTTATTTCTTAGTTAAAGAAGTTTAAGAAGATTTCCTTTTTCTGAAAACGTGATAATTTTTTGCGAATAACATGAGCGTTTTATTTTCATGAAGTGTTAAGCACGAACACTTCTCTTTGAATCCTGGATAGTTAGATGAAAACTTTTTGGCTAACAAAAAACTGAACCAAAAATTAAAGTTTACGTGGCTTTTCCCAAAAACGCCCCGATAAAAAATATACAAAAAGGAACAGAAGATAAAAACCACCTTGTATATTCGTACTAGAGAGCTAAAAGTGTACTTACTCTTTACTTCAGACGAAAACTTTTTGAATTATAATAATCATTATAACTGCACTCACCTGAAAAAAAGTTAAACTTTAATATAAAAAATAATTTTCTGAAATCCCGAAAGATATTTTAAAAAAAAAATTAATTGTGTTCACATTAGTTGAGGACTTAATCGGCCACCTCTATCTGTCTCCATAAAATACAAGCATCAAAATTTTTAACTGGCTTTACGTTTCCTTATTGGCAGCGAACGGTATGTATATATATATATATATATATATATGTGTGTGTGTGTGTTGGTAAAGAGTAGCATGATAAAAGACCGGCGGCGAAGGTAGGGTTGAACCCACGACCGCGAGGTCTACGCGTCGAGAGCCCATCATGCCTACCACTCTGTTTTTAAGCAAGCACAAGAAACTGAAAAGGAAATACTTTTGAGAAGCAGTTCACACTTTTTACCCGTAAAAGTCAAAACGAAAATATAAAAATACATTGTTCCAAATCTTCCCTCGATTGTACAATATAACGAAAATGTACTAAATCGTTTTGGAAATGGTTGATGAAAAGCTTCTCAATTTGTTTGAATTGGCAATTTGATAATAGCAGCGATTAATTCGAAGCTTGGTGTCATCAACAGCTGAACTGGGACAAACTTCTATTTTGACCACTTGTTGACTGACGTCGTACCACCCCGATTCAAAGACAAATTTCCGGATCTTGTCAAACCGAAATATGAATTATCACTGAAAAAGGCTAAGAAAACGTAAATCAATAGTGTGAAGGTTTGAAAAAAATTAAACTATTTTTTCATCCAACAAAACTTTCAAATTTCAAACGTTTAGGGAATTTACATCAAAACATTGTAAATAATTTTTCTTATTGAAACTCTCTACCATCTTATAATATGTAAAAATTATTGAACGTGTTTCGACAAACACTTTTTAAAATTTTACTATATACGGATTATCTCTCCTTAGAAATTTCAACAATGTCGGATCGGGTAAAACAGCGTCACAATATAAATCCTGAGACTCTTCAGTTTTTTCCCCTTTGGCTCTTTTCCTTCTTTTCCTAGGCCAATAAAAATTTCTTTATTATTTATTCATTACACAATTATGGAAAGGGGTGTATTTTGGCGGAAAAATTCCAGGGTCGTCTTTTGCAAATTATGCAACGATTGCCTAACAATAAAGAAATTACGCAATAAATATATTCAAGTTAAACTAATTTGAAAACGGTTTAAGGTGGAAAATAAATATTATCTGTGAAGTTACACAAAGCTTTGTCCCATATTATAAATAACGAACAGACAATTGAGATTTATTAGTAATAATAGTACACTCTATTTTCTCAAATAATGCAACAAGAGAAATCAAATATATATAAATGATATACGGCATGGGTATTATTTGTCTGCAGGAGTTGTTTTTATAAAAAACATTCTGGCCTCATCCCCAATCTACCTTTTGGAAAGAAAAAAAATGTATTTATAAAAAACGTATGAAATAATAGTTACTATAAAATAAATAACATTTCATAGATAGATACTTTACTTAAAAAAGATAGATAGATACTAAAAAAAATATATAGATTAGATACTTTACTTAAAAAGTTATTACGAATTTTTTGCTTTTGTTATTATTTTCAAATAAATTCTTTAACTTCACAGCTCGCCGGGCATACGTTATAATTGGCCTAGCGTTTTCCCTCAACAGAAGCTCGACAGTGTACCCTTGTTAGTCGTAAAGTGCCTAAATGCGAAAATCGCACCTTATAAGTGCATTCTGTCATAAAATGGAATACACTTTCTAAAATGAGAGAATTACATAACAGACACAACTTCTCATTGTCCTGCCGCCAAACTAACGCATGTTACTTCACATTTTGTCTTCACAGCCATCAAAGGTCAGATAGTTTTAGACCTTTGCAATTTGGTTTCCAAAAGTCAAACAAACTAGGCCTCTTACAAAGCCGTTTGTAAAGAATATCGCTGGGAGATGGATGAACATGATGTAGGAACCCATCTCGATGTACTTGAGAAATACGGGAGAAGTGTGTTTTGAAATTCCATTCGGTTAAATTCTCGAAATTTAAAATGCATCGAATAACGTATTTTCGCATAAGAATTTCCAATGAGCGAACCTAGGGAGAAGTTAGCAATCACTTTTGCCGGAATATTGGAAAGTTTAGAATCTTCGGACGTTAAAAGTTTTGACAGTGTAACCAAAGTGCAATTTGCAATTTTATTTTTACCAGAGACGTGGTTGTAGAAGTCCTTCAACCTGATGATGAACTAAAAGGCTCGAAATCCGGATCATTGCAAAACAACTTACTGTGAGTAGGAACTATCCTTTTAAAAAGTATTGAAAAGAAGAATGTGGTCTACTGACTACGCTATAAATGGAAACTTGCATATATTATCAATTATAAAATAATACGTAGTCATAAGATTAAAATTCGAATTTAAACAGGCCAACTATACAAAAAATGCTACACGTCTAACAGCGTCACCTACAGAGTACTTGACTCTTATCTGAATAAATTTAATCTTTTTTTGGAAAACCTTTTGCAAACTCTTCCAAAAGAATGAGATTCTGAAATTTTTCAAAACTGTCCCCTTCACAGGACCTACCAACTTTTAAATTTTTGTCATTTACCTGGAACGAATTCTGGATAGCTTTCATATGTTTTCACCTTTCTGTTCTTACACATTTGTCTCTATAAATTTCGAATAAAAGCTTTTACGCTTTTAAAATAATTTATGTTACCTTACGATAATATGCCTCAAAAGATAAATAAGGACAACGTTTTAAACTGTCTGTAGAGTAGCTCAAATTTCTCTTGGCCAGTTAGCAACTGTGCACATCTTTCAAAAAATAGAAAATATTTATCAATATATTTTACAACTTGGGAGTCAGCATTTCAAGGCGGGATAAATTAAAATTTGTATTGTATCTAGATTTCACTTCAATTGTGATTTCCAATTTAAAACTAATGTTTCGTTACCTTTCTACTTTTATCAATTCAATTATTTCCCGACTTTCCAGTTTTACTTTCTGAAAATTTCTAAAGATATAGACTATCAACCAAACGTTTAGGTATATAGTAGCTATTTTTATTTTATTTCAATGTCTCTTAGCTGAGAATATTTTTGACCATTAAATATTTTAAAAGGTCAATTTTTTTAATGATTTCACTTCACTTATAGCCACACAGAGGGATTTCTTATAAATGTTGCGGCCACCGACTCCCCTTTCACTATTGTTATAATTACTTGAAATTCTTATATAGAAAAAGTAAATTAATATCTTATTCTAACAAGTTATCTTTATTACAAGCAAAACAGAGTAAAGCGTTTCCTGGAAATTCTAATTAAAAATTCATAACTCTTCTAGATTTTTCTCATATTTGATTTTTATTCAATCCTTTGAAATTGGTTTGTTTATTTTTTCAGTCTTTCAGAATATACCAACGTTTAATTTCATATCATTAGATAAGTTGTGAAACTATCAGATCTATGAAGTGTTGAAAACTTCCAAAGGTACTCTATTAGAAAAGTACATGCTGTGCTCAGTTTTGTTTTATACCAACCAGTTACATTTTCAAAACGTCCTCAAAGAACTTTAAAAAGATGTACAAAATAGTGGCCCTAGACGTTATTAAGTAATTACAATTAATTAAGGTTTTTAGTTGAGATAAAAAAAAGCCGAAGATCGTTGGTTCGAATCCCGCTCATGCCATTGACTTTTTTATCTCAACTAAAAACCTTAATTAATTGTAATATATTAATTGGTCAAGCCGACCACAAAATTAGTGAAGTTAAGTTATTCAGTAAATTGTTCTCTGGTCCCATCATTGGGTTACCGTGGCCGACAATTTAATTGTCAATTTTTTTATCGAGATGGGGAAAAGAACTTTATACTCTGCTGAAAAGGATGAAGGTTAGTTATCATGAGTTGAAATCAAAATTAAATATATATGAAATTTGCTGGCTTTCGAAGAGGACGAAAATTACACTTTCATAACCACTTTCTTTAGGGGATTAGGAGTACTTGCTCGATGTATAATTAAATCGCAAAGAGGACTTGCACCACTTTTTCTGTGTAAGTCCGATTCGAACGCTTGCACGAGCCATTGTTAACGCTCTCAACATTAACCACCTTGAAAAACACCAGATAAATTTTCCAGACAGGCTTGAAAATACGGTCTAAATTGATTAAAGATTTTAATTATTAATTTTTAATATTTTTTTTATTTTATTTGAATCGTTTGTATCTTTTTTTTTACTTTCTTAATTTTTATCCAATCTTTCCTAGAAAAATAGAATAAAATCAATACAAAGTCAAACGTTGTATTCTGTAACATCAGTTTTACTTTATTTTCGGAGGCTAAATTTGTGCTAATTAAAGTGGATTATACAATTATAAGCCTCTCTGTAAAATTTCCGGTAAATCGATTGAATCGTTTTTAAAGCTATCACCGTTTGTGAACCGAAAACAACTCGGAGGCATTTTAAAAGCGAGAATTTTTATATTTTTATTTCCCTAAAGATTCGATGTTTTTTTAAGTAAAAAAAATAATTTCAACTTTGCCTCTTGTTAAAAAAAAAATTTAATCTACTTTACCTCGTCGCTCGGTCACAGATGGTATGGTAAAAGCATTGCAATGCATAATATGTGACCGAGCGACGGAGCAATGTAGGTTAAAATATTTTTCGATATTAATTTTAAAATGCTTGTACAACGAGGAAGACAACATTATTAAAAATAAGAAAATATTTAAAAAATTGCAAGACCTCTCGGATATGTGTGTAATATTTGGCGTTATAACATTAAAAAATCTTTCATTAAATTCGGTGACCCCGCGGCCATGGCCTTTCTTTTGTAAGTTACATGAACAAAGTAAATACTTTTCGTAAAAGTTTAGAAAAGAAATGAACTCGTAAACGTTTACATTATTAGTTAAGATGAATAAAATTATTTAATATGAAATAAATAGGTAAAGTAGGATGTAGGTACTGAATGCTATTATTCATTGAAAACTTATGGAATTATTTATTATTAAAAGTATAGTTTTTTAATCTATTTTGTGGATTACGTTAATGACCCTTAAGCGTAAAGACGTTGATGATAAAAATATGCACGTTATTGTTAATTATGTAAATATATTTTTATGGTTACTGTTAATAATATGTTAGGGTTTGTTTAAATTATCTGTTTTATCGTAAAGTTTATACATATTTACGATAATATGTAAAATATCAAAATTTGATGACATATTAAATTCACCAGTTTCGTGGTCCGCTTGACCAATCTTACAATTAATTAAAGTTTTTAGTTGAGATAAAAAAGTACATGGCACGAGCGGGATTCGAACCCACGATCTTCGGCTAGATACACCGCTGCTCTACGACTTGAAATATCGTGACCTCGATCCATTCGGATACTAACTTCCCATCTCAACCACACCTTTTGAATTTTTCCTCCTTTTTGCCATTTTTCAAATGTCGTGTAATCTATTTGATTCTGGGCGACAAAGGAAATGGTCACTGAGAGCTTTAGTGAAGTGTACTTCATATTAATTCTTTAAATTCACTAATTTCGTGGTCCGCTTGACCAATTACCTTTTGAATTTTCCCTCCTTTTTGCCATTTTTCAAATGTTTCAAATGTGTTTGAAAAATGGCCAAAAAGGAGGGAAAATTCTAAAGGTGTGGTTGAGATGGGAAGTTATTGTCCGAGTGGATCGAACTCACGATGCTCAAGTGGTAGAGCAGCGGCGTATCTAACCGAAGTTCGTGGGTTCGAATCCCGCTTGTGGCATTGACTTTTTTATCTCAACTAAAAACCTTAACTAATCGTTTAATGACATAAAAAATTTATCAGTTTTTCATCGTATTTATTTATTTTATAATTTTTTTATAATCTATGTTATCTGCTCATAAATCATAACCATGAGAGACTTTCATCTGTTAACTTTTTGATCGGAAATGTACTATTTTATGTGGGCGATTTCTGAAATTTAAACGGCGCACTACTAACGGACGGAAGGTATTGAACGGCCCATTAGCCGGCGATGGAACCCGGCCTAATGCTAAATAATTATCAATGTCGTCTTAATACTTGTTAGACCATTAGTAGAAGCAGTCCACCGCAGCTCTGGCACAGTTATGACCGGGACTTGAATACTGCAATTTACAGGTTGACCCAACTTAATTACCACCTATAACTGTCGACACGTCGATGAAGTACAAAGCCGTGAACGCTCCATTACCAAATGAATCATTATGGCTCTCCGTCTGATGGTTTCGTACATTATCATCCATGAAGGATTTCTAATTGTACAATATTATATACCGCAAATGATTTTTATTAATCCATTTATGTTTTATGGGTCAATTGACGAATTAATTATTCTTTTTATGTAGCGAGCGGGATGAGGGAAGATTCGAAATGTGGGGTTGAGATAAGAAGTTGGTGTCCGAGTGGATAGAACTCACGATAGCTGAAGCGGTAGAGCAGCGGCGAATATAGCCGAAGTTCGTGGGTTCGAATCCGGCTCGTGACACTGACTTTTTTATCTCATCCAAGACCTTACATTAAAAAAATTATTAAATGAACGAAGTAACTTGGTCAATTGACCACTAAAACATAAATGTTGTTAAATGTGTTTAATGTTGTTTGTATTTGATTTGAAGGTACTACTTTTAGAATGTCATCAATGTACGTGGTGAGAAAGGGTAATGTGAAAGGTAGTTGTGTAATAACAGTGTTGAGTAGTGTCATCACTATCAATTATTCATTATTATCAATTATGTAAGCTCTTGGTTGAGATAAAAAAGTGAGTGTCACGAGCGGGATTCGAACCCACGACCTTCGCCTAAATACGCGGCGAAAAAAATTTGTATTGATGTGAATATAAAGCAATGTATATAAGAGTATTTTTACAGTTAATTATCATACAATCAACTGTACAAAGAAAAAGACTTCATTTATTATAAAGATATCATTTATTACAAGAATAATGAAAAGTGTATTATGTGTAATAAGAGACTTAGCGAAAATCTTGGAAGAAGGAAAAAGAATTTTCATCAAACGCTTTTTAGGAGACGAACACGTTAAAAGAATTTGGTTGGATTCGAAGTGGTTTCATTTCTGTGAACTGGTTTTTGAGATAAAATCATTTCTCTTCCCAAACACCGTGAGAAAAAGTTCTTTTTAAAACTCTCTCCGTTTAAATTACTTTATGAACTGTTTCATGAAGGCAAAATGGCTTCGGCTTTTTCTTCGACCTCATGCCTATTTATGTAATGGAGTGAGCGATTGGTGACAAGTTATCGAGAACTTATAAAAGTTAAATAATTACCAAATGTTACTGCTAACTACCGTGAAAGACTTCCGCAGTTGCTGACCAGTTTTCTCAGCAACTATAAGTTTTGAGTAAATTTGGGAAGTGTTCAAACAAAGTCAACGTCTGCAACCCCAAAGAAATGATATATTTCTTGTAGATTACCGTATGTTTATTATTTCTAGGTAAAAATCATATAAAAGTTAGCAAGTAGCTTGGTGCAAATAATGCTAAGATTACGGAGACAGCATAGTTAGTCTGCAAGAACCGAGATGAATCATTAACCCTGAAAAACCTGCTCGAAACCATAAAAGATGCATCATTTGAAGGAAGTCACTCTATCGACTACAGAGGATGTATTACCTACAGTTATTAGATGTTAAGAAATAGAGACCTGACGCACCAGCCCTTTCTTAACTACTGGGTTAACCACATTGGCCACTCTCGTCGAAGCCAGTCATTTGAACCTAAACCACCGCACACCCCACATGCATCTCTTTTCCTCCAACCTAAACCACATGATGTCCTCCTTTCTCCAGAAATTGCTATCCTTTTTTAGTATTCTTACTCACCAACGTAGTTGAGAAATCCACTCCTATCCCGATCGCTTCAATAAATCTCTCGTGTTTATTTCTCAATCCTTTTTAACTAAACTGCGAAAAAAATTATACTGCCAGATGACAACTTTTACTGAGTTTCACCTTACTTGAAGGTGAAATTTATTGCATATATAACAATATTTTTAAATGGAGCTTATCTCAAAGGATAAGCTAATCCCCTAAAGCAGGATCGGGCAGTGCGAGCTGAGCCACTAAAGGACGAGGAAGGACTCTCTCAATTTTATTTGAAGACACCTGCTCTTTTTATGTAAATGGCAAGGAGTTAGTTGCGTATGTCAAAGATCACATATTTTTTTTCAAATCTGAATACATTTATTTTTTTAAAGGTTTTGTTATAATTTATTTGGATCAGGTCCCAATTTTTGACTTTTCCGTTTAATTGAATTGAGTTTGTGGCATAAACATTTTTTCTTATTTTTATTTTACACTCGCAAGGATACGAGTTTTGCATCGTGTGAAGGGGATTCACCCTAACGCGTCATACATATGAATCTACTGACATACAGAAATGACGATCCACTGGATGTGACATGTACCGCCATCTTGATCTGGATTAAAGTAAAGTAACTCCTGTCATACAGGAGGGCTTAACGTACATCAAATCAATGGTGTCGCAGACAAGAAGTCAAACCACTTTACATACCTTTTACATATCATTACCAGCTAAAATTCCATTGGCTGTGCCAAGATGAACTCTGGACCGTTAACATGGTGATTACGAGTCGGACTCCATAACCACCCAGTCTCTTTCTGCACAAATTTCTTTCTTCCTAATCAACTTATCAAATAGAAAAATGGAATTGAGACGAAAATTCCAATGTTCTCATCCAGACAAAGCAAAATTCCTCTAGAAATATCCATCATGTTCCTTTTTATTAGCCCAAGAAAACTATCTCTACAGAATTTATGTAGAATGTAATTCATTTTTTTCACCACAGGCTCCACCATAACCACGTCATTTCTCATCGCGTGGCTTGTCGGCGACTAAAGAGGCGATGGTCACTACATATCATTGGAGGGTCCTGCCAATGTGTGGTTTCTCCACTGTTGCATAATTTCCAATTACATCATTCTTACAAAAATATTTATTATAATCAAACGTTAAGGTTTAATATACATTGTAACCCATAGACCATCCAGAGCATTATATCATTTCTATCAGTACATTACAAAAAATATATGGCCGTGAAAAACACATTATATTCTTCTTAATTTTTAAGTTGATTGAACTTAATTATGTGCATCGACGATCATTGAATTTCATTGGATTAATAAATAGCAAAGGGAATGTCTTGAATGAATCGTTTTATGTGAAACAATAGGAAAAACCGTCAAACTTCAAGGCGTCAGATGAATAAGTGAAAGTTAAAGGGGTATACTCACCAGTAAAGTTTAGCCTCGATTAAGTCCCTCATATAATTAAATTATGCCGAATTAATCACAACCAGACAAAATTTGACAGGTACATGCAATCGGCCTAGATTAATTAAAAGAAAACTTTCAGAATCTCGGGAAAATTGGATCGTCATGATTTGGCAAATGCCCAAATAGAACAGAATGCAAATGTAAATGAACATAACTTTACAGAAAAATGACACTTGAGAATATATACGAAATACGCAATGGTAGATACATTTGAAAAAAGCTACTAATAATTGCTCACAATTATTTGTAAGGATAACGATTACACAATAATATAAATACTAGATACAAATTATAAATAATAACAAAACTTTTACTTGTTAATTTAAAACGTTCGTATAAAAGTTTTGCCGTAAACGAAGTACATTCTAGTTAGTTATTATTTCTATAATTGGAAAAGTTTTAAAATTTAGGTTTGACTACCACGTGAGTTTGTATAAGAAACAAGTCCTTTCGTTTTTATGCTGCCTATGTTATTGTATAACTAAGTATGGCACCAAAGGAAATTTTTCGTGGGATCTGCTGGTGGTTTTAAAATATGAATCATCGTTAAGCCGAGCTGGTGATCAACTTTTTAACAAATGTAATGCCCAATTTTTTGCACACTATGAAAATCCTCTTCATTAAAAAAAAATGTTCTAAAGGATTGATGTTTTCCTTCAGAACCTGATGATGTCAATAATTAAACGGCAAGCTAAAAATAATTTAAAAAAGGAAAAAGTTAAAATTGAGTGTTGATTTTTTTTAAACCTAACTTCAAACAACGACAATCAGTACACGGTACATTAAAATTGTCATTATCATTATATCCAGAAAGAATCGATCAATTTATAAGAATGAATTTCTTCACGGATTTTGAAAGTCCTTTCGATTCTAACAAAAAAATTAAAAGCCTAACTCAAAAATTCATCAATTCATTTCAGAAATATTAATGGTTTCCTTCAGAACTGGATCATTTCAATTTGTCGTGTGAGGGATGATTGTTTATTAAAGTTAGGTTTAAAAATTCAACACAAATTTAACTTTCATATTTTATTCATTTACATTGCTTTGTTTAACCAGTTTCATGATGTATTGAATTATTGAGTTCTGAAAAATACTTTAAATATGTCAGAACAAATCAATAAATTATTGTATTTATGTTATCATTTTTTTAAACGGAAAGGATTTTTAAAATCTGTGAAAAATCTAGGCTATTTTATTTGATAAGAACGTTCATCACCTCAACAATTAATACAACCAACAAATAGGACATTCACTGGTAATCCATATTTGTTTAGTGGCCACAATTGACCCTATTAATTAATCAAATTAATTACTCATTTCATCTAAGATTTTTGGTTGAGATGAAAAATTAGTGTCACGAGCGGGATTCGAACCCACGACCTTCGGGTAAATACGCCATTTCTCACCTCTCAAGGTGAGATGGGAAGTTGGTGCCAGAGGGGATCGAATTCACGATAGCTCATGTGGTTAGAGCGGCGGCGTATTTAGCCTAAGATCGTGGGTTCGAATCACACTCGACACTAATTTTCGTCTCAACCAAAAACCTTAGATGAAAAGATAATTTTTTTCTTTTTTTTTTTTAAACGAGGGTTCGCAACATCAGAGGATATATCAACCCTCGGGGTGCCGGTGTTTTTGAAAAAAAGCCCATTTGTATGTATGTCGGGTTCGAAGCATGTTCGCTGGATTCGAACCCGGGATCTTTACCTTACAGTGATAAGCGCCGTGTCAACGCCTAAACCGTTGCGGCCACCGACGCCCCCAAGAATAATTCCAAGAATAATTAATTGGAATAATTAATAGGGTCAATTGTGGCCAGTAAACAAATTCGGACTACCAGTGAATGTCTTATTTGTTTGTTGTATTAATTGTTTTTATAGTCGAATCATTTTACCACTGTAAATAATATAAAATCTTTAGTTACACAATTAAATTGTATTTTTTTTTAATTTGACAGGTTCCTTCTTACCATATAAAAACGAAAAAAAAATTAAAGTAAAAAAATTCACTAATATTTTTAAAAGATTAAAATATAATCGGCAAAAGTCGTCTTCGGTTGTTACGGCTCAATTTTTTTTAAATATTGTAGTTGGTAAAACCATAGATAGATGTGATAACAATGTTTTAATACTGGTATTATAATGCGAGCGGGAAATTTTTTTTAACGGCAAGTCATAATTATTTTTGCCCAAGTTAAAACAAAAAACCAATCGGCCATCTCAGAATTGATCGCCGTTTATCGCCATCTCTGAGGAAGTTGAGACCGACTCAGCGAAAATAACGATCAGTGACTTCCGCTCAGTTTTATTTGCTGTATTTCTTTTGTTTAGGAGCTAACTTTTCACAGACGGCGTTTCAAGAAGAAATTAATAACGTCTTTCTTATTTAAGTGGAACGGGATCGTTTATCACTGGGTCTCAAGAAACGTTTCCCTTGAATGGCGTTTCCAGGGTGGAAACATCCTCATCAGTGTCAACTCACTTGCCAACAAGTTGATTTTTTTTTAAACTCAAAATGGTATTTTTATTAACGGAGATACCGTAGCAAAAAAACCATCTAGACTGTTTTACCGTCGATAAATTGCTAATAGTCCAAAAAAGATTTTAAACAATTTTATAAAAAAATTTCCAAAACCTATCGTTTTGACGTAATTAATTTTCCGTTATATTCGAATGTTTAAACTGATCCACACACACTGAATATGATATAATGTATTACGACGTAAGTTTATTAACTTTATTAAGCTAGGACGGACGCCCCACCAATTAAGCTTCACTTAATACAACACCACTCTGCGAAATTAATAGTACCAAGCGAGAAATTGTCCATTAAACTCAGTGACTACATACAGGTTGAACGAAATTTAAAAATACGACAAAAAGTTTTGGTAGGAAAAACCATTCAGCAAAAATCATACTAGAAATGCGTACATCCCGTCACCTTCACAAACACCTTGACACAATAGCGTCATTAAGGATAAGGGAGTGTACAATTTAATACGTATATCGGAATTTATTACGACAGAAAGGTATTTTAAAAGGGGTTTTTTGTCCTGGAAAACCTCCACTATCATCGCCAGCCGATTCATTATTTCATATTTCTTAAGAACGTGTGTGGTGACCATTAGTGACCGTTAGTCGATAATTATTCAGAAATCGTAAGATGCGGTCTGGCGTGATGTAGATTTCAGAAAAACATTTTCTTTATCGTGCCAACGTTTCGATCTTTATTGAAATCATCTTCAGGGCTCAAAAAAAAAATATTTTTATACTCAATCAAAGTTATATCAATTACGCAGAAAACAAACACTTTGAGTGAGTAGAAATACTTTGATTGAATATAATTTTTTTTTGCATTGTATCAATTCACTTTTTTCCACACCCTACATGTATTTGTTAAATTTAAACAATGTTTGTAAATCCCAGGCCCTGAAGATGATTACAATAAAGATCGAAACGTTAGCACGACAACGAAAATGTTTTTCTGAAACCTACATCACACCAGACCTCATCTCACGATTTCTGAATAATTTTCTTAAAAACTAAAAAAGTGATATATTACAAATGTACAGCATCATTAATTTACAAATTATGACAGTGAAACGTAATATTTTATATGTCAGTCATTGCAAAAATGTGTTCAAATAAAAAACAAACATTTTTATCTAATTCTGTCCCTCATTTCATTAGCAAGTAATAAGCAACGTAATATCTCTCATAGCAAAAATTAAAAGAAAGTGTAAATTTTTTTGTTGATATTTAGTTCACAATTAAAATATTCTTACTTACATTCTAGAAAGTACAACGTTATATTTTTTACTAAACGATTTATAACTAAGACTATGAAGTTCCACCCGTAGTGGAAATACCTCTTGGATTGTACCCACGTCTTGTTAGCAAAAGTAATCAAATTTAAGACTCAGTCGGCTTCACGACTGGGCAAAGAGTAAAGCTCCTCGAGCTATTAATTTATTAATTAATCCTGTCTTAATGCGTACCTTCTGTTAGCAAATTACTTTTTCGTTTCTATACATTCAACACAAAATTAAACAAATATCAAATAAAAACGTAAACGCTTAACAAATTTTCAACCGTTCAATTATTTTAGGTGAAATTTCAACATAATCTAATTTTATCCCGACAGTGAGAACACCAGTAGGACAAAGAAAAGAAAATCGTTAGTGATATATATCGTATAACTTTTATAAATTGGCTGGAGAAACACGAAAAAAATTGGCGATGACCAATGTAGTTGCTGGCCCTCCAAAAATAAAAATTAAAAAAATAAAGTAACGTTTTATTGCAATTATTATCAGACATTGTGGTATTGTTGGATGCGTAATCGTTAATATAAAATGACAAATTAAAACAATAACGGACAAGAAAGGTATGATGTATATAGTTAGCATATATGCGTATTAAGCTTAGAAAAGTGAAAACAGAATTTTAGAATAAAATTAAATAAATCATTCACATCAAATTCTGAAAATTAGAAAAATAAATGGTGTTGCTACAAAAATGTCTGACTAATGAAGTAAAAAATACTATTTTCAGATGCCTTCAAATAAAAAAAATAACAAGACAAATAAAACAAAACAAATAATAAGATATGTTCAGATAGATAAAAATCTAGAAACCATTGAGCAAAGTTTTTAACAACAAAATACAACTAATTTTTACTCATGCATTAAAAAAACAAGGTTAGTAACACTCGCTCTTAAATATACCGATGCTAATTTCTCATAAATTCCTCCGTGTAGAAATAGACAACAATTGAAATAAATAATTTTTAAAATTATATATAAAAATTGAACTAATGGTCAAATGATAAAGAATAACTACGTTTGAAAAAAATTTACAATTAATTGAAAAACATAAAATAAAATTAAACTTTTAAACCCTGACCTACAACCATCAAATCCTAAAACTTATAAAAATAATTGGCATCGTTACAAAAATGTCTGGCATAATGAAGTAAAAAAGAATATTTTGAGATTTAATCTATTATATTTCGTGGTCCGATTGACCAAATAACTTTTTTCAATTAATTATGCATTATGTAAGGTATTGGGTGAAATGAAAAAGTAAGTGTCACGAGGGGGATTCGAACCCACGACCTTCGGCTCAACAAGCCGCTGCTCTACCACTTGAGCTATCGTGACGTCGATCCACTCGGACACCAATTCGCCATCTCAACCTACCTTTCGAATTTTCCCCTCCTTTCAAATGTCGTGTAATCAAGATTCGAATCTCGGTGACAAATGAAATGGCTACGGAGAGCTCTTAGTGAAGATATACTATACCTTTAAAAATAGATATTCGGATAGATATTATATCTATTATATTTTGTGGTCGAGCCGAAGGTCGTGGGTTCGAAGACCGCTCGTGATATTGGCTTTTTCAATTCAACCAATATCATACATAAAGATTAATTAATTTTGAGATTTGTACAAACAAAAAATATAACAAGACAAAAACAGAAACAGATGATGAGATTTGTTTAGAAAGATGAAAACCCTAAAATTAATGAACATCGTTTGTAAAAGTAAAAGGATAAAGATTTACTCATATAAAAAAAACAATGATAATAACACTCGCTGTTAGATTATAGCGATGCTAATTTCTCGTAGATTCTCCCTTGTAGAAATAGACAAAAAACTGAAAGAAATCGTTTTTATATTGAACTAGTGATTAAATGATAATGAGGAACTACGATTTAAAAAATCAACCATTTATTGAAAATCAGAAAATAAAATTAAACCTTTTGTCTTAAAATAAATTTGCTAAATTAAATAAAAATAATGTTCTTGGAAATGAGCATTTTTCTAGCGCCAATATTTATCCATTGTAACAATTTAAAAAAAGAATTGACTCTAATATATAAACACATATGAGAAAAAGGAAACAACGGAAAAACATTTTTGAGGTTTTAGAAGTCAATGTTGATGGCACTTCTTTTCTTCTTTTTTATAATACTTCCGGTTATGTCCGAACTGTCCTTTCGAAAGCATGATCGGATCCACCGTCTCTTTCCTTGCTTCTCCATTCCATTCTCCTACCGGCGGGTGGGTATTTTCAAAGTTATCGTGATAAGATAAAAAAATGACAGCCGAATTTTTTATTTGTAGAATTGATTTCTTGGATATAAGAAGGGAATGACATATTTATCATACAAATCTTTGAAAAAAACCTTTCCTATTGATAACATCTTCCAGGTTTCTTCCATTTTTCACTAACGTTAGGATTGGATCGGAATCCATCACTACGTGCTTAGAAAGAAGCCAATATTTTGTCAAATGCCTTATTTTTGACCAAACAAAAAAGCTTGAATCCGGGATATGCCGGCGTTAAAGATTAAATGGATATTCAGACAATGCAATGGCTATTGTTTTACGGCAAAAGAGCGAATACCGTTTTGCGAAAGGGCTATTGTTGTTGGAGGTGTTACTTCATAAGATTATTAACTAAGTTGCAATCGCAACTTCAGAATAATTCCGAATGCTAATGCTACATCATTTAAAATTAAAGTTACTGAGCTATTTTCAACACACTATCAACACATCTCTGAAATTAGTAATTTTCGGGCAATAAAGTACATACACAAAACATTCATGATATAAAGGAAAACAATACCTTTAAAAATAGATATTCGGAGATTGTGAGATGCGGTCTGGTGTGACGTAGATTTTAGAAAAACATTTTCTTTATCGAGCCAACGTTTCGATCTTTATTGAGATCATCTTCAGAGCCTGGGATTTATAAACATTGTTTAAATTTTACAAATACATGTAGGATGTGGAAAAGTGAATTTATACAATGCAAAATATATTTTTTTATATATTCAATCAAAGTATTTCTACTCACTCAAAGTGTTTGTCTTCTTTTTAATTGTGCCATTCTTGAAAAAATGAATTTATACAATGCTAGAACATTTTAGAAAAAAATTATTGCACAAAATACCCAAACAAAATCCTACAGAACTGGCTACCCACCATATGAACACAAACACAATTTCGACTTTAACAATTCAAAAATATTACACGCAGAACAAAACAAATATAAACGTAACTTTTTAGAAATGGTTTACATCAACAAGGATAAACACAGCATCAATTACAGAACAGAAAGATGTAAACTCAGTCACAGCTACGACAATATCATTAATCAAATTCAATATCGATAACGTACATATCATCACATCACACAAAACATACAATATAACATATAAAACTATCATGGCATTCCACACATCAACCATTTCTACATGGTCTAATTCTTCAACAATTTGGCTTTCCTTTCCCTAATTATCCGAATCTATATAACTCTGAAAGGATAATCAGCCTGAACGTTTACCGACGTTTTTACCCCGGCTCCTTTCACCTCAAAAAAACCGACTTCTCATGTAAACTTCTTTTTCTTTCTCGACTTCCGTCCCCACCCCGTCACAAAATCCAACGTATGTAAACATAAAACAGCAATATCTCACTGGCACTGGCACTCACACAAGAATGGCACATCTACACGGAAAACAAACACTTTGAGTGAGTAAAATACTTTGATGGAATCTAAAATTTTCTAGTATTATATAAGTTCATTTTGTTAATCAAAAAATTTTCTAGCATTGTATAAATTTTTTTAAAATTTTCTAGCATTGTATAAATTCATTTTTTTAACCTAAAATTTTGGATTGTTAAAGTTGAAATTGTGTTTGTGTTCAAAATGGTGGGTAGCCAGTGCTGTAGGATTTTGTTTAGGTGTTTTGCAATAGTTTTTTTTCTATAAATTTCTAGCTTTATATAAATTCATTCTTTTAACCTAAAATTTCTAGCAGTGTATACATTCATTCTTTCACATCCTACATGTATTTGTAAAATTTAAACAATCTTTATAAATCCCAGGCCCTGAAGAAAATGTTTTTCTACGTCACACCAGACAGCATCTCACGATCTCCGAATAATCATTGACTAACGGTCACTAAAAATCACAAAAAATTTATGTACACAATATAGAAATTTTAGGTTTAATCCCAGGCCCTGAAGATGATCTCAATGAAGATCGAAACGTTGGCACGATAAAGAAAATGTTTTTCTAAAACCTACGTCACACCAGACAGCATCTCACGATCTCCAAATAATCATTGACTATCGGTCACTAAACACCACACATTTAAACATAGTTTGCACTTAGAACTTTATTAACATATAGACTTCAATGTCGCAAAAACTTCTTAGCATTGTCTTTCGCACCAATAAAAATAATAATTTGGATAGTTAGGAAGAATCTGTTTACTTTTTGATTAATTTTTACGTGGATATTTTAATCAAGACGAACAAAACTTGGTTTTGTGTTAAAACGACCAACATTATTTTTGACAGGCATAACATTTTTAACAAATGTCCTTTGATTTTTGTGATCAATTACAGGATGGCAACAAATCTAGTTACTGAGATCCATTTCAGAACCCTGGAAATTACTCTATTTCCCTGATAAATCTTCTTCTACATCATAAACGACGATTGTTGTACAGTACAATGCACAGGATATTTCCAATTGTTATTGACGGTGTGTTCGTTCGGCTGAAAGGACTCGAAATGAAATAAATAGCTGGTTATTGTCTACGTGAAGATGAGTCAATGGATAGGCGAATCGGAAGTCCACAGGAAGCGAAGAACTGATTCCATTACGTCCCGGTTTGCCTCTGTTCCCTACCCATCTGTAATTGGGTTTCCTCGTTTTTCCCCCGTCTCGAGGATCCTCACCGTCGGCGAGGTTTTGATCTTTTCATTTAATTTGCCTACCACTTCCTCGGTCGTCGCTCTGCATTCTAAGGTACTCCGTCTGCCGCCTCTTGCATCTTAACAGACCCAGCGCCGGGGGAATTAATTTTTTACCTCGACCCTTTTTGAGGCCAGCGGCCCAATAAATGGCTTGCGGTCCTCCAATTTACTTCGCCCTTAAGAGCGTTTCTATCGACTTGAAAATTGTTCATAGAATATCATTTGGATAAATAACGCGCTGGTAAAGAGTGAAAGATTAAGTGATAAGAGAGTGAAGAAGTGAATGAAAGACTTAATGAAACAACTAAGGGGCAAGAGTAAGTGAGTGCAAAAGTAAGAAAAACAACGAGAGAAAGAGAGAGAGAGAGAGAGAGAGAGAGAGAGAGAGAGAGAGAGAGAGCGAGAGAAGGGGCGAGATGGAGAGGGACAGAGAGAGAGAGATAGAGAGAGAGAGAGAGAGAGAGAGAGAGAAAGAGACAAAAGCGAGAAAAAGATATAACCAAGACCTTGCAGTTCTAACAATTTTGTATACCATATAACTGACAAAACTATTGCAGAATATTAAATATTCGTCTCTAAAATCCTTTTTTAGTCTTCCGGATATCACATAAGTAATAGGTTATAGATTTATTATCCGTGTAGCTTTTAGAGATACACACATATATCACAAACGACTAATGATCAGTCCTCACAACTATACAAAGCCATCTTAACCGGTTCTGTTTTTGAGTAAAATAGGGATATTTGTAATTTATTCTTATTCTATTAATTTTAATTAAATTAACAAATATAGACATGTTATTTGGATAAAACAACATTGAATAAACACACCAAAAATAAACAAATGTTATTCCGCATTTTTAATAACGAATTTACTTAGGAATTGTAACCATGAAGTTTACACATTTTGTAAACAAACACCTTTTCTCGTTCATCAATGAAGTATAAGATGCGATGGCAAGGCCTTTATCAACACCAACGATTCGTAATTGTTTGTGGAAAATTGGCCTCACTTCATTGCCCCTCTGAGACGACCTGCAGCAACAGCCTGCCACCAGGAACTCAGGAGAATATAGTGCGGCGAGCGCCTAAAAGACATCAATCAAAATGCTGTTTCATCAGTCACGTTTCTGTTTGTATAGTGAATGCAGACGCCGAAGTGTCCACCGAGTACTGGGGTTGTGTAAAACGCCCCAGTTCAGTGATGTTTGTTGGAGGCGGTGTAATGTTCTGGACTGGGATTTACACTAGAGAACAAACTGGGGTAGGAACCTCACCGTAGTTCGTCATGTCCAAGAAATTATAGAAGAATATATCGCTCAAAACAGAGAACTCACTGCAAAGAATTTTCTTTTATGGATGACAATGCCAGACCACATAGAAGTAGCGTTGTTCATCAGTGTAAACAAAATCTGGGAATTTTCCACTACCCCTTTCCTCATGGTCTCCATACCTCAATCCCATTTATTGACGCAATATTTACGTCGGGGACACCAGCCAAAAATGTGGTCACGATAGCTCAAGTGGTAGAGCAGCGGCGTATCAAGCCGAAGATCGTGGGTTCGAATCCCGCTCGTGCCATGGACTTTTTTACCTCAACTAAAAACCTTAATTAATTGTAATATATTAATTGGTCTAGCGGACCAAGAAATTAGTGAATTTAATAATTTAAAATGAAGTATACATCACTAAAGCTCTCCGTGGCCATTTCATTTGTCGTCGAAAATCCAATCCGATTACACGACATTTGAAAAATGGCAAAAAAGGAGGGAAAATTCAAAAGGTGCGGTTAAGATGGGAAGTTGGTGTCCGAGTGGATCGAGGTAACGATAGCTCAAGTGGTAGAGCAGCGGCGTATCAAGCCGAAGATCGTGGGTTCGAATCCCGCTCGTGCCATTGACTTTTTTTATCTCAACTAAAAACCTTAATGAATTATAGTAGATTTTAAAAAAATATTTTCTTTATCCTGCCAACGTTTCGACCTTTATTGAGATCATATTCAGGGCTCAAAGTGTAGGTTTTCTGCGTAATTGTGTTATTTTTGTGTGTCGTGTTGAGACTGCCCAAAACTAAACACCATACACTTATTAACCTTATATCCATAATGATATTCTTAGGTGCAAAGAGGTTTTAGCTAACTGAGGTCAATATACACGGTATTAATTGTTTAAAAAAATTATTGTGTCCAATAAACTAATGGAATTAAAACCTTTTATTTGGTTATTTTTCAAAATCCCTTAATTAAATTTTGCTTCAGTCAAAACATAATAATTTCAAAAAAATTTTAATGCATTAAAATTATAATAAAAATGCTGGGGAAAGTGAATACTATAAACTTGGTAATAAACAATCATTTCATTTTTGAGCATTTTATATTTCGAAATACTATTACTTGAATTTCTTTTAATTAATAAATTACTGGTTACACAATCAATATTGTAGGGGGGAAAATCAGAAAAACACGAATAAAATAGATGAGGATATACATAGAGAAAGAGGCGTTGAGGGGTTGATGATATATTGTTTTAGGGGATGTGGAGTTCGAAATAAAATTTCAGGAATGACGGGGGGAATCGAACCCGCATTCCATTTTCCAGTTTGACCAGTGGAATCAGTTTTATCTCTCAACGTACATTTTTGGTGTTTGTGAACCTTTTTTCCGGAACTGTGGTAACTGAGTGGTTGGCGTGTTAGGCTCGCGCCTTGTACACCCTCGGGGGAACATTTATTCAATTAAGCCTTTTTTTCCGTATAAGACGACTCAACCATTTTGGGAGAGTTATCCCGGAGCACAGCAGAGGAACAACAATTCTTTGACTGATCTTCATATTAATAAAGTAAAACGGCGATCTTCTTGCTTTTATTATAAACCTGTCACAATATACTAGTACCCTCTTCAATAGACAAGTACTGATAGGGTGGTGTTTTGTGATACGTGCGACACATGGAATCTCACAAGACTAAGGTCGCCACGAAGCTGGTTGTACAGAACAAGTTCCTGAGTCTTGCGACAAACTATTCGATATGCACGCATGTTACCAGCCTTAGAATATCTCAAGGGCTTTTTAAACAATAAGAGCTTAGGACTTCTGTAATCTTCTTGAATAGAAAATTATAGCATGAGTGACAGATTATTATCTGGCCAAGAAAGCTGGTAGAGTCTGGCTTTTCAATTTTCCCAACAACAAGGATGTATTAACTGAATAATTTAATTCGATTTACCTGCAATATCAATAAAGAAACCCTGAAATAAATTTGTAATTAAAATTAATATATGAATTACAGATAAAACGAAAAATAGGAATACCTATTCACACATCAAAAATCAACTCAAACAGTATTATATAAACTAAAACAGAATATAACTGATTTTATCAATACCCGACTAGAACAAACTTAAAAACCCAGACGTGTGTTCATCCTTTACAACGAACGTAAAAATAAACAACTTACCTACCAATGAAAATAGCGAAATGCAGAAACCACTCTGACAGCCCAACCTAACAAGAACAGGCAGAATAAAATAACGGAATCGACCAGACTTCAGATAAATCCATCAAGATCTCATGAAGAAATCTCACGATTAAACAAAAACGGTTTGAATTGTCTGTGTATCGTCTCTTTAGTTGGTAAGAAAGCTGAATAAAAACATTTCACTTTTGCCTAATAACCTGCATTAGCTAATTGAGCCGTTTTTAGCGAGCCGAATAGAAAGAAATCGTTTAGAACGGCGATAAATAGTATTTTGTCAGTTGCTGTTTTTTCGCATTCTGAAGAAATTTAATTCCTTTTTCATCAGCGTGATTAAGTTTTAATGCTATAGGATATATAATTATGATTAAGTAATATTTTCTTCCATCCAATTAAGAAAATTTTCATTTGTTCCACTAAAATTTTAACACAGTGAAAACACAATATCCTCCATAAAAGAGGGTTCAATGTTGGAGGAGCAAGGTAATGTTTAACCGGCCTTTCCAATTTCTTGATTGACAGTTTCCATCGTCTCCGACTCGCATTAATCACTTGATAAAGTCCTATCCACTTTGGTCGGGCCCGACTCTGAGAAGCTTCCAAGTTTTACCGGCGGGATGTCCCCTTTCCTCCAGGGCCTCCGGGCCTCATCTTAACAGCGGCCGAGTTAAATTCGGCAACGGATAAACAACGAGACGCCCAAGGCTGAGTGAAACGGGGATTAACATACAACCGAAGCTGTCGGTCGTCTAGTAAAACTAAGTAAATTTATATTAAAACTACCCTACTTTGCTCCTAAACTTGTTTTATTTAATCATTTTATCTGCAATGTAGATCGTTTTGTCAATACAAAAAAATATTATATTTAATGATTGCTATAACGATAACAATCTGTAAAATAAACCTTATAAAATAAGTAATATAAACTGATATAAACTGTCCATGCATATATATAGAGAGAGGGACGATAACATCAGTCATAAAAACTTTAATTACGTTCAAAAATCCATATTAAATATCCGTTTAACTACATATATAAAATATGTTATAAAAAGTATTAAAGTATATTTAAGTCTTTAGTGTAATCACCTTTGTTAATTTTTTCTAAATATTTTTCTAAATATTCTATTTATTCATTCATGTTACTATTTAAGGTTACATATTTAAGATGCGAAATTTTGCTTAATACCTATTTCTTGATTTTACTTAAATATTCGAACAGCACCAAGATACAATTATTTTAACGAGATGCCAAAAAAATTGTCTTGTCCGTGTACTATTTTCATCAACGTTCAGACCCCCACTAAAATAAACTTCCAATTAGTAATCCTTCATATTTTATTGATCCTATTAAAACTTTCTTTATGAAACGAGAAAAAATAAATCTTGATTTGATATATAAAACAAAATAACTCACGGGGAAAGAGGTGGCTGAGTAATCATCATTAAACTCTTAGCTAGTAGACCCCGCAGTCATGGGTTCGATTCCCATGGTCGCCTCTGGTATTTTTTTTATTTATTTATTTTTTTGACGCGTAAGGTGCCTCCAATGAAAATGGACACGGCTCTCGTCAAAGGTCTGGGACGGTCGGATCTCAGCGACCCTGAATTTGTTTCCGACCCCCTTGAAAATGAGTTTCTTCAACAGAAGAACACCGGCACGCCGAGCTCAATTCATACAAGTGTTACGAGCCTTCAAAATGGAGCCAGGAAGGAATAAGTTCACTATAGAAGTGGAATTGCAAGTATCAATAGCGATGGATAAGGGATTGCGTTTTGCAATAAGAGAGGGTGGTAGAACGGTTGGTGCTGCTGTTGTTTCTGAAATTTTGGAAAATAAATTTTTAGTCATAAGTGGCTTTAGTAATTTCGCTTGCTTTATCTTCAGCAGCAACTAAAGCATCACCAAGGCTTTTAATCAAGTTGGGTAAGAATTAATAGTATAGAAATTACATTAAAAAGCAGTGCAACAGAGGCTAATAAGCCTAACTTGCCGTAAATAATGATTAGAGCTGCAGTGCTCAGTGGGAACTCCCCTTGTTCCTGGTGTCCATCACAGTATAAAAAAAATACCCGCACATCGCGAGAAAGTTGTATAGCTGTGGCCCATGATATGACCGTGCCCACTGTTAAAAGAAGGTGGTCATACTCTTATGCTCTTTGTCAGATAATTTCTTGATTCGTTGCTAAATATATAAAAAAATAATAATATATTGGCTGATTGTAGGTGTAATATTGCTTAAATTAATTGTTGAACATGAAAGGAAATCCACATCACGATAGATCTTGTGTGATGTAGTCGCTTATATGTGAGGTAAATAAGGTCCAGTTAACATTCCCCATTATTCCAGCAAGATTGTATTGTTATTCTGAATTTAACTGATATCATCCAGTATGAAGTTACACATCTGTTGACGCCCCAAGAAGCTTTCATTTTTTTTGTTGTTTTCGGCTGACCAAGGTTCGCCTCGGGAGGCCCTGTTTAACTCGCTGAGGCCCCATTGTTTTTATTTGGGCAAGCGATAACGCCGGTGTCTTCGGCCTTTGCACGGGAGCAAGTTAGTCTCTCGCTAGCCTGGGTCAGCACAAGACGCACCTTTACCGAATCGATTATCGAACCCAATATCGATTTTCTTTGGACCTTCACCATCGATTCAAGTTCAACAACCTGTCGTCCCATCACCGACCTTACGGCTACGTCAACTGTTTCGTCATCC